>NC_092706.1:15379779-15719779 GCF_964275005.1 Diadema setosum
TTTCATTTAAATTTCAAAGTGTCTCCAGAGATATTTAATCTTTTCCTAGAAGCACTATAAATGATTGTCATTAATGACTTGTTAGAATAAGGAGCTTCATGTTTTATGTGGTATTGTTCCATATTAGGTACATTTATGTACTTGTAGCTGTCTCTTGATTAGAAGCAAAGGTTGTAAATCTCACAGACTGAATACACGCAATGGAGGCGTGAAAAAATAGCTCAATATCTTTTGATTTCTGTGAATTGACACTTTAGGTGTGTCTTCATCAGCCCAAAGTTCAAACTAGCAGGATATTTTGCGGTGTGGGAAAATAACCCGATATTGCGAATGTGCGTCATCATCGGCTTGAACAGTCCGCTTGAGGAAGTTAGCCCGAAAATTGATGTATGCATACTTCGCATCACTCTTGTGCAAATATCCCATATCACTGTACATGTGCTGTATATATGATACACAGCAGACTGGTAAGGACACAGCTTTCAGGTCTATTTCCTACCATTCTGTTGGCACATTAGTGTGCAAATTGTATCAACATTGACAGTTAACCCATATCGGGCCAATGCACTTGCGTGAACAAACACCGTAGTGGCCCAGCACTGTTTGCGCACACACGCCGATAGGCAGACAACTCTCCAAACAATCGCTCTTCATTAGCAAGCAATGAACAAAACATAGACAAGTCATATGTCATTTGAAAGAATATAAAATTCCCTTTAAAATGGTATATATGTTGCCATTCAATGCACAGTGTAGTCATAGTACTCAGTAGAAGTGAAGTATAGTAATCCAAAACTTACGAAATCAATTTGTTTGTTTGCTTTCATTCATGGATTAAGAATAGCAAATGTTGTAATTTTACACATCCAGTACCGGAAATGAAATGATCAGAGTGTCAGCTTTCTGGACATATAAATATCATGACCATTGATACAATAATTGCAGGTTTATATTCATGTTTATGACGATGAAGCCATTGCGAGTGCACGGAAAATCCATAGTGTAATGTGTGCATCCTATATAGCGTGTTGAAGCGAAACTCGTCGCGATATCTATAGATCTAGAACCTCTACAGCTTTTTAGTTTCGACTGAATTATACAATTGTTGTACATACATGTGGATGTACATGTGGGACTATTATCACAGTCGAATCATCGCCTGGCAAGTGTCCAAACCTTCTCAAAAACTGTGACAGAAAATCCAAAATCGAGCACTCCGTACAGCTGTAGATAGCACCCACTGACGCTTCATGATTATTCGCGTTATTTCATGTAAACACACATTTTTTTCGATGATTTTTACGATATTGTTGGCGTTCGACTGACAAAATCTTCTTGAATTATCGCAGACAGTGTAGCAAAGCATTCTGGGATATGTTGTCAAAGGTTAGAAGGTGAAAGAACTTTGGAATGACGTTGTTTATATGTCATTTCATTCACTACGGGATATTCTGTATGTGGCCTCTGTGGCGTTCGGACGAACTACAGAATATTCTGCAGGTGGCCCGATATGGGTTAATGGGACACCATATCTGTGATAAGTACACAGGGGCTTCGCTGGGAAGCAAAATGAAAGGAACAGTTCGTAATATCTGTTATAGCTGCACAAGCCAGTGCTTCCCCGGAATGTATGGTGTGGTGGGATTGAGAAATTTTCGGGCTGATGGAGATGCACACGAATTAGCGCACTAGTTCACTAATTAAGCATTCCCAAACTAGCCCAAGATTTCGGGGGAAATTTTCTCAATCAAACAGAGCGCTATTTGCGTCTTTGCTACACAAATACATGTAGTGTGCTATTTTGACATAGGGGTACATGTACTGTACGAGCTGAAATTTTCGCTGTGGTTTTATTTTCGCGAATTTCGCGAATCGCCTTTGAATCGCGAAAATAACAACACGCGAAAATAACAACGCGCAAATAAGTAAGTTCAGTTAGATCCTCGCAACCGCGAAATTAACAACATGCGAAAATGTCCTCGAAGGACCAATATACGAAAACATCTGTACGTGAAATTTCAGCTCGTACAGTAGTTTCGTAACCGCAAAATAGCGGGGTATTTTGAAACTTCGGACTGATGAAGACAAGCTCAATGTTCTATAGAACTTCATCCAAAGAAAGATAGGAATCAAGAGAGTTGCTGGAGTATGAAGACACCTCAGGTATCTGTTAGCAAAGTATTTCATAATGTGGTTATGATGGCATTCCCGAGGCAGCTCACTTATCACACACTCACATGCTCTTTCCTTACCGTGTCAGAGAGATTTTTGGAACGGATTTTATAAATAGCTTGTGTCTTTTAGAATTGACTAGTTCACTTATATCTTTTATACAAAAGATGTAGCTACATTGCCAACTCAGCTTGTAGAAAATGAGAGTGGTTTCCTGCCATATTATGAGACAATAGAATAGCAAAAACTGGTAGGACATGAGACCCTCCCCCAATCAAACAATCTTTTTCTAGTATTAAAGGAATAAACAGTGACTGATGGACCAAACACTGATCAAGATACATTTTGTATCATGAGGGAATTGGATACCATAGCACAAATTTATTTCTCATCCCTTCTCTTTTTTTTTTTACCCCAAACCAATAAAATTGGACTAATTTGTTGCTTTTTAAAGATAATTTTGATTTTGAATTTATTACAGAGATTATTGTTATGTGATTGATTTGAAAAGATGAAATTAGGCAAGTTGCTTCAACTATCTGTGCATTGTTCATGTCAGGTCGCACCCCCGAGCAACTCTGCTTCTGCTCCAAAACAAGACGATGCTTGCCGACTCGTTACCAAGGCAACTCGTTCAGGAAGAAGCAGCCGAGCTCCTTCCACGACAAGAAGGTCATCTTTGAGTTGGTGAAGCAACCCGACAAGTTCAATGACCTGCAGATCCAAATCCAGACCATGGACTTTGACATCAACCACGACCGGGACAGGGACCAAGATGGAAACCTCTTGCTCCATGCAGCCGTCAAGGAAGGTGGGTTGAGGAGCTGTCAAGGAAACAAGAGATTTAGCACAAATCATACAAATCTATTGCTTGACAAACAAACCTCCTGTCACACTGCATTGAAAGAATGTGTGCGCATTTGCTTGAGATGAGATCTGAGGATAATTATCAACACAAACAAAAAAAAAGTATGTGTTTCCCTGATGTTGATCAGTTTATTTTGTCTCTATTTATCACAAGATAAACATGTGATGCATGTATCATGAAAATGTATACAAAAGTCTGTTCACAAGACTAACCAGGCATGCAATCATATGATTTCCTCAATAGCTTCCTTTGTTTGTTTATCATAAAAAGAATGCAACTTGTGTAGCTGTAAACTTAATTAAAGAATCATTATACCCTATTGCTTATTTTCTGTATGCATTTATGAATATAAATCAGAACCTAGTATTTACAAAATTAATGCAGGCTCATTGATGATTATTGTATATCATGTGCCTTTCTTGCAATCCATATGTTCATCTTTTAATCCAATCAATACTATTATAATACTTCAACATTGTTTCAATGTTATGAAATTACCTCTGTAACTCATCTACAATTTAACCTTTTGTTACCATGCATGTGGTTTCAATAAAGACCATATTATCTGTCTATCAATCTAAGAGAAACATGGCTAATCATACATTGTATCATGTCACATATGAAGGGGTTTGGCAACCTGTGATGTGATTGATGTTGTGTGATTATGGAAGACTACTTTCAACAAAAAGCCTCATGACATCACCATACGCAAAGCTGCTAATCTATGACATCATTGTCTGAGTAGTGAAATTGTGTTGAAAGAGGATATGAATGTTAGGGCATAAATCATAACAGTTTCAACACATGGACTTCTGTCCACCCATACCACTGTCTCAATTGTTAAGCACCAATTGACGGCTGAAATGCCAATGTCTAAGCTGCATATTAGATGCAAGTTTCAGAGAGTGCCGTACAGGAGAGAAGCAATGGTTTACCTTGGCTCATGGAACATCCATAGAAAGCTGTGATCAGATGGCATGATTTTTTACACTGCTTCAGCAAGCTCGTATGAGACCGCTCAGCTTAAAAAAAAAAAAAAAATCGAATCACAGATTGGAATTCTGTGTAATGGATCAACATATGTCATTTGAGTTGAATTGGTCGTACCTGGGAGAGTGACCTTTTCTCTATCTACTGTTCAACCTTGGTGGCTTAAAACAAACTGGAATCCAGATATGAAAAGCTTTTCTGGATCACATTTTTTCAGGCAGGTGCTGCTTGGATAGAAAATGTTTTCATTGCTTCTGTGCAGCACTCGTGTTCAGCACGCCCGAGTGACACTAATCCGACACTAATCTTTAATTCTTCTTTTCTCCCTTTCTATAAAACTACGCCTAATGACTCTCTGATTTCAACTACTTTTTGAATGGGTTAGGCTGTCTCCAGTTCTGTCAAGTTACCATCATTTTTTTTTTTTTTTTTTTTTTAGCTTAGAGCTTACTCTTTTTATATGTAGAACAGTTGACATTTATTTTGACCTACTTTTTGTGGCTTTTGAGCTTGGCCATCACATATTCAGGAAGCCCTTTCCTTCTGCTGAACAGTTGACATTTATTTTGACCTACTTTTTGTGGCTTTTGAGCTTGGCCGTCACATATTCAGGAAGCCCTTTCCCTCTACTATGATGAATGTTTAAGTATTTGCAGTAATGATATCCAACATTTACACCAGGATCTGACCTTGATATCTGTCTCCTTATAGGCCTGTCTCAGCTAGCCCTAGTCCTGAACTTGGTCCAAGTGCACGGAGCCAACGTAGAATCAACAAACAGGAAAGGAATGACGCCGCTGTGTCTTGCAGCCCAGCGTGGCCTGGATTCTATGGTGGAGGTAAAAAGGTCGTCCGATGATTTTGTGATTATTGTGATGGTAGTCTGCATTAATCAGGGCCTGCTGTTAAGGCTTTGATCTCAATCTCAGTTTCTCTCTCTGAGGAGAGTTCTTAATTGTATTGTCTCCAGGAATGTCTAAAACATATCGTTTGAAAGATTCTATATGAAATGAGATTAACGATATACTTCCAAATTGTTACAAATACCTGCTCCAATTTTGTATAGTCCATCCCCTAAACCACCTTGTTCCATGCGAGTGACTACGCCAGTAACTGCCTGAGATGTTATTCAAAATGTAGACAAGTTCATGAAAGATGAAATGAAGTTACTAGTAGTCTGTTGGTGAAACTCTTTGATTTAGACAGATAATCACTGCATTGAAGCACAGGAACTGGAGAAGAAAACTGAAAAACAAATTTAGAATTAATAGAAAATGACATTAAAAATAAAATCAGAATGGAATGAACTGGTTAGACAAATAATTGAAGCTGATGAAGTCAAAACTGTTGTTTTGTTTGTGATTTTGTTGGTCTGCATTTTTCTTTTTGTTTATAAGCATTTATAGATTTTCTCCCAACAATTTACAGGCGCTGTATGGTTACACACACTGACTTGAAACATCAATAATTCCACTAGTCAGTTCAGACACTCCAACCAGTAATATAGCCTTATTCTTTGGTTGCTGGAAAATCCCAAGCAGTTGTGACTCTTTGAATCTTGTTTTTAAGATAGTGAATAGACTGTGAGCAGCTATCAATCACCAGTTTCTAAACCTTCAATAGATATGAAAGAGAAATTACAGTATCCATATGATTTATGTGATGTTTGACAATGTTCTTGTGAAACATATACACAAAAGAAGTGAAGTATATATATATACACAAAAGAAGTTAGCTGGAAACTGAGACTGAGCTTCTCCTGTTTACTGGCATGTTGTCTTTAGTAGTTAAATACTGAGTTACAAAAGGTGGGATACATGTAGCTCCAAACTGCTGTGCAGTGGTGCAATCATCTGATCAGTGTATTGATACTTTATAGTCCTTTCCCTCTTACTGCGCTTGTTTGCCAGTGGGCTTTCTTCGCCAAACTGCACTTAAAGGGGCATAGTCCCGGTAGTGTAGAGGGCGCTGTTGATGATACTGCCGATCATCGTTAGCATTGATACGAAGATTACCGAAGTTGAGCTGTCATCAAGAGTAAAGTGCGTAGGTGTTGCTAAGTAACGTTGCCTTCGTTGTCTTCTCTGCGCATCGCGCAGTCTGTAGTAATGCCAGGATGCGTGCATGTGTGCTTGTTATTATGACATCACAAAAGAAGTTTGCTAAAGCTGTCATCCCCCTCAGCCGAATCATGAGCCGAAGTGTGATCGGACCACTGACTACAGTGGATCGGACTTCTTCGGACTCTGGAAAGTGGGCCAAAGCGTAAGAGCTAAAGAGGAGTCGATAGCGTAGGTCTCTATAGGAAACTTACACCGTGCGCCCGCGTACGCATTTGACTAAAACACTGGGACCCTGCACCTTTAAGTCTGGAATGAACTAATTGTTAAAGAATGAAGATCATCTGATCTTCCAAATCTGTATTGTGTTGCCATGGCATACAGATTATTTGATTTTTGCTAAGTTTACGAGGCTAAGTTTGGATTGATTACTTAATGTTGATGATACAACTTAGCAAGTTCAGCCAAGTGCCTGGCCATATAAAGGCTGTAAGAACTGGCTGTCAACAATAAATTTGACCACATCTCTAAGTTAACCAGTCTAGTGTGCTAAAGATACCAGTCTTGACACCAGATCTTAAGGTACTGTAAAACTAGAAATATTCACGGCATGACATTTTCACAAATAAGGCATTCAGTGCATATAGTATAAACAGTGTAGTGTAGACAGTTTAGTGTAGAAAAGCACTTTTGTACTTTCATGTGCATTTTAACTTCACAATCTTGACTCCCCATGAAATTCATGAAAATTTCATGCATGCAAAAAATTCTGGTTTTACAGCATTTCTTTTTCCTGACAATAAACTTGTTTCATTCAAAGATTACATTCTAAATTTGTGCATATATTTCAGAGTATTGCATCTAGATGTAAGAAGTCAGGAATTGTTTTACATTAAGTCTCTAATACTGCATGACATTCTGCTCATTTGCGCTTTTTACTGTCATTGTGCAGTAATCCATTCATTTAAATTCCTAATTTTAGTCATATGTAAATATTTCATTATTTGTGATTCTAAGATGTTTCATAATAGCTGTATCATTATCCCATCTTCAGATTCTGATATGTACCATTGGGGCTGATCCTAACACACAGAACCACGTGAATGGCTGGACTCCTCTTCACTATGCTGCCCACAAAAACCATCTCAATGTCATTGAGTGAGTGACTTCTTTGCTAGCTGGCCACATGGTCCCAGCTACATATTTGTCCAGTTTATTATACATTTCTCGTCATTTATTCATCTTTCAAGCATCAATGAATTGCCATCAATTGATGCATGTTAATACACATTTTCTTTTCTTTTCTTTTTTATGTGTAGTTTTTGTGAAGTCAGAGATTAAATCGTAGTCCAGTCCTTCATGCAATAATTCACAAACATACACTGTACATCCTGATTTTATTCATGCCATCACAAACTACCAATAGATTATGTGAAAGCTTGAATAATGATGAACAAAACATGACTCATACAATACATCTTTAGAATAGAGATTGTACCCACAGGAAATGTGTTGAATGTCATAGTATGCTAATGATGGATGGCTTGGCAACATTCAGCTGCTCATAGCTATGTCTGTTCTCTATTCAATTTTGTTCTGATATATGTTCAGAATACATTACAGTGAGCTTGTTAGATTCAGAATTTTGGTTGCAATTCAAGTTTTGATAGTCATATCATTTATTATTGCTGTATTGATAGAAAGGTGGATGAAGTTCATGTGCCTAGAAAAAACATTCTTTTTGTCAAAGTTATTCATTATCCTTATATAAACATACATGTATCTATGAAAACTTGCATGCTTTGCTGTTCCCTGTATCACAACTCAGCTGTTTGCTTCGGAGAGGAGCTGATCTGAACATTGAGGACAATTTCAGCATGAGAGCAGATGACATAGCAGAGCGGAGAGGTTACACTGAGTGCAAAGATCTCATACAGAGCAGGCGCTATCAGAAATGCCAGATGTTAAGTCAGCTAGTTAGAAATGTAAGCAGTTCTCACCTTCTTTGTTTTTATTTCAGCAAGTGACTGCACAGCTGATTGCAGATCTTTTTTGTTTAAACATAGATATTTCTGTAGAAAATTAAGTTGGTGTTTTCGATATATTTATCTCAATCATGAACTATGCATTTATGGAAGAGTAAGTAGATCAACAGACTTCAACAAGTGTGAAAGATATGATGTAGCATAGCTTTATGAATGAAGCAGATTGCTTGTGGGGTGCGGAATGCTCATTTATTTGAGTAGCTACAAGTAACAAAGACAATTGCAGCATACGCCAAATATTTCGCGAGGTTTTTATTTTCAGGAATTTCGCGAGTCGGGTGGCATTTGCAATATTAAAGACACAAAAAAATATTGACTCTGATCCCGATGTGGATGTGACGTACGCATGTACATTTCTCCGTTCAGTACAAGACTCCACGATCGCGAATTTAACCACTCGTGAAATTGTCGGGAATTCCTGATTTGCGAAAATTTAGACTCACAAAATATATGGCGTATACAGTATTGGTGTCTTCGACATCCCCACTAAAGAAAATAACAACACTTCCAAGATTTGACTCTTTCCTTAAATCTATTTCTACTCACCATGCCTCAGTTGCCACTGTCATGCCTCATACACATATACATTGTACAATGTATGTCGCTATTGTACCTTTGTTCTCTTTATCACACCTCTGTTGTCCCTGACGTGCCGTTGTTCTCTCTTTTGTGCCTCTTTTGTCCCTATCATACCTCTGTTGTTGCTGTTGTTCCTCCATTGTTACTATCTTACATGTACCTCTCTTTTTCCTCTTGTAATTGTGATGTTGCTATTGTACCTATGTTGTTGGTATTGTATCTCCATTGTCACTGTATATCTCTGTTTTGGCTATTTCACTTCTTTACACATCTGTTACTCTTCCATTGTAGGAGAACCTTGTTCCAAATGACAATCGAGTGCGACTCAGTGACCAATTTAATGTTGATAATGAAGGCTACACCCTCATTATGGCAGCAGCAAAGGCAAACAGGTGAGTTTTTATTGCTGAATATTTTTGTGAATTTGATGAACCTTGTATGGATTTGTAGGCATATTATTCTGTGTTGTTAACTGTGAAAAAGAAAAGAAACAAAAACAAAAACAAAGGCCTGTATAAAATTGCTAACAATAATATCAGCATTTCCTGTTGGTTTTCATACCTCTAGATCCCATGTGTAATGTGGTACATAACTACTGTGTTTTCTGTTTGTTTGTTTGTTTGTTTTTGTTGTTGTTGTTGTTGTTTAATGTGTTAGCCTTTTTTATATTTAGAACCAGAATTACTCGAATTTGGAGAAGTTGAAAAGTTTAAGTCTTCAAACTTATTTTGAAACATATTGTTTATCAGATCAAAGTATTGTACTTGTAGCTGAATTTGATACTTATAAAAAGGGTTCCCCTTATTTATAAATAAAGTGAGATTATTCAAGTCAACTGTCTGAAATTACATTAATTACACTGATCTTAAATTTCATTTGAGCCATTTGGTTCAGATGAGTCAGTACAATCATTCAATGTCCTTCATTTGTTGTCTATCTTACATCATATGTAAACTTGTTCACATTTTCACTTTCTTCTCAAAACAAGAGGTTGATTTTGACCAAAGCTGGCAGGAATCATCCATGGAGGGAGAAGGTCATAGTTTGTTAAAATGGTGATGGTGGTCATGTCCATGAGGAGCTAAGGCAGGGCCCAAATACCCCAAATTAGCAATGTTTTAGAATAATTTACTTTTTTTTTTTGGTCATCATCTGGAAAGCTGAGGGCTGGATATTGACCAAAGTTGGCAGGAATCACTAAAGGAGGGCGGCTATTATAGTTTGTTTTAAAGAAACAGACTTGCAAGCCAGCATTTCTGGGCGCTGCCTGCATGGCCCGAGTTGAAATGGCTACTCAAAATGCAGTGCCTCCTTCTTGGTTCAATGATTTTGAGAGTGCAGTGTGACTCTGATGCTATTGTGTGTGAGACAAAGGCTCTACAGAAAAGACTTGTTTTTATAAAAGCCAGTGTTCTTGATGGCATGGGCACATGTCAAGCTTGAACCAAACTCTCTATAATAAGGGGTAAATAGGCATATCAGACAAGCATGGCTGCTCATGATGATAAATCTGCCATGCCTTGGGTGGTTGTTTTGCCTCATGGGGTGATGTTCAGGGGGAGCCCCTAAAATACCCCAAATTAGGATGGTGATGGCCAAGGGGGCCTGTAGCAATCCCCAAATCTCAAGATGTTTTAAATAGTTTGCCTCAGGTCTTGTGCCATGAAGTTAAAGTGCACTGCTCAGCTGAGGAGTAGACCCACAGGTATCTTTTGTTTTGATGCAGTATACCAATATGAAATATGTATCCATTTCTGATTCATTCATTCAATTCTTGAATGTTTTCGCTGTAGGTGTGACAATCTGAGAATTTTGCTGAAGAATGACAAGAGTCCCGTCAATGCTCAGCATTTGACAGTAAGTTTGTTTCTCTTTCTGTGTTTTTATTCCACTCAGAGCTATAATGTAAAATGGAGTTGAGCGTGTACCACGTCAATGCCACTTATCATTGATCCTCTCCTTCAACTCTTCTACCTTATTTGTAGCTCTACTCTCAAGACTTATTGTTGACATGAAATGATGTGTTCTTGAGGAACTTCTGTGATAAGATATTATCAGCTAGAAAATAATACATTTAAAGGTTTGCTGTGCTATGGTACAGCGTGTAAGTCTTCATGAGGTTGTCAACACATTTTTTGGATTCTATAATACATGTAGATTTTGTACAGAAATTGCTTTGTTTTAGACATTTCTTGTACATGTATATGAAGAGTTTTATTGCAAAACAAGCTAACTCCATTCTTGTTGAGATAGTGTACAGTTCTGGTCGAGGCGTAGATTTAGCTTTTAACATTTTGCGAGATATTCAAAAACCACTCTATGAGATGTCAAAGAGCATGCAGTTCTAAGGGGTATCAAAAGTTTATTCGATGAAAATCGGTTTTGAAATGGCTGAGATATCCAAAAACAAGGTGAAACAAAGAGATCATAATAAAGTTGTGGCATGTCACCTTTTATTATTAGCACTTTTTTGGATATCTCAGCCATTTGAAAACCAATTTTCATCAAACGTTGAATCCTTCTTAAAATTACATGCTCTTTCATATTTCATAAGAGGCTTTTCATTATCTCACTTAGGAATGTTCAAAACATGAATCCCTACCTCTACCAGTACTGTACAGTCCCTTTAAAGCTGCTAAAACAAAGAAAAAAAAAGAAGAAAGAACAGGATATTTTAAATCGTAACTTCTAGAATATTCCTTTTTATGTCACAAGTGAGGTATTACTGGAAAGGTTTAATTTTGCTCTGTCTGATGATGGACTTACTTTGAAATGTTTGAAAATGGTGCTTAGCTTATTTTGCAATAAAACTCTTCATATGTAGGTATCATTGTACTTTTCAATACTTTTGTACTCCTCAGACGGGTCGGACAGCTCTGTGCATGGCAGCCATTGACGGCAGTTTTAATGTGATTCAGACTCTCCTACACCACAGTGCTTTGCCTCATATACCAGACATCTACGGTAGACTGCCCCTACACTATGCCTGCCTTCATGGTCATGTGGACTGTGTCAGGGCCATCCTTGAAACACAACTAGGCCTCACGGTAAGTCTTGATCAGAGGCAAATTTTACAAACTCTCAGATGTAGGAGTAATGACAGTCTGTTCAGAATCTCCAAAATTGTGGCAATAATGCAGCATAGTTTTTTTTCTCTCTCTCCCTTATTGATTTGAATTCTTCTTCGGCCTTTGAGTGAAAACAAAATACCAGTATATTTTTTATGCATTGAGCATGAATATTCACAACTGAATGGCACGTGCCTTAAAAATTAAAACAACAACAACCTATATAGACTGTCTTTGGCCTTGAGCTTCAATTTCAATCTTTGGAAAGAGTGATTTTTTTTTTTTCTCTCTGAACGAAATAAGAGTAACAGGTACAGTATGGCATATACTCTCTGTTTAAAATGTATATCCATTAAATGCTTGAATTTTACAGCTAAGACTTAATGCATTATGCTTACACATAGATGCTAAAGTTTGAATATTACATTTTTAATGGCAATTTATTTCTCTTTTGTGTGTATTACTCTTATTTGACTTTATGACAGCTTTGTCACTGTGGAATATACATGTATGTTGATATTACAATTTCTCCATGTCAAATTTGTAATTATTACATATACATAATTCAGAAGCTGGTATGTAATGAGAGCCATAGGTAAAGAATATAGTGAGTTTGTTGCTGTTATCACATGTTATTTAGTGAAACTAAAGTAACTCTGTTGGTATTGAATGCCACAGGGTCTATATGAAGCCTACGAACAGAGTAAGAACAATCCGGTCATCAGGGATCTGGTCCAAGATGCATGCGAGCGTCGGCAGAGAGAGATCGTCAACCCAACGCTCTTTGAGTGTGCGATGAACGGCAACGCCTCCAAGATATACTGCATACTAGAGATGGGGGACGATGTGAACCCATCCACAGGCATCAGTGACTGGCCAATGTACATTGCTGTAGGCAATGGGCACTTTGAGGTCATCAAACTTTTGCAGCAGGTAAGAAACTGTCAGATCTAAACACCAGTGTGAAGGTGAGAGGATTGAAAGGTTGGATGCACTTCATGGTTGTATACTTAACGATCGATGCATGATGGAGTCATGGGTACGTGGAAATTGACTATGCATTTTTTGTTTTTGTTTTTTACTGGGAAAACTGTAATATGTTCTCATGTGATCAGATATTATTTCCAGATATCAGACACAGCCATACAGCTGTACACTTCCATCATGATTTTTGGTTTCTAGGGTATGAAATGGACTAGCTTGCATGGTTATACAAAATTGAATATTATGATATTCTAATGAAATGTACAGATGTTCATGTATTCCTTGGAAATATCAGTATCAAACACAACTAGGATGTCTAATGAAGATAATTATGTGCAAATATATTCGTAGGTACATGTGTATTCAGACATGGACTATATCTGACCTTTGACCCCTGGTCTCTATTTGTCCATCCCCTGTGTAGTATGGGGGAGATGTGTGGAAGGTGCACGCCACCACAGGGTCCACCGTTCTCCATGTGGCCTGCTCAAGAGGTCTCAAGGAGATTGTAAAGTTCCTCCTTCCCTTTTGTAACCCCAATGAGTACTACAACATCATTGACATCAATGCTGTCAACAGGGCGGGGAGGACTGCACTACAGCTGGCTGCCTCCAAAGGTTCGTACACTGCAATCTTGCCAGTCTTACCACTCTCTTATCTCTACCTCCAATCAATTTATCTATCTATCTCTCTTTCTCACACACATCATGGACTCATTATCATTATTGTAATCACTCTTATGTAAAAATGTGTACTGGAAAGAATGATAAGCCTCACTTTAAAGGGACGGTACAGTATTGGTGGAGATAAGAATTGGGCTTTTAATTTTTTGCGAGATACCAAGAAAACACTTATGAAATAGTACAGAGTATACCATTTGAAGAGGAATTCAAAGTTTGTTTGATGAAAATCGGGTTTGGCATGACTGAAACTTCCACAAAAATAGTAAAACAAAGCGATTGTAATAAAATGTGGGTTCCACACTTTATTAGAATCGCTCTGTTTTGGATATCTCAGCCATTTCAAAACCAGTTTTCATCAAATAAACATTAGATTCCTCATGGAATTACATGGTCTTTCATTTTTCATAAGAGGTTTCTCATTATCTCACTAAAAAATGTGAGAAACCTGAAATTAGGTCTCAACCAAAACTATACAATCCCTTTAAGTTTTGCTAATTAGGAAATTGTTATTTCATCAATGTTAATTTGAGATAGAAACATGTTCTGCCGTCATTTTTCCATAAAAAGAAAACAGAGAACAGTCCTCGCAATGTACAAAATTCATATGAATAATTTGCACTGTCCTGCAGTATCAGAACAGTAGATTTTCTTTTCAAATGTGTATTCAATATATTTGTCTGTCGTGTAATCTTACTCTTTGCTGGCAGTGATTAAGCAGTCCAAGTCATCAGGATGGTTATAAAAAATAGCTTCATTGTCTTTCACATCAAACACATTGATCCATTTTCACAAAGGTGATTTAAGACATAACCATGGCCTACATTTAGTCCATGGACTAAAATATGTGTGAAAACAGTGTACCTTACCCCCGTAAGTATTAATGCATGGTTATCATTGGACGTCTGTTGGCGTACATGTTTTTTAGCACTCATTTACGCAGATGAAATCTGCCAAAACCATGGACTAAATTTAAACAACCTTCATGAATGCAAACTTTTGAACTCATAGCAGAGATACACCATGAGCGAAGGAGTCATTTCTGATGGCACAGAAGATGAGTAGATGTCCAAAGTCTGATTCCCACTGAAGAGTTCGTATCTCATCCCTTGCAGGTTACAGCAGCATAGTGAAGATGCTGCTGGACCACGGAGCCAGCGCAGCCATCGTGGATGACAGCGGGTACCTCTACACCTGCAGGGAGTTTGAAGGGGTGCAAGCCTTGATCGAGAGACACCGGAAGAGTCGCACCGAGTTGATCATGCTTGGTATCAAGGACAAGAAGAGGCTGAAGTCCCTCAAGAAGATGTGGCAGGTGAGACAGAGGGAGAACACAGCTAGGAGATGATAATGATGTGGAGAGATTAACACAAAGACTTGTGGTTTCAACCCAGGCAAATCAGAGTGGAAATTGACAATGTGAAAAAAAAAAAAAGACTCAGTATTATGGGCAACTTAACCCAAAGACAAATGTTATGAATATTGGTACTGATAGAAATGTGGTAAGATTTTGAAGTTGCTAGCTCAAAATTTCTCAAAAAGAGGAAGATGATGGCAAAGATAAAGATGGTAATGGATATCTAACAGCTCCGTGTTATTGTGAGATTTTTTTGTGACTTATATGTTTATTTTCCAAAAGCAAATGTCGTAGTGTAAACACAGGAGGCAAGTGAAGCATACCTCATACTAAATGTCCATGAAGGAATATAATTCAATACTTGCCTTTAGGCTTCTGTATGAACTGCCAATATAACTACCACCATATATGTCAGCACTCCCAACCTTGCATCCTTTTTTAATACCTTGGAGCCCTGATCACAGCTGTTTCTGGTCCTGTGCACCTGACCCATGTGTGTCACCATGTGGCCACTGCACCCCATTCCCACTTACCTTAACTAGACACCTGTGTCTGTTTGGTAGCAAATGTTTTATTACAATATGTTTGATGGATAAGTTGTGTGACTATGCTTAAATGTGTATGTCCCATTTAATGTGGAGTATTCATTATGTGGAGGATTTTCACTGCAGTGACATTGATTATATATTAATTTTACTATCAATAACAAACATTGTGAAGAAGTGCCTTTCTTGTCACCCTGTGCATGTTGAATGCAGCCCAAGTTTGACCACAACCTCCGTAACAAAGCCGGAGACACGCCCCTCATGGCGGCCTGTCTCTATGGACGCCTGGAGGTGGTCAAGTTTCTCTTGGAAACGGCCATTCAGAACACAGAGGAGGAAGCGGCCGAAGATTTTGAAAGGTGAGTTGCTAACTCATTACTGTAAAACCAGAAATTTTCACTTGCATGAAACGTTTGTGCATTTTGCAAGGAGTTATTCATGAAAGTTTCATACCACAAATGCATTTGGTTCTACAATGTGTCTAAGTTACCAAACCGTTTAAACCAAATGAGGCATTGTCTGGTTCATTATAGAATGTGAAGAATTTGTTTCTGGATTTATTGATTGCATTTCTTCTTGTCAATGAATAGAACATAAGATTACTTCATATTAGTGTCAGACCATGTAGCAGTTGATAGACTTCCATGGCTTAGTGACTGAATTTACAAGAATTGAAATAAAAAGGTATGTTAATAAGTGCAATTTCTTAGCACTGGATTTTTTTTTCCCAAACGGAAAATTTGTTGTAATGTAATTTTAATAAGATTATTGTGAAGTTGATAGAAAACATTGTAAGGTGTTTCATTCAAATTGTCAGTGCATTTTGGTTTGGCATTGATAAAGTGATATGATATACTGTTCTATTTTGTTGTCTTCATTGAATCTAAATTTTCAGCAGGAATGAAACCTTGAAAAAGCATGTTGTTTCTGTTAAAATTTGTTCTGATCTGAATTTAGAAGTATCCTTGTATTATTAGGTTTGAAGTGTCCTTCTTGTCAATGTTTGGGATTTTATTTATTTGTTGAATTATTCAGATCCATGAGAAGGAGGGACTCTGACAGTGATTCGGGGACCTTCTTGGAATCCTGCTCTCCAGGAACCTCAAGAAGACGCAATTCAGGGGCCTTCTTGGAATCATACTCTTCAATGTCTTCGAGAAAATACTGTTAGTAGATCCATGAATCCACGAAAGTATTAATCCCTGGACTTGACTAGATAGACTTCCTTTCCTTTTCCTGTGAGCTTCCCTACAGAGATATTTACTATTATGAGCTCCTTCAAGGAGACATTTTATGAGCATAAGTTTGAATAGTAACAATGTTTGAGCTGTTTACAATAGCGCTCCATTTGCTTTCAGTATTGCCTGGGGCAAATTGTTTTCCAATAGGACCCCATTTTCCATTAAACAACTAACAGTAGATAGTGAATGCTGTTATGAAGTGGTGGAAATGAAGTTAATATATGCCAGGCGGGCTATGTTTAAAGGGGGTACATAAAAGTAAGTGGGTTGGTGGTCAATTCACCGGTCTGTCTGTATGTTCCTCCCTCTGTCCGAGATGTAGATGTGCCAGACATTTTGTGTTTGTGTGTGTGTGAATTTGGGACCAAGTGTTTCCATGCCATGGTGACCACATTAAAAAAAAATATATATCTTGTGGATTAGACAACATCCACAGTTTGTAATCAGTTCCTTAGCACGTGATGACCTTTGGATCTTTATGTTGAGGACTTGTCTCTTACAAGTGGCTACATGTCAGACTTATTACTCAGTTTAAAGCAATTTATGGAAAGAGTTAGTTTCAATTTTCAAGTCACTGAAATTATTCTTTATATTCACCTTGGCCTGGAGGGTAGAATGTGTGAAAGTTAGTTTTTGTGATTGTCAAACCGGAGTCATATTTTTAAAAAGGTTTTCAAAAATGTGTATGGGGATGTGTAAAGTGATAGCTGCTGTACTGTATGAAGGACCTCCCTCACTGGAGGAAATGTTGCTTCGACTGCCGCGAATGATCAGTTGCTGTGACCTGTGTGACTTAAAAAAATAAATAGATAAATAACTTGTGCTCTTACCAAGAACGTGACACCGGGGTAAGGTCTGAGATGTCTTTAAACAAGGTGACAACTTATACTCCCAGAAATTGCAGGGATGTCACCACAACATCTCTAATAGTCACAGGGACTTTCCCAAGATGTCTTCTGACTTCTCAGATCTCCACATAGTTGCCAGTAGGTCAGGGAGGATGTGGCAGACAAAATTTGTCTTTGCGACATGGCTACAACTAAGGAGACATCCCCAAGACATTGTGGAGACATCTGTGAGACCAGATAGAGACTGGAAAAATTAAAACATGTTCAATTCTTCTGTTACCCCTGGACACTCAGCTACTGTCTAGGAGACACCACAGCGACATTTCCACACCGCTCGAGTCGCCACCTAGTCTGCCAACTACTTTCCAAGCCAGTGACATACCCATTGAAGTACTGGATTGGATAGTATTACTATTGATAGATATGTTACAATGGATGCTGATGTTGTTTTATTTTGTCATTTTCAGTGATAGATGCTGTGATGTGATGTGGAGTCCTATAATGATCAATTCTGGTTGTCTGTGACTTTGTCTTTCAGTCCCAGCAGACCCTTCAGAGATGAGTGATCTAGAGGAAGAGGGTTGGGACGTTTCTGCCCTCCACCCCGCCCTGCATGGACTCTACCCTACAAGTACTCTTAGGCATTCACAGGTAAGAGGGATGGGGGTAAAAGGGAGGGAGGGGCAGGAGTTGCAGAAGGCATCATTCAGCCTTTTACTTTTAAGAAGGGCAACCTGTCTGCATTCTGTATGGAGATTTTTTTTTTCCTGCAATAAATGGGGATTAGATAGATTCCATTCCAATTGTAATGTACAAAGAAGATAATGTAGAGAATAATAGAATGTCATTCAAGCAATTTAATGTTTGTCTGTTACTACATGATATTTTTATTGGTTTGCCTGGCCTTGTCATGTACATGTAATTTTTGTTGTATCTTCGATAGGCATATCATTTTCTTCATTTCTCTTTCCAAGGTATATCAGGAGATTTACTTTTTTTTTTCACTATTTGCAACCAAGAGGGAGTTGATTTTGTAAACAAATTTAAGAAAAGATGATCTTTTTTTATCTACCCATCAAATGCAGTTTTCTTCCTTCCTATGAAATCCCTCTTAGCACTAGACCATGTTAGTTAACTGCCTGATGTGGAAAGTTGTAGTGCTTTCATTAGTTTGCCTGTATTTGTGTGAATTTTCACTCATCTGCTGCCGGGTTTTTTAAGTTTTCAGTAGGAATGCTGTACCTATATTTTTGTACATCAAGTTCTTCTTGTCAGTGTTATTTATATTCTTTTATCAACAGGATTATTTCAGTAAATGGGAATAAATCAAAATGTTTAAATGTCCATCCAATGTGAACAAGTGACCTATGTTCCATCTCATAAGGATTTAGTGATTCATAAATTTTAGATTTCAGTGAGTCAAGATATGAAAGTACTCAAATATTCAAAACTTGACTCAGTATGGACCAAATGTCATTATTCCACATGTTTAGGTTCATTACAGTAATTTGGAATATTTTGAATATAACAACTGGTATATGTATGAATATATAAACAGCATTTAAACAGGGCATATTAATTCCATGTGATCAGGATTATTCCAGTGACTCAGACTCAAACATGGTCTATGAGGGTATGAAGAGGAAAGGCTTTGGACTGCCCAGTGGTCAAACCAGCTCCTTGTCATCCAGAAGGTCATTGAGGGGGTCAAGACAGTTTGTGTCAGACACAGAAACCTTGGAGAACCATTCTAATAGCACGTTGCAAGCCAGAGGAGGCTGTCAAGGGCCTGGTGAGTACAGCTTGGTTCAAGAGATGGAGTCACAATGGTCTTATTCGGTCTTATTCGCTTTGATCCAGTGCTTGAAGCCGCCACTCAAAAAATTTGAACTATGTGTCAACTCGATCTGCCCCACAGATAGGAAGACAGTGGATTCATGTCTTATTGCATAATGACAGCCACTCTCTATGGAAGATATAATTCTTTATGATGGTAATTACGTTTTGCTATCCTTACTTATAAACGATGGGCGGTAGGTAATGGTAAAGACATGGGGGTGCGCGAATAGAAATTGTTCAGATATTGCTGGAATACAAAATATCAAAATTACTGGAATGGATATGTCTGGACACTAGTCTGACATATCTACACTGTGTATTTATAAAGAACTATTTTAGGATGATATTAGTTTCATTTGTTGGAAATAATCGGAAAAATGTTAAAAACGGTCTTCCGTGAGGAAAAAATTTCAAACACTTTCACAACATACAGCACAAATTTACACTTCTGCACATATTCTTGGGCAGGATTAACTTTTGTCTTGCATGCTTTATCATCAGGTGAAATTTTATTCCATTTGATGTATAATCGAGCAGCATATACCCAGTATTATGTTAGCGTTGTAATGAATCTTCAGATTGCTCAGGAGAGTGGCGGCTTCAAGCATCTAACATTAAAGGCACAAATGCACCTGTGGAATTCTTTTGTCCGTCCATAGAAAACTGAGAGCTGATGGAGTAATTATAACCAGTTGGAGCTCCATCTCTAGTACCTCCTTGGTCTAACTTCCACTCTTCTCTTCTCCCACAGATATTGGCCCATATTCACCAAGGTGGTCTGAATTCATTCCTTGGTTTATGTATATTTCTTGTGCGTAAATGCATATGACAGATTGCGTATGCCAACAGACATCCAAGAATAACTATGCTTTGATACATGCATGTGAAAGGTACGCTTATTTCACGTCTGTGAACTAAATTTAAACCATGGTTCCAATTTAAATTACCTTTGTGAATACAAGTTTTTAGGTCTGACATGCACGGTATGGCTGGTTTGTGTCTCAGATTTGAATGACAAGGCTCTTGTTTCAAAACAATACTGTCGTCAACAACTATTGTCATCCTAAAATGTCCAGCTGCATAACGGGAAATTGGCTCAGAGGGGTCTAAGGCAATTACCCCCTGGGCAATTATCCCGAACCCTTTCCCTGACCCTAATCCTAATCCTAATCCTGAACATTATCCTAACCCTAACCCAAACTCCTAACCCTAAACCTAACCCTAACCCAAATTTTTACTCTAACCTTACCACAACCATTATTCAGGCGGGGGGATTTGCCCTCTGGGGGTAATTGCCCGGATACGGGCTCAGAGCATTTCTGTGGTAAACCTATGTATGAAAAAGGAAAACTTGTTATGTACATCCTCTCAATATACCTTGATTGGCAATATGTGACCCGCTACAACAAAAGGATCCGAAAGTCGGGGGAGGACAATTTTCTGAAAATGGCATGACATAATTCCCTTACTCTTCTACTTTAATTTCATTTATAACACAACTCATAAAAGTACTCGGTTGCGGAGATATTGATGATTTTATTAGCTCATGTCAAGTGGTTGAGGAAATCAGAGTTTCGAGAAAAACGCCTTCAAAGTTTTCCTTCCGTTACTATCATGATCAAGGGGAGGCGAGACAGTTTTCACCGCATGACATTAGAAGGTATGCTCCTAGCGACCTCTGCGATGTTCATGCAAGCTTAGCTCCAGCGATCTACGCACGACCAATCAGTAATCAGGATGCCAAGCACTGACCAATAAAATCACTCCCTCGTTGCTAGGGGCGAAGTCTAGCTGCGGCGCTAAATCCAAATCTTCGGACATGTTTCTGTTACGTTCAAAGTCGGAAAATCAAGACCCAGAAAAACGCTAATTTCTTGCCTTTCCTTTAATCATTTAGCTTCGAAATTTCGGCAGATGGTAGACAAAACATTAGACTACAAAATGATGCAAAAAACAGAAATCTGATTGTTTTGACCAGTTTTGATGATGTGACTTCAAACTTGTTTTTCTCGGCTCAGCCGTCAGCGACTTTAGGATCCTTTTGTTGTAGCGGGTCACATATGCTTAATATGTAATACCCGAAGGTGTGTGATGTTTTGAAGAGTGGAAAGAGAGATTGTCAGATGTAATCAAAATTATAATTACCGATGAGTAGAAAAGAAAGCAATGCCAACAACAAATTCCATTTGCATCATAGTATATTTTACCCATTTCTTGTATGTAGGTATTGACACTTCTTCAGCAGTAGAGGGCAGCATTTTCTTCAGACACTGATCATGTTTACAAGTACTCTTGTACCAGTACTTGCGAGTCAGGATCTAGTTGCGCAGGTTTTGTTTTGTTCAGAAAGAGGTCATGTCCTATCAGCAAGACGACACTAAAAGGAATTGTGTCAGCAGTAACCATACACTCTTTGTGTGTGTGATTTCAAGGTCACTGTGATTACATTTCATATTGAACGTACATTGTACTCAGTTACAAAGGTGAAGCCAGTATTGCATTCTTTAAAAATTAAATATTGTTTCCTTATGACTGCAGATTGGAAACTGTCAATTTTTGCTTTAAAATGGAGACAAATGCAAAAGAAATTTTGAATAACACAGTGATAATTTCAGTGGGGTGACAGAAAAGCAGAATATTATCCCATAAGATATGGCAGAAGTAATTTAATCTCAGAGCACACCTGATCATGGTTGCTACATGATACTAGTATTCATTTAATCTATTATTTATAAACTATGTTATATTCAATCACATCGATCACAACTTATTGGGCCATAGCAGTATCCATCGCTGCAGAGTGAATTGTGTGCAGCTTGTTAGTGGCATGCAATTCAATACTGCTACTAGGGTACAATTCAATCATTATGTAGTAGTGTTCTACATACTCACTATTGTATGGGGAGGGCTCTTCAGGAATGAAAGTCTGATAGCCGACTTTCATTATTTCACAATTCTGATCTCAAAATACTCCGAAACAACTCATAATCCCTGCAAATCACATCAGCTGGAAAAGTTTCTCAGTAGAGCCTTCTGATATATTGCAAGTATAATAAAAAAGGCCAAAGATGAATTTTTAGCCTTTTTGAGAACCATGGTTTGGCCTAAGAATTGTTATTTCTGTCACTCCTAGGACTGAATGCCACATGTTATCATGAGGCATCTTCTAATTTGTGTTTGAAAGAGATGAAATAAAAATCAGGATTTTAGACCCAGAATTAAAGGAGAAGTCCGGACGAGTTTGAATAAATTTCACCATAATCTACATAAATCAAGGACCATAATGACTAATTAATTCCTTCAATTTTCTTCAATTTGAAGACTTACCAGTGAAGTTGAAGTATTGACAACAGGCTTCGGGCAACGCTTGGTTCTGCCAATAGTCCCTTTCTGTTCAAATAAATGACTTAATGTGACTCGGTCGAGAGGAACCTGGGAGAGCTACACTGAATTGTCGGCCAGCGCATAACCGGAGATGTGTGCGCACAGAGATGTCTCTTTGTGTGTGCGCCTGTGCTGGCCGTCAATAATTCAGTGTAGCTCTCCAAGGTTCCTCTCAACGAGTCACATTAAGTCATCAATTTGAACAGAAAAGGACTATTGGCAGAACAAAACGTTGCCCAAAGCCTGTTGTCAATACTTTAACTTTACTGTTAAGTCTTCAAATTGAAGAAATATTTCGATTTTAAGTTGATATTTATCCGCAATGCTACCCGATCATGATCCTGAATACTACAGTACACAGTCCCATTACGCTATGTGTATGGGGCTGCTGGTTGCAGTTACCGGCGGCGGTACTATGATGAAGCTGGCGCTGGCGTTTCTTCCGCGGTTCAAGTTATACTGTCGTAATTTACCACCGTCAGACATACTCAACAGTCTCGGACAACAAGAGAGGCAATAATTCTGAAATTGACAGACTGATTTCAGACTGTTTACACTTAGAAGTTGAAAAAACGATCACGGAATGTGATAGCACTTGGCAGCAGCAGACGTAAATGTATGCCTGATCGCTCTGATGACAACAATAGCCAATGAATTGTAAATGATGGGGTGGACACTAATAAGTACGGCAGTATTACAATACATATAATATTTGAATAAAATGAAAATGTTATAACATTGCAACTCTTTTACATTAATCTTTGACGGATTTTATATAGATATATACCGAAGATCATTTGAATAAAGGAATACAGCATTTGGCAACAGCACTCCTAAAACAGTGTACGGACTTTTGCGGTAATGCCAACAAGGCAGACCTCAGCAGGCATGCCGATACCGCGCCGCAGTCAGCAGTGCAATGGGAGATCGATGCGTAGCTGGGCTGCTTTCGCGGTGCTCCGCTGAGGAAAGTGAGTCTGTGACGTCACGCGCAATGCATACTGGGACAGATAGTACGAAGGGCTACTCGCGACGGATTCGAACATGAAGAATTATCTTATTTTTCAAAAAAATCATAGTAAATGTATCTGATGGTCTTTTCTTGTCGGGAAAAGGGTAATAGGTTCATGAAATATTGTTCTTTACACGGGAAATGGCTGATAATCGTCCGGACTTCCCCTTTAATGATGCAGTACTTTCTAGAATTTGTGGTGTTGTTGACAGAGTCAAGCAAGTACCGTAGGAGTGATGTGAATTCTTCTCATTCATCCAGTCGAAGTACAAGACCAATAATTAGTTGAATCAAGAAACTGGAAAGCCAATTGATAATTGTCGAAACGTCGCAACAGTGAGTTTGTTTTCCAGTTTCTTGATTCAACTAATTATTGATAATGTAGGAGTATTTCAACAAGTTTTATATCTGGGTAATGTTACCAGTTTCTGAGTACAATAGATTTGTTTTGTCTTAATCAAAATATTTATTGATTTCATTTTTTATTTAAATTATTTCTTTGTATCTCTATCTGGTAGCTTCCTTAAATGAGGCAATTAAATACTACCGTCATGGTGTTTGTTGTGTGCTTCCATTAGAAAGTTGATAATTTGTCTTGGCGCAAGCTTGAATCTCCTGTAGAACTGCGTAAATTGATATCGTAACTTGTTTACATCAACATTCTGTCTGTATCCTGCTTTCTACTCCAACCGCAGGATTTGTGGTTCCAGCTCCGTCTAGCCTAGTTTTTCTTTTACTGCTTCATGGAAAAAAGTGTAACATGAGTAATGTGTTAGTAACAGGCGGGTATACACGTATCTGTGCCTCAGACGCCCTCTTTTTTGTGTTTTTCTTTTCTTTTCTTTTTTTTTTTTTTTTGGTAGGCTTACCTTTCCATGGGGTCAAGATGAAATATATACTAAGATTATTAACATATATCCAGCCCTGATATCAAAGATAATGTACAAAAAATTAAAAGTGAAAATGATATGTTAATGTTTGACAACTCAATGCTACATTCTGTCATCTTGGTAAAGTCATTGGAAAGGTGAACCCCTACATGTACTTGGAAGGAGTATCAGTGTAGATAATCTTCAATCAGAGAGACATACTGGTGGTAAGAGAAAATTACCCATACCGTTGATATGACAGAGGTCGGTGATTCCCTGTTTTTGATTTGCCTAGATTCACTCAGGTGGTAAGACTTACCTGTACTGTGGAAAGATAGACAGAGAGAGATAGAAAGATAAGGTTGAAGGAGCATGGGAGGAGCACAGGAAAGTTTTGACGACGTGAATCCCGAACTTAATACGAGTCAAATTTCCACTTCTTCCCTTTGGAAGGTCAAAAACAAAAGGGAAAAAAAAGGCAAAAGAAATGTTATATCCACGTAATGAACTTAAAAATAATAAATAGTCCAATGGATATGCACTGCAGTTGATGGATCCTGGTTGTCGTGAGATGACCAAAGAGGTTACTGACTACCTGACTCTGTCACTATCAAGGTTGTAATATAGAGGTTATTGTGCATTTTTCCTTATAATAATGGATGAATAATGCTTGAATATTAACCCTAAAAAGACTGGGCTATTTTGGTAGCTCGAAAGACTGGGGGGGGGGCTAAAAGGGCCCCCCCTTAAGATCTCGGCCTTGGATCGCGCGATCGCCGCGAAAATTTGCACAATGGTAGTATGCGATGTAATCTACAAGATCGTATATTTAAATTTTCCAAAATAGTCTTCTTTTATTTTATTTTGATTAATTATGCTAATTTATGCGAGAAATCAGACTCTTTGATCTAAATCAGTAAATAAAGCTCCAAAAGTGCTCAATTTTGGTCTAATTACTCTTTGTGGCATTCTTAGCAAATGCACTTGAAAAAAAATTCGGTATCAAAATTAATTTCTTATTTATTTTATTGTTTCATGAATTTCTTATGTATTTCTTTGTTTTTTTGACCCTTTGTTTCTATTGTTTTTTTTTACAAACTTTGTGGCAGACACTTTTTGAAGCATAATACTCCTAAAACAAATTAATTTTAGCCATTGAGAGTAAAAATAAGCATATTTATATGAATTATGTGAAAAAAATCAATTTGCATTGACTTTGTACACAAAATCACATTTTTGAGCCATTTTCGGCCTCACATGCATGTACAAAATGTTACGTAACTTCTGAACCGTACACCCGGGCGTCACAAATTTGGTGTCAAAATGTGCGGGAAACTTGAAAGAAAAAAGTCATAAAGCATAGCGGCGAGAGCATTGCGTGTTGCAGAGTAATCGCGCGAAATGTCGAGGGGGGGGGGGCCTTTTAGGCCCCCCCCCCCCCCCAGTCTTTTTAGGGTTAAGAAACAAGCAGTAAGTTGTTCATGATTTAACCGTATACCGGGATGAGAAATAAAATTGAATTATTTAAGTGTGATATGATTTTTCTTCAAAGAGAAATAGGAGCATAAAAAATATGATTTATCGTGAACATCATAGACCAATGTGTGATGCAACATTTTTTTTTTGCCCCCAAAGCAAGCTCCACATTTCAAAGTTTTGAGAGCTATATCAGAAAACATATACGCTGTTTATAGCCAAACTCAATCCAGGGACTTTGATGGTGGCATCTGACCTCACCTTCTTCCTCCAGGTCTGTTTCTGATTTGACCTCAACGATTTCCGACATCCGCTGTCCCCGACTTCACTTCTCTATAAATTACCTTGTGCCACCACCAAGGAACATTTTCTTCTTCCCTGTAGTCTGTTTATGATTTGACCTCAACGATTTCCGACATCCGTTGTCCCTGACTTCACTTTTCTATAAATTACCTTGTGCGACCACCAAGGACAAAAACAACATTCTCATTCCTCTATTTCCCAATTTCACTGCTGCAAACTGTTCCATGACCAGTTATGCAGATGTTACTGTTTTAATCAGGGTATGCAGTTTGAAGCGATCTGAGCTTGCTTAGTTTTCAGTTTGTCTTTGATTTCTGTAGACTTGCATTGTGTCCAGCAGATTAGCAGTTGGAGGCTGATGTCAAAGTCATTTCACTGCAATTCCAAACCATGTCAGTCTTCCGTAAACCCTGACTTTAATGGCCACCTGTTTAACTCAGCCAGCAGCCATTTGAATCATCTCCCATGGATAAAATTTCACTGTGACAATTTCCACTCCAAGAAAACCACTTTCTGTTGGCACACCAATTGGTTACTTTTTTTTTCTTCTTGTTGCAAGAGCCTTTAACAATTAGTAAAATGAAGGTATGGAAACTATGACAAAACAAACCACTATGTTTGTGCTCTCATTCACTTCAGAGAAAGAGCGATCACTGGTGTCATATAACCTTTTGCATTCATATTCAGTGTGGATGGCATGTGATGTTCATCATACCCGTCTGTAAAGGCCACCTTTTCTGCTTCCCTTGCGTGGTTCCTATACACGAGTTTGATTGTATTTTCGTAAAGGGACGGGATCGTTCTGGTAAGGGAGTGTACTTTGCAGTGATTTGCCATATAGTGGATGAATTACCGTGTTGGGTGTATAATATTGATATTCCTGATGGTTCATTTCAGATGAAAGCACAAACTAGATGAAAAAATACGAAATCTAGCTTGCAGAAATTTGTTTTAGTTAGGTTGGTATCTACAAAATCTACCAAGATGACCATTACCCGATGTGTGCCCATATTGGGACAAAATGGAAACTGGCAGTGGTGTTTTTTGTGGATATCAGCACTATGTACATGTAACTGAGTCTTTATGAAGGTCGCAATGCGGTTATCTGTTTCTGTCATTCTTTTTGGCTTTCTGGTATTTTTTCTTCTTCTTCATCTCACAGGAAGGTTCAGATCTTTCTGTGTACTTCTTCTTCTTCCGATTAAGTCTGCCTCCTTCAATAGATGAAGATTCTTGCAGACTGTGCTTGTGCTATTTACATTATAATACAATTTATTTACAGATATTTACAAGCACATATAAAATTTGACGAAAATAACTAGCCACTGTGATCAACCATTAGACGGTTTCAAAATGATCCAACAGATGGCGCTGAAACAATTCTGACGACAGCGAATTCCAGTTCCTTACAGTTCTTGGAAAGAACGAATGGCGATGCGATTCAGGTCTCGAGTATGGTACCTGATAGGAGTGTGGTTGCGAGGCTCTCATCAACTGAGTAGCCTGTTTAATAATATAGTCCTGTGCTGAAAGAGGAGTAAGATTATTGTGTATTTTGTACATCATGATTAGCCTGTCATTTTTTCTGCGTTATTCCAGAGTGGTCCAATCAAGTTCTTGTAGCACTTTGGTGACACTTGAGGTGTTATGGTAGCGATTTAAAGTGAATCGCGCAGCTCTTCTCTGGACCATTTCCACTTGGTGGATTAGGTTCTTGGAAGATGGGTCCCAAACTGTGGAAGCATACTCAACAATTGGTCGAACCAACGTTTTGTAAGCTGTGGCTTTAACATCAGAAGATTTACAAAGAAACAATCATAGAACAAAGTTTAATACATAAACATAAAAAAAAAAATCCATATAATTGCTATGGAATTGAAAGTCTTAGTTAAAGGTGAAGTGCTTTGGCAAGATTTCATGAAGATGCCGTCCTCATTTTTACCTTTTTTTTTTCTACAATGATTTGCGATTTGATAGGTTTTGATTTGGCTAGCCATTTGTTGTTTACTGTCTGTATTCATGATACAAGCGATCCACAGACATTTCTTTTACTCCACAAAAATGTGATAAGACACTTGATATATTTGTTGTTTGTGCTGTTGAGTTTAAAGCTGTTTATTATCATTCAAATTTGTGTTCTCAGACGAGTCTTTAGTGCCTATTTGTTTGTGCTCTTGTCTTGTTTAGATGTTTACGAGATTTGGTTCCACATCTCAGATTGCACATAATTTTGTTTGTACTTGGGAGTTTACTTGTCCTATTGATTCGAATCATTGAAAATGATAGAGGCTTAAAGGTATTATTTGTATCTAGTGAGTTGATATAATTGAATTAATCATTTGATGAAGAAGTCAACTACGATCATGCTATCTTTTGAGATAATACCAATACAAAGAATAAATAGTGATTATCCACTTTCTTCATTGAAATGGTGATATATGAACCCTCCCCCCCCCCCCCTTCGATGAATGCAGCAGATTTGTCTTGTGTTCTGCTTCGAGTGTATCATGATTCATGCTTTCGATATGACCTCCAATATGACCTTTGATATGTCCTTCGACCTGATCTTGCGTAAGATGTAACAAAGTGTTTCTTTTTATTCCTTTAGCAACATAGAACAACCATCATTTCATTTTCGAAGACATTTTTTTTTTTTCCATTATGAAAGTATCTCAGCTTTGGAAGCAGTATTCTCACAACATTTTTTTTTTCAATGAAATGAAAACAATTTTAAAGTTTCACATACATCAAGTAGTTTCTGTATTGCAGACAAAAGCTTATTCATCTTCAAGCGATTTGTCATATGACACGCAAGACAAACTTGCATGCGTGACTTCTGAATATATTTCAGGTGGCATGGTTGGATGATCTACCAAACTTTCTTTGATTAACCCTTTCTCTGCTAGGGACTTTGGACAGTGTTCATAATGCAATGGGGTATTTTTTTTTTTTTTTTTTTTTTGCCAATAGCACTCAAAACACAAAATGGGTTAAGGTATTATTACATTCTGCATTATTACATTGCCCATGAGTGGTACTAGAGGGAATATATCTTCTGGTAGTCCATCTGTTTGTTTGTCTATCAGTCCGTCTGGATAGACCACCCTCCAATCTTGTTAATGTGATGTAAAGAAAACTCTTCAATGTGTATTTTCTCAGTACTTGGTCCAGGTATGCCAACTGTAGTGCAAAGGTCACTGAATTCTTGCTTTCAAAAAAAAAAAAAAAAAATCATTTTCCAGCCATAATTTTCAGCTAGGAATATCAAGTGATAATGTAATGTGTTACAAAGGATAAATGCAACAGGACAATTATCTATATATAATGAGTTCAAAGGTCAAAGGGGACTTAACTTTCACAGAAAATGTCCATTTCCAATCATAACTTAGCTAGGTATGACCTATGTTATCATACTTTGTGAGGAGGGATAAAAATAGACAAACAGTCATCTTTCTGATATTGTACGTGTTAAAGTACTGTGTTAAAGGTCATTGAGTTGCTTTAAATCTAATTTACTAGATATAGCTTCAGTAAGAATTGCTTATTTATTTAGGAGGAGTGATAGGCACTTATTTTGATGAAGTCATAGAGGTGAAAGGTCAAAGGTGAAGGTCACAGATCACAATATTGCAGCTAAATCTGCCACTTGCAAACCATAATCTTAGCTAGGAAAGTCTGAAGGAGATATACTGAATGCTTGGGAGAATGAATATGAATTTGAAAATATTTCCAGTGTGCAAAAGAGGTGGCAAGTTTAAGTCAATGTCAATGTAAATGAATGCCATCTGATCATCTGTAAATGAAGAGCTTTATTTATGACAGAATGCAGTGATTGTATTGGAAGGCTAAGGTAGGTAGATGTGATACAGACCCCCTTGGCTATTGGGTACAATACTTGGTCTGTTGTGTGTTGTAATTAAACCACTCTTATTCATTAGTGGTATATTGATCATTGTACCTTCCCAAAAGACATGAGTGAATGTAATTGTAATTTATCATGGAATGAAATATCCCCCTTCCCAAAATGAACGTAATGAAATGTAGCAGAAAATGCTTGTATTTTTGTTCATGAGATATTAGTCATTACACAAGCCATGTTTCATATTTGTCAACAATGGGAGACCTTGGAAAACCCAGAAAACAAACCCTCTGGCGTATTTTGTGTTGAATACTGTCCATCAGCATCAGCATTACTTGAGATGTACAGCTTCATTAATCTTTTAATCTTTGTTGTTGCATCTTTCTTCCCTTAAACTATCCGTAGCATTCATGAAGTTCCTACTTCATAGTATCGCAGAAGAAAAAGGTATTCATTAAAAGAACACAACTTATTGTGTCTAATTCATTTGAGAGGAAGAAGGGAACGAGACTATTATAGCATTAATCACCTTTTTTGTTTTGTTTCTTACTGATTATAAATAACTATGTGTATTTATCTGCATGTCTGTAGCACATGAAATTAAAACTTGGATATTGTCATGTATTAGAAGTTAGCATGCTATCTTAAGTTAGCATTATTTCTGTTTGCATGTTGCTGACCACATTTGTGTTTTATGAAGTGTAACTTTTTTGTAACACTTATTGGTTTGTTTGTTTTTTTTCAGAAGGGTAAGAAATCACAGAACTAAAAGGTTATATTAAACTTTTTTTTTTTTTTTGCATCATTGACAGTAATGACCTGTATGCAAACTTGCTTAACTCTGACCATTGATGGCTTTACCTAGATGTACAAAGATGGAGTAGAAATGTTGAATATCAAGTTTGGTCTGTTTACATGTTTATCTGTTCATGTCCACAGAGCTGTAGATGTTCAGTCATGTAGTTACAAAATCACCATACATAATACCATGCATACAATTTATCAATCACTCTGAAATATCATCTTGTGAAAGTTGACGATTCCTCATGAACTTGTAATTTCATTTGATTAGACTTTAACAAAATTTAACGTTATTAAGAGACCCATTTCATGTCATTCAATAATAATTGCATGCTGTAACGGTTGGAACCAGCACTAGCTGTTGGGCTAAACTAGTTAGTCTAGTTCATAAGATGCCTTTTGGAAATCCGGTTATCTGGAGGTTGTAGTGTGTATGCTCATGATTACTTTTGTCATGGCTACTACTTAAAATTAAACACTTACCAATTTAGTGCTTATTTACATCAATGCAAGGCAATTTGTCTATCAGTTGCATTTGATGTTAGATTTAAAAGTATGGAAAGAAATTAAAGATTGGGTCAGAGATATTACAAGTGTTGTCAGAATTTAAATAGCAACAATGGCAAACTTTCTGTAATATCTATCAAACAGTTGAGACAATTTTTTTTTTTGGGGGGGGGGTTGCAGATTTAGTGTTATAAGCAAACAATGCAATGAGCTGAAGTAAAAATTGGTTGTGTTTTATGTCCATTTCCAACCATATTTTATCCCTTAGAAATGAGAAATTTTGTACAATTCATATTAAAGATCAAGAGATGATCCCAGGCTCCTACATCAAGGTGGATGTTATGCAGTCACATGATCAGCCAGTAGTCACATGATCAGCCAGTTGGGATTTCACAAACTTGACACTCATGCTCAATTGGCAATACTGAACATGAATTTTATACCGTGCGATGGGGTACATGACCGTATTATTGATTCATGAATGGGATGTTATCATCCCTGTTCAACCCAGCTGACGTTACTGAGACAGCCAGCAGAAAATAGAGGTGGCAGATCTTATCTCATCGATGAGAGGGATGTAGAATCACATTTTTTGAACCCCCTGACCTCTTGACTTGTCTGGTATATAAACAAGATAATAACAAATTGTTATTTACTACAATATTGGTAACATATGATTCTTTTTTGTCTTGTTTCCCTATGTTTAACTTGACACCAAGTAATGACACTGTGTCAATGTCGCTATGTCTGTCAAACATCAAAGTGATTGATGTTTTCATGTTCTCTTAACTCTTCCACCGGTGTGATTACACCATAAATATCAAAAGATGTCATTAACACTATGCCAGTGTGATTAAACCGTAAGCTAGGGTCACACCATTCAAATAAAAAAAAAAAGATAGAAGTCAGTTGATAGTTCATCAGTGCAATGACACCAGGACCCAGGATTATGCCTGGCAAATCAGATAATGTCAATGACACCACACCAATATGATTACACCAGTCAATTCAGGGGATATTGGCACTACGCCAGTGTGATAGCACATTGCCGTTCAAGGCTATACACACTAGTACACTGATGTGAGTGTAGTGTATATCCCAAGGCTGACATCAAACTTGTACATGACACATATTGCTGACATTGTTTTCCAATTACTCTTCTGCAGTGGGATTTATGCTGCAATCCTTCAGACAAAGAATTCTTTCAAACAATACTCTATCATTATGAAGAACAAAGTACCTGTTATTCTGGAGTTTTGGTTTGATCACATGACTTATAGTATCTGTATGAGTGTAATTAGTTTCATGTTCAAACTACAGTGCCCCTTATAGACTTTTTTTTATGCCTCCGCCACGAAGTGGTGCCGGAGGCATTATGTTTTCGGGTTGTCCGTCCGTACGTACGTACGTCCGTACGTCTGTACGTCCGTACGTCCGTACGTCCGCACGTCTGTACGTCTGTACGTCCGTACGTCCGTACGTCCGTCCGCTTTCGTTTACGCGATAACTTGAGTAATATTTGCTGGAATTTTACCAAACTTGGTCCAAGTATGAAGTATGATGGGGCAACGATTTGATAAGATTTTGGGTTAAATCGGCTAAAGGTCAAAGGTCAAGGTCAAATCATGAAATTGTATCCGTTTACGCGATAACTCAAGACTGTATGGAGCAAATTTCACCAAACTTTGTTGGAGGATGATGTATGATGGGACAATTACTTGATTAGTTTTTCAGTGAAATCGGACAGAGGTCAAAGGTCAAAGATCAAGGTCAAATCCTAAAATTTATCTGTTTATGTGATAACTCAAAACTGGATGAAGCAGCTTTCACCAAACTTGGTCCAAGGATGATGTATGATGGGACAATTAGTTGAGTAGATTCTAGTGACATTGACAAGAGGTCAAAGGTCAAAAGGTCAAGGTCAAATGCTAAAAATGTTGCTATTTCCCCCATATCTATGCAATGCCCGCAGTTATTTTCTTGAAACTTAGTGTAGACATGTACTACTGCGTAAGGATTCTCCAGAGAGAGTTTCATGTCATAAGGTCAAAGGTTAGGTGAAAATGTTGCAATATCACTTTTCTCGCAAATGGTTCAATGTATCTTCATGGAGCATGGTACATATGCATGTACCGACCGGCAGGGATTATCTAGGGAATTTAGGGGTCCAGGGTCAATAGTCAGGGGTTCAAAGGTCAAGGTCAACTCCTCAAAATGTTACTACTGTATTTCCCTCATACATGCATACTAGTATATATGCAATGATTGCATTATTAGTTTTAAAAGTGTTTAATATATGTACATGTATTACTTGATGGAGATTCTCTTGGAAATTTCCAGCCAGAAGGTCAAAGGTCAAAGGTTAAGGGTCAAAGGTCAGGTTTAAATGAAAAAAAAATATTTTGTACTGTAATTACACTCTTTCTTCATACCTTGAAAATTATACTCAATGCATAAACTTATAATAAGGTCGGTCAGAAGTCAAGTAAAAATGTTCAATTCCCCAAATATGTGTACCTGCACTCTTTAATAGACAATTATATAGCAAACCCAGTTCGTGGAAAGTGAACATTCAAGATATTTCTGACAAACCTGTTATTTCGATATTTTGCCAGTTATGTGAAACTGTCATCACACATTGTCAAGACATTGTACTATACACCTATTGGGAGAATCATGCATTATGGCGGAGGCATCAGTCGCCGTAGCGACATTTCTAGTTTCACATGTCATAATGCACAAGGATTATTTGTTAGAACAACTTTTTGTGTATTTTGTTTGTGTGTGTTTGGGCTTTTGTTTTTGGTTATCAAATACACTTCTTGTTCACTTCTGGAATTCAGCCTAAATGCCATTATTTGATTTGATTTGTTTTGGTATTAATCTTTTCATTTGATTATGCATGTATAGGATATTACTTGATTGATGTAGTTACGTATATGCCATTGGTATGGAATTTATATTTTTGTTTTGTTTTGTTTTGTTTTGAATTGACTTTATTCAATTTTTCCTTCCCCTCTCTTTACAATATGCATGTGTGTATTCCAATATGTATGCATGTATCAATTTATCTGTCTATATTTGTACAGACTTACTCTCCCTCTCTATCCCTCTCCCTCTCTCTCTCTCTGTCTCTCTCTCTAAAGCCAAACTTCAGTTTCATCACCAATCTATTACTTTAATAGTAATCTCACTATTCTATCTGTTCGTCTAACTCACTTGCAATCCACCTACAGTTGAACCTCTATTATCCGGCCTCCCTTTATCCGGATCTCTCTATTATCCGGACGCAATCTCGCCGTGATTTTGTTTTCTTTTTTTAATAATTACGGGAGGAAAGGGGAATTCCCAACTCCTTGAGAACAAACACACATGAATTAAATATACTTGATACATTTCTTAATAATTATTTAGGTAAATCATCCCAAGAATTTATAAAAGAAAATGATTTCATTCTTGCAAACACGGACCTGTATTTTGGGGTCTGTTACTGAGTGTAACAATGAAAAGGTTGCAGTATACACATTACTACATGTGGTACTACAATGGGCTACATCAGTACATGTGTATGTATATGTACATGTATAAAGCATTGAGTCTCCCGTATCCGGCCAAATCCCTTATCCGGATGAGCCCCGGTCCCGACTTGTCTGGATACGAGAGGTTCAACTGTATTTTTTCCCTGTTCTTTACTACTTATCCTGTCATGTCCTTCTTTTCTCTCCCTTTCTTCCTACAAGATGATAATGTCTTGTTGTTTCCAATAGCACCTGGGCTTTACTTTATTGGTGAAATTGTGCAAAGTTGTGTTGTGTTTGTGAGCTCGTGCACATTTTGTTTAATTCTTTCACAATTGGCTTGCAGGAATGCGCTATGCACCCAGTCTTGCGTCTATAAGATCTGCCTCTATGATGAGTCTGACAGATACTGGTGAGGAAGAGAATTTACTCTATACCATGCTAGCTGTATGTCTCATATATTTCGTGAGCATATTTGGCAAATTGGGACTAAATAAAGCTATAAATTTTCCTAGTGGTGGACTCATAATCAGGAAAGATAAAGGTTGATTTGAAATAAGTATCATCCCTTTCAAGAAAAAAAAAATTAACAATTTTCTACCATGGAAACAATATATATTGCATTGGAGTACAAAAGGCAATATCTTCATGGTCTCTTAATTCTGCAGTTATTAGTGCACTCATAGAATTTGCAAAGCTAAAGACATTTTGAAGTATATGACATAAAGCAGTGTGAATATAGTAAACCTCTGGTCAACAAGTGTATGTGGTCTTATAGTATAGATGTTTCTAACCTTTCTGAAGGGTGTAAGTTCAGCAAACATTGCACTGTCCCTGCGAGAACAATGTAATGCATGACATATTAAAAGCTCAGAGGAAACTGCCACCACAGCCTAAAGTGTTAACTGCACAATTTAAAAGTAATTTTCAATGATTTATTATGATTTTCATAGGGATAGATTTTGATAGCAAATTATTTCAAAGCTGATAAATAGAAAGGCATTATGATTTTTCTGTATGTTGCATGTTATGTTCACACTTGCTATGTTGAGCTGCGTGTGCTTGTACTTGAAATGCATGCAAGGCATGAATAGTGACCCTTTATCCCAAAAAGACCCAGTAAGTTTCCTGGTCAGCTCAAAAAAAAAAAAACAAAAACAAAAACAAAAACAAAAAACAAGTTTGTATATTCTGTGTGTCTTTATTCAATATATGCATATCTTGTGAAATAGCAGTCAAGGAAGCTATGATGTAGCATTTTAAATCTACATGTGGCATGTGTTTGTACTCTTTATTGTCAACATGATAAAATTGGATAATGTATAAATGAAAACAGACAGATTTCAATCAGTTTCTTTTGATTTTGGCCATTATTATTTCGACCCAAACAGAATATAAAAAGTAAATATGGCCAGGAGCTCTGTGACCGTGCAGCCCACTTTACATTATTCCATCCATCTCCAACAATGCAATGCACAGCTTATCCTGTCGTTGCTGATGTTAGCATTGCACCAAGCTGTGTAAGGTTAAAGGTTATATGACAAAGTTGAAGTGTCGAGGTCATAAGCCACTTTTATTTTGCAAAACCATGTCGTACCAGTCATTACTTTAGCTGGTAATGTCCAGTCATAATGTATGATTTTGTTGACAGGGTGGAAATTCATTGATGATTATTTGCATGAATGTGATAGTAATGATAGGTCAAAGGTCACCATACATTGGTTACAAATGTTACTCTTCATCCGTGATTTCAACTGAACTGCCCAGTGGTTATATATGTTAAGTGGGATAGATGCAGGTGGATAATTAGCTGCATGAAATAATAGGGCCAAAAGTCAGAGGACTTGGTCAAAGTTTGCCAAACTTTAGCTAAGATGTCATTTTCTGACCACGAGTTCCTTACATCCAGCTAAAATGTTACGTGGTGTAATGGACGGAAAAAGATTGGAAAATATTTCCCGTGTGTAGACAGGGTAAAGGTCAAACTTTGGTCAGGGGTCAAGGTCAGTCTGGTTCATGAAAATGTGTGCGAAGGGTCATGTATTTATAGGGTAAGTAGTGACTGCATAAGATCCAGAGACAATCCAGTAAACCATACAGCAGATGAATTGTTCTAGTTTAATCTCTTGTTACTTAACACATAGATTACTTGAGCAGTTGGAATCTTTATGTCTTCCTGAGTGTGGTTAATAGATCATTCATCCTTATACCATACTTCAGAGTGTACAGGTCAGTCCAGCCAACGAGACCAGCTGTTTAAATCACTTCGAACCAATGGCGGAAACAGGGACAATCAAGACCAGGGATGGAGAAGGTCGCCCTCTGTCAGTACGCTTTATCTTAGCCACGGGCAGCCGTCCAGACCAAACATCATCCAGGGTAAGCTGCCTTGTAATCATCTGTTGGTAGCAGAGGTTGCTTTTCTGCTCTACTCATGATATACTCTGTTTCACAAAGAAAGCTTCTTGTGAACTCCTTCTACCTGATTCTGCCTGTTATTTTTCATAAGTAATTGTCTTCCCTATGTTAGATATTTCATTCATAAACATCTATACTCTGTATCTCCCTCTTAATACAAAAAAAACACCCCCCCCCCCAAAAAAAAAAAAAAAAAGATATGGAAATGCAGCCATCCTGTCTGTATTGCTCCGATATATCCCCCACTAATGCAGAAATTAAACAAAGAAAATGACATCTTATACTTATTGCCAGTGATTATGTTAATGGCATGAAAACCTGTAATTGCACATCTTCTCCTAAAGGGATTATTTCATTCCAAAGGATCATGTAATTGTATGTCATATAGGACATTGTTTGCCCATTTATTTTGTAATTAATTAAAATGAATACAATTTGTAATGTTTTCCATATAGACTTTTTCCCCTCCTAATGGATTACTTTCAGTTGTGTCTGTAGTAGTGTGTTGGTATGTCAGTTGTAGAATGTCAGTTAGTATGTCAGTAGTAGTAAGTCAGTATATCAGTTAGCATGTCAGTATGTCTGATACGTACTGTAGCACAGAATTTAAAGTGTTTGTTGTGTTTGTGTGTGTAGGGTCAACCATCAACCACCTGTTTGCCAGTAGTCCGTTTGATGGCAGCACTGCCCTCCACCGCTGCGTCCAGTGCTCGGACGCGAAGACCTCGCCCACCATCCTGGGTTTGCTTCTTGCCAAGGACCCTTCCCTGATCAACATCCAGGACCTTGAAGGACAGACCCCGCTCCATCTAGCCTGCAAGCTTGACCGCAGACAGCTGGTCAAGAAACTACTGGTATGATAAAGACCCTCCCAGGGATATACAAATAATATACGAATGAAATTGTTTAATTTCAAAGATTTTTTTTTCCTTGAAAGGAGATGACTTGCATTAAAGCTTTTCATTGGTACATTGTTCTGTGTAATGCACAATTTCACCATGATTAGAGTATAAGAAACTGTTCTGAGTGAAATTAAACTTAAGTATTGGTTGAGATAAGGATTCAGCCTTCAACTTTTTGCAAGATACAGAGAAACCACTTTATGAAATGATAAAGAGCATACAGTTCTAAGAGGAATGCAAAGTTCATTTGATGGAAATCAGTTTTGTAATGGCCGACATATCCAAAAACAAAGTAGAACAAAGCGATCCTAATAAAAGGTGGGTCCCACCTCTTAATAGGATTACTTTGTTTGGGATATCTCAGCCATTTCAAAACCAATTTTCATCAAATAAACTTTGCATTCCTCTTAGAATTATATGCTCTTCCATATTTCATGAGAGATTTCTCATTATCTGAAAAAAAATCATCATCAAAAAATGTTGGAAACCTGTAGCCTCATCTCAATAGAAACTGTACCATCCCTTTAACAGCCGTAGGTATGAAAACTACTGATTTATGGTAACACAATATATATTGTGTGAATTACAACAACTCTGCTTTGCAAGTGTAAGTTGCTGTCATCTGTACTGGATGCATGCTGATGGCATTTCTGCTACCAAACTGTTACCTAGGCAACAGACGGCATAGACCTGAACATCCGAACATTGGTTGGAAACCTTCCCGATCAGATGGCAAGGTCGGAGAAGTCACGTGTTGCTAAGATGGTTCGGAATGCCAGGCAGAACATGTCTGAAGACAGGTAAAAGGAAAACTCATTTTGCTTTTTAGTTAATTCTCAGAATGTTTGTTATACTTTTATTTTAAGTGATGTTTCTTTATGCCTCCGCCATGAAGTGTCAACTGGAAGCATTATGTTTTTAGGTTGTCTGTTTGTATGTAGTAGATTTTGTGGTCAGCGTAACTTAAAAATCGTTTGAGGTATCCAAATGAAACTTGGTATATGTTTATATGGGTGCACAAAGCTGTGGCTATCAACCTTTGGGTGCACATGCTCAAGGTCAAGGGTCAAGGTCCAATTCGTAAAATTTCACTATTTTCCCATATCTATGCAATGCCTGAAGGCATCCTCATGAAACCTAATGTATACATGTATAACCAGATACAAATTTCTAGTTTTTGTCTGGTGAAACATACTACATGTCTGTACCAACCTACAACTTCACTGTGTCACAATTGTCTGTAGTCGCATTGTAGGTCTTAAATATAATTTTTAGATTGATATAATTTTATTTACATATCAAAGTTTAGATGACTGTTAAAAAGTTGAAAGTAGAATATCAGCTTTCCATGTTGTAATTATGTTTTATATACTGGTCATGTAATGCAAGGGAAGATTCTTTAAGGTCATAGGTCAAGTTTTTAATTCTGTCTTCTTTCTCCAGGGCACAAGGGGTTGACCAGCCAATCACTGCACCAAGTTCCGTAGGTGGGTCATCGATAGACTTTGACCGTCTCGATGAGAGGTTTGAGCAGATGAGGAGATGAGGTCAGTTGGAGGGCAGAGGTGAAAGGTCATCAGGTCACTGGCAATAGTCAGGAATGGAACGGTCAACCCTATGGCAAACAAACCGAGAGGAAACTGAGGTTATCCAAGAAGGCTCTGTGGTGAAACTATTCACACGGCAGCAGGTCAGCGGTTCAAACAACTAGCCTCTGTGGTTTATCTGTCCAAAAAGCGTAGGTCAGGGGCTGTGGGGTGAACCTGTTCAAACACTGTTGGTTCGGATACTCAACATCAACATGTACAACAAGTTTGTGATTACAAAGGAAGTCTTTTTTTTTTTTTTTTACACACGTTGCAATGCATTTTCCTCAAGATAGAGGAATTACAAGTATTTCTACTGTGCTATTCTAAAGGGTTGTATCTGACAAGAAAGTATTACCCCTATTTTTTTTTTTTTACATGGTAAAAATAACATACAGAGATTTTTTATCAGATTTGTTTATATTTATATATAGCCAATCAACATACTTTGCCATTTTTTTTTTTTGTCTATCATATGTCTTGTTCTAGAGAGATTGATTTCCATTCTCTTCTCTCTTTTTTATTGCCACAAAGTCTTGAAAGTGTTTGATTTTTCCTGTTTGGCGTTAGGAGGGATGGGGGGGGGGGGTCATCTGTTCCATTGCTCTACCTCACCAATGATTGTCTGTGTCTAGAGACGAGAAGAGAGTGAAGTTTGTATAAACACTCCATACATGATGTGTTTGATTTATTGATGAATAGTCCAAGAGGCAGTTCAATCAAAGGGCAACGTGGACCAATTTAGCCTTGATTTGTCATTTTTTAGATTGCTTGGGTATGTTGACAGAACAGGCAATGAGTTGTCATTGTTATGATGTGGACAGAGCTGTTTTTCTCGCTCTTTGGATTACAATCTGTTTACTCTGTGTAGCTACGGTGAAAACTGGGGAGAAATGTTTAGAGGGGGAGCAAATTTTAATCATTGCTAGGTTTCATCACCAAGTCACATTGGCATGGGACTTAAGTGCCTGAAAATATGCAGAGATAGCATTTTGGGGCTTGTGTCAACCTCAGTTTAACCGTTCAATGCTTCTTTGTATCCATATGTGTATATTTTTTGGTGTTGTTTTGTTTTCCAACACAAGGTATTACAGCAGAATAGAATTATGTCACTTACTAAGCTCTGTGTGTGTCAACTCAACCTACCATCAAACTGAACAGAGTACATTTGATATTTCTTTCAAACTTTCATGTGTATGTTGATGTTTTAATGCATTTATGAGGAGCTTGTGTGGTTCAGTGGATGTAAACAATGACCCCCCAGTTGGTGAGGTCCCAGGTTCAAGTCTGTTGGAAGCAGCAGGAGTGCCTGTAGGCAAGAGCACTTTATCCTCGTGGCGTAGTCCTTTGGAAGGGACTAAACTCAGCTCAATATCTACTCTGATCATCACTGATGTCAGGTTACGTGTTGGTGTCTTTGCTGAGATGATCAGTTCTGTTCAGTTCCATATTTCCATTTCTCATAAGAAATAAAAAAATTCTTTGACATCAATACAACAGGTCAGAATGTGAAATGTATAAAACCATGTCTTTTGATTGCACCAAATGAAGAACATGCTGAACACAAACATTAATGGTCATATCGTGGTGCAAAGGTGCTTCAAAGAAGTAACAGAAATATGATGGGGCCTAAGTAAAAGCTTGCTTGTGAAACTGCACGTCCCAAAATTCATAGGTGTGGAATTATTACAGAGAACGAATATATGAATGTTTTGATCAACTTAACTTATTCATTAAGATCAATGTTAAAGAGTGAACTGATCTAGACCACACGTTGCTTCGACACATCTGTTGAATGACTTTGTACATTTCGTGATGATAAAAAAATGTATTAATGTTACTCAGCGAACAGTGTCTATTGTCCTAGCGTTTTAATGACATAAAGGAAGTGGCTGTAGACAAGTTTGTCTTGTGGATCTGTAATTGTATTCTAAGACTTCCTTTTGTGTATATTTCATAACTATAAATATATCAAGTGAATGACAATGGTATTTGAAATGACAAAGGGGCTAAAACGTATGTGCAATCTGTTCTACAACTGTAAAGATTTTATATGTATGATCTGTATTTTGTCATCAATTCAGTTCAGTGTTCTACTGCATTGATCTCATTACCAATGCTGTTTATGCTCTATGTTTGTAATGCAGTTTATCCAAAGCCTTATCATACTGCATCTTTGTGTGATAAGGGCAGTGTTCATGGTTTTGTCATATTTTCCTACACAATCTGAACTTTGTGAAAATAGTGACATCAATCACAATATGAGTCCATTATAAGTGAAGAAATAGAACTTTTGACACTTCACTTCCTTTTATCGAAGTAATAAGCAGAGAGCTACAAATCTGTGTAAGACAGTCTTTAAAGGAAGCAGATGATTGGCTGAGAACTACAAATCTGTGTAAGACAGTCTTTAAAGGAAGCAGATGATTGGCTGAGAACTACAAATCTGTGTAAGACAGTCTTTAAAGGAAGCAGATAATTGGCTGACAAATAAACAGTCAAACAGCAAGAGGTGAACAATCCTATTTTAGCAGTCATCAATTTTTGTTTTTCTGTGAAAACAAGTCATTAAAGGTAGGGAATCCCATTTGCATGCCTTAAATGAAGAGTTGTATGAATACAGTGGTATGTTGAAGAGAGTATCATTTTAGAAACTCCCATAAAGTATTGAAAGTGGAAGGTAACATTTAGTACATTTTCATTGACCGTTAGATTTTGAATTGAATTTTTTTTCGGGGCTCACCGTAAATTCCAGTACATTACTAGGCTACCTTTGCAGACCCATGCACTGCATGTGTGTCCATCATGTATATTTTGTGAAGAAAGTTCATCAAAACTTACAAACATTTCTGTATACATTCTTGCCACACACTCTATATGTTATTACATCAGCTCTTATACTTTTAGATTTGTGTGGCTGACACACAGAACTACTGAGTAGTTGAGTTTTGTGCATTATTCAAATTGTAGATAACTGTTGACTTCCAAATTTCTCAGCAGTGGCCTAAACAAGTCCCCTGAGGTTCATATGTAATGTTTTGCTGCATTTTGGGAGGTCTGTAAAAGGTATCCCCTACCTTTAACAGGTTCAATCAAAAACTTTCAACCACTCACCGGCCACAGAGACATAATCTCTGCCCCCATGTATGACCTTATGATAATGAAAGATCAAAGCTTTAGACAAACTAATGGCACAATCTCTAGTGACACAATTTAACAAGGAAGACAATCTGATAATCCTTCAAGATTCATCCAAGTTTGTAAGTGTTTGTTACAAGATAATCACCTGACAAGTGCCTTTTTATATTGATAGCAATATTAATGGTTTATAAAGCTTTTTCTGTAAACAGTATGTTACAATAAGAGACACCAGATAATTGTGCTTGACATATCTTTCTCTAACCATTATGTGACATAAGGATCATCCTGTTTGTTGTTTTTTCTTTTCTTTTTACAAGAGGTTAACAATGTACCCAAGATCAATATCTTCAAATGAAAATCCAAAATGCTATGTTTTGCAAATGTTTACATTTTATCTAATAATTTTTATACACTAAAAGTGAAATGTAGTGTCAAACATTTTACATTTCAGCATATATTGGCAGTGTTTATGTGCATTCTGTATTTTTGAAGCTACCTGTGTGAAACCATTTAGTTCATATTGTACAACACCTAAAAAGATTCTAGCTAACCATTGGTCAATTGCTTATCATGTGACATACAACTAAAAGTACAGTGTACCATTGCATGCTGATGCTGCTGAGCCATGCAATTTGGTTCGAGCAAAAGTGGACGTCGCCCTGCTGACGTCACCAATATCCATTGACTCCCGTGTTAAATCTTTGTCCAACTGGTAGTTTTTGTACCATTGCACACCTCTGACGTCACTTTAGCAGCTCACACTCAATCAGTGACAAGATTGCAATAATCACCCATTTTACTGTCAAGATCTTCAACCAATCTCTCTCGCCTGCGACTAATTTTCTGTTAAGCACCCATTCACCTTTCACAGAAAATGATTGCACTTTATGTACTTTATTCTAGAATTGTTGTGCACCACCCCTGTTGATGTCTGAGGTGGTGTGTAAAACAGGTAGTGTATGGTCTTTGCTCGTGCAATGGAACAAGATTTTGCACTCGGTGAAAGATGAGGTGCTCTATCACCAACAAGGTTTTGCCTCGTTGAATCGAGTGCCTCCGTCTCTCATCTGGTGTGAAATCTGTTACCATTGCCCTCGTGAGCATTCACTATTTGTAAACAATCAACCTCTCCCTGTCATAATGCCAACCAAGAGCTATCAGGATGGCATCCCTTAAAGAGCATTCCAGACGATTTTCATAATTTCACATTATGTAGTACATAAATCAACCTCTCCACATAGATTTGTGGAATTTATTGTGGTCCTTGAGCAAAGAAACAACACTGTAGAAAACCTTAAACAATTTACACTAAGCAATGATGATGACATAGGCAGAGCTGCCAACTAGTACTGATTTTCAGTAATTTCTACTGAAATTGGACAAGAATACTGAAGGTTACAAGCAAATTACTGATTTTAGAAATCATTGTCTGTGATAAATTCTATAATGCTGTTAAGGATTACTGATTTTCACTCAAAAAAGGTGCAAATTACTGATTTTCAGCCATCATAGTACTGAAAGGCTTTTACAAAAGTTGGCAGCTCTGCATAGGAGGGTTACATATTTCTGAAATGTAGCAGTGCAATTCTATTATAATACCGCTTGCTTGCAAGTTCACCTGTGTATAATCTATGCATGCCTTTTTCTTCTGTTCTATTTCCGTGAGCCCCAAATCATGCATTCGTGTGGATATGCTGCCATGTCATCATCCTTGTTCATTGCAATTTGTTAGAAATTTCGAAAACATTCTTACTCTTCATCCCAGTCATTATAAATTCTGAAACTCTGTACTCAGTGTAACTAATATATAGTTGTTCAAATGTAAAAATCTGAAAATATCCAGAGGTCTCCTTTCCATCCTAGGCTGAAGATGTAGCCAAAGGTGATACATCAAAACTTTCAAACTGAAATTCCCTGTGACAAGTAGTGAATGAAATAAATGTGCTGATATTCCCTCTTCCAATCCCCACCCCACCCCAATATGATATATGTATGTATATTCATATATCACTAATCAAAATCTTTTCACAGTAGACAATCTTGGTGGCTGCAAAGGACTGACAAATGTATGGCAGGACTTTACGTTCTTTCAATATCATACATCCCGTAATCTTGATACTAAATGCTTCCTCAGCCTCTATGCTTTCATGTGAACCCTACAATGCTCTGTGTATCATGTCTTTGAAATACAAGTACTGTGTTTGTGAGCTCTTGTGTATAGTTCACTCAGTTTTATTGTGATGTGAGCCACAAAAGGTAAGAAGGGTTTTACTCAATTTTGCACAGTATTACAGGAGCAATATGTGAATAAGTGATGAAAATTCTTCTTCAAAAACAGTGTCTATCATATGTTGTATATCCTTTTCTTGCCCTTTCTGTTTATCCACACTAAACATGCTGCATTGTGGACCCTGTAAATATAAGATGATATAGCCATGACAGTGTATGATGGAAGAATTGTTTTTCCCCCTTACGTCATGGGATGTAGCTATCACAATCTAAGGAGTTGTAATCATAATTCTTGTGATGCTTAAAGTTTATGCTTCTGTGAGTACTCAATGTACGTATCAAACAACCAATTTTATGAAAAAGGAAATATATACTGTATTGTGCATTGATGTATCAAATTCTTTATGTTTTATGGTTTTGTTGGAAATTGCTGAGCAGTTTTTACAGTATGACTCAAGATTTGATAATGTCTGTGAAAGAAACAAGTACAACACATTCATATTTCCATTGTAGTGCCTTTCTCATTTGAGACAAGCGAACCAATTTAGGGACATTTTGGATAGACAAACTTCTGCCGAGACCAAAATGTGCTAAGATTATGTCTGATCTACAAGGCTTTTCTTGTTCGAATTACGACCAGAGTACCAGTCATCATGTGTAGCATATTATGTGAGCTGTCCATTTTAAGAGAGACTGGAAAACCCTTTTGATATGCCATGCTCACCTTATTCATTGAATTCTGCTACTTTTTGTTTTTTTCAGTGCAAAGGTCATTTGTCCTACAGACTTTAGGTGGTATTCTGAAATACTTCATAGGAAAATTTCTTTCCTTAGGATTTTTTTTTTTCATGAGTGGTATGTGAAATTTTCTTTCAATGTTTCTTTGTAAATAATACATACGTGTACTCAAACAAATGTGTTTAAGCAAATGTCATTATTTCATATGATTGCTATTGGTTGCTTCCTCATACAACATTTTGTATTTGCTTAGAAAGCTCAGCTGGCAGGGATAAGGGTGGCCTAATTTGCATTAGCGAGCTCCTAGGAACAAATTTCAGAATAATACCAATTCTATCTTTCCTAGGCACTGCCTAGGTGCTGTGGGCCTGGATAGGGATGGCCTAATTTGCAGTAGTTATTAAGTTCCTATAAACAAATTTCAGAATATCAATACTGTCTTTCCTAGGCACTTTCTAATTTTCTGACATACCAAAACATTTAGGACAAAACTTAAGAATTTCAGAATACCATCCTTGATATTTATTATTTCCTGTGTCTGAGGTGGTGACTTTAAATGGTTAGGATGGTTACACCAGGGAGGTGGGAAGAGACTCTTGCTACCTCCCTGACTATAGCATGCTTCTTCCAACAATTTGTCTCTGTGAAATCATCTAATGCCATCTTTCATGGACAAGCCATTTTTTCTTTTCTTTTCTTTTTTATACAATGTACTCTCTCTTTTTTGGTCAGGTCTTGATAGCAGGTGTAATGCTGGCAATTTGTTGTGCAAAATCTATCATCCAGATCTGTGCTGAAATGTTTCTTTTTTAACATAAAGTAGCTCTTTGTGTTTTATACAACTTTGAGGAAATATGCCATGTTACAATCGCTTCAGTATGTGCATTTCACATGTTCCGTCTTTAGAGGGGAAACAATGGAACACTGATTTTTTGCCAGCCAGATATGAAGAAGAAATGTTCACTCGAGACCGTAACTTAACTCTGTGTGTGTTCATCAATGCTTTTATTTTGCTGGTGTAAATTTTGATGATTTTCTTTCTACTTTAACTCAGTGGAATTTCTCTGGGTTTTTTTTTAAACTATGTATTTATGTACATAATTATGAATGAGGAAAATATCTCAGTATTTTTCTTATCGTGCAGACATTTGTCAGCAAGGAATAAGTACATGTGTTTATGTGGAGGACTGGACATACATCTGTTACTCCATCATGGAATAACAAATAAAGCATCCTGCCAATTAAATACTCAACCTGCTCCCTATGGTGTTCCTCTCTTTCTTATCTTGTGGTGTTCCTCTCTTTTATCTATAATTTTTACTTCATTTTTGAGGAACATCAAACAGTCAGGACATCACTTTGAGAGTGTGCACGCAATGCCTTAGGATTGCCTCAAAAGAGTGACAAATTCCATCCCTAGGGTCTCAGTGATCATCAGTTGGCATGGAAACGAGTAGTATTATTTCAAGATACAAAAGTAAGAAAAGTGTAGCGTTATTTACACTTTCAGGTTCGAATTAAGATATGTGAGGTGGTTGTGCTATGGGGTCATATTGAAAAAGATATTTTATGTAAGTTATTTCAGAATAGTTTACCAGAAGTATGTGTACTGAAACTCCATTAAGTTTACTGAAAAAAACTGACGTCACATATTGTTACCAACATGTCGCAGCATAATGTCACATAAACATGAGAGGGAGTCGTTGTGTTGTGGGTGAGTGAGCACACGAAAATGCAGCAACAAAGCTAAAATGTACTGTTTATATGGCATAAGAGGTCAAACAATACTAAGATGGTAAATAAAAGGCATTGAAACACTTCAACAAAAGTATAACTTAATTTCCCCCAGAAAAAAATGACATCTGTGATTTGATGTTCCATTTTGCCTTGATTAATGTGTGCTCATTCATACCTCACTCAACAGATAACTGTCATTTTGACACAGAAATTACTTTCATTTTCACACAGAAGTTCCTTAATAAATGAAGGAATACCCCTGCCAAGTTATTTAGCTCAAAGCATCTATGTTCAAAAGTTACGCAGTTTTAACTAAGGAGGAATTACTTCTTGTGTGTGTGTGTGTGTGTGTGTGTGTGTGTGTGTGTATGTGTATATATATATATATATATATATATATATATATATCAACAGTAAAATCAGTCGTATAAACACCGCAGGAGCCAAAAAATGTCAAATTTTTTGGCTCCTGCGGTGTTTATACGACTGATTTTACTCTTGATATCTATTTACTACACACCGACGCAGAACTTTTATATTTTTATTATATATATATATATATATATACTATATATATATATATATATATATATATATATATATATATATATATATATATATATATATATATGTATATATAGACTAGATGTCCTGACTACGGTGTTTGGGGTTTTGATATTTTCATTTGTTTGTTTAGTTTAGTTTAGTTTGTTTTTTTCGTAGGGCATCCAGACAGGGATGCCTTTATTGTAAACTTGCGTAACACAGAGGACAAATTAATTTCATTCAAATCACTAGATTGATTGAATGTCTAGCATCCGGGTTTCACAGACTGGAAACAGGTGCACAATGGGAGTAACAAAACACAGAAACTGAAAACACTTGAATTGTCTCAGAATGTCTACCACTTATAAAACCATTTTTAGCCAATATCCTTTTTCTGTGGTTCTACTCCTTGTATATAGGTAAACCAAATTGTCTTAAGCGGTCTGGTTTTAATATTTTAAAATAAAACACACATACCGATACAGACACAGATGAATTACAGCCTTTTGAAACACCAGGTTCCAATTTAGCACTATGATGGTTTAATGTGAATTTTCCTTGATGGAGATATTCAATTTTGTGAATTCTTTTTTTTTTTTTTGAATTTCAAGTATCTCTTTTTGAAGTAGACCTAAACTGAAGTTGGAACTGTCATGTCCAAACTCTCATCATATCAATTACTTTATCCCCATGGCATGCCCCAGGGCCCCATGGAAGACCAGAAGTGACAATCATTGTCACTACTGAAAATGGGCTACCCTTCGTATGTCTTTTTTTTTTCCATGCCTACAGATCTTCGGGGTTTTTTTTTTTCTGTGCCTACAGATCTTCGCTGTTCCTCCATAAACGAACAATTTCATTATCTGTTATCAAATTGTAATGGTCATCAAAAGCCTAGTGTAAAATGGGATGATTTTTGTTATTCTGAAGTTTCGTTAATCCGGGGATGAAAAAGGTTATTTCTCCGAAACACAAAAAATCCCTATACCTAGATGTTCGTTAGAATGCGAACATGAAATGTGCTTCGTTATTCCGCAGGTTCATTAATCTGAAAATGAAATGAGATTCGGTTTGATAATCCCATAATGAAAAGAAGGTGCGTATATACTAACGAACATTCGAGCATTATTTCGCTTTCGGAATAACGAACCATTTTAGCTCACCTGAGCCAAAGGCTCAAGTGAGCTATTGCGATCGCCCTTCGTCCGGCGTCCGTCGTGCGTCGTCCGTCGTCCGGCGTCCGTCGTCCGTCGTCCGTCGTCCGTCGTGCATAAACTTTTTACATTTTCATCTTCTTCTTGAAAACCCCAAGACCGATTTTCATCAAACTTGGCAGGTAGCATCCCTAGGGGGTTAGGAACTCAATTTCTTAAAATGGGCACCATGCCCCACCAAGGGGGGCCCCCAGGGGGGCCCAAACCCCCAAAAATTAAGGAATCTGTAAAAATCTTCTTCTCTAGAACCAGAAGTGATAGAGCTAAGTTAATACTATGAGTTAGTACATTGATGACTGTAGTTTCAAGTTTGTTCATGGCAGAATCAGGGGTGCCCCCCGTGGGACCCAGGGGAGGGGGGTGGGGAGGGGTCCTAATGGGGCCTGAATTATACATTTTCATCTTCTTCTTGAGAACCCCATGACCAATTTTCACCAAAGTTGGCAGGTACCATCCCTAGGGGGTTAGGATATCAATTTGTTAAAATGGGCACCATGCCCCACCCAGGGGCCCCAGGGGGGCCCAAACCCCCCAAAATTAAGGAATCTGTAAAAATCTTCTTCTCTAGAACCAGAAGTGATAGAGCTAAGTTGATACTATGAGTTAGTACATTGATGACTGTAGTTTCAAGTTTGTTCATGGCAGAATCAGGGGCGCCCCCCTTGGGACCCAGGGGAGGGGGGTGGGGAGGGGTCCTAATGGGGCCTAAATTATACATTTTCATCTTCTTCTTGAGAACCCCATGACCAATTTTCACCAAACTTGGCAGGTAGCATCCCTAGGGGGTTAGGATCTCAATTTGTTAAAATGGGCACCATGCCCCACCCAGGGGCCCCCGGGGGGCCAAACCCCCCAAAATGAAGGAATCTTTAAAAATCTTCTCTAGAATCAGAAGTTATAGAGCTAAGATAATACTATGAGTGAGTACATTAATGACTGTAGTTTCAAGTTTGTTCATAGCAAATCCAGGGGTGCCCCTCTTGGGGCGGGGGGTGGGGGATGGGAAGGTCCAAATGGCGGCCTGAATTGTACATTTTCATCTTCTTCCTGAAAACCTCATGATGAATTTCGTCAAACTTGGCAGGTAGCATCCCTAGGGGGTCAGGATCTCAATTTATCAAAATGGGAACCATGCCCCACCCAGAGGGCCCCAGGGGGCCCCAATCCCCCCAAATTAAGGAATCTTAAAAAATTTGGGCCCTCATTGTACATTTTCATCTTCTACTTGAGAATGCCTGGTCAAATTTTAGTAGAGCTGTGAATAATTTAGATTAGTGACTGCGTGAAAGGTGAACTTGCGATACTCAGGTGAGCGCTAGACCCGCGGGTCTCTTGTTTTGTTTTTTTTTTCATTTTCGGTTTAACGAACTTTCGAAATAACGGACCTCATTTCATGTTCGGATTAAGGAATTTTCGGAATAACGTACCTTCGGAATAACGAACTGTAGCCGTGTAATGTGCAGTCAGACCAAGGTTTAAGAGATGGAGTCACAACAGTCTCTTTCCTTTTGATCCAATGCTTTTGTTTCTCAAAAATATTTCAAGTACCAGGTACTGAGTATGTGCCAGATTGGATCTGCCTCACAGATAAGAAAAACAATTGATTCATGTTTCATTGCATAATACCATCATACCAGGGAGGGGGGATCATATACAGACATGTTATGATGGAAGTACTTCTTGCCGTCTCTACTTAAACCTATATAAAAGATGAGCGGTACAGAGATTCAGAGATAGTCTAGGTGCCAGAGACTGAACCTTGTTTTACCGTCCGCCTGATCTTTTTTGACTGTTTTATCTTATTTCAAGAGTGATGAATCCGAATCTGAATGAAAAAAAAAAAACTTTTGCATCCTTGAAAATTTGAGATATTCAAGAGGACTTGAATTGAAATTCCCAAATATTTCCTTTCCGATGATGAAAAGTTGAAAACGTGTGAGGGTTTTAAGCTATTTCAAGGGTGCTGAATCCGAATATGGATGAGGCAAGTTTTGTGTCCCTGGGGATTTTGAGACATCCAATATGGCCACCAAAAATTGGAACTTTGATATAAGTATTTTCGTATAAATGTTAAAAAGATTGAAAAGAAAATGAATGGTCTTAGCCTATTTCGAGGGTGCTGAATCTAAATCTGGTGATGCAACTAATGCTTACTTGAAGTTTTGCTATGTTTTTGTTGGGTTTTTTTTTTTAGGTATTCAAGATGGCCGCCAAAATGGACATCAAAAATTTTGAATATCTTAAAAAAAACCCTCAAGGATACAAGAGTTGCATCAACCAGTTTCGGATTCAGCACCTTCCAAGAAAAGGGCAAAACGATTGTTTTCTCTTTGTCTATTCATTACCTCCTTATAAGGATGTACTTAAATTGAAATATGTATATATATATATATATATATATATATATATATATATATATAAACCCTCATTGATACAAGAGTTGCATCAACCAGATTCGGATTCAGGAAATTTGAAAAAGGGTAAACTCGACAATTTATTATGAATTTTACATAATTTATGCCAAATAACTTTGATTAAAATTTCAATTTTTGTGGAGATTTTGGATATCTTTTAACCCTCAAACCAGGGATATAAAAGTTGCCACATCCATTTCCGGATTCAGTACCCTCAAAATAGCTTATTGGATTATTTTCATATCTTTTCAACTTTTCATCATTGAAAAGGAAATGTATGGGGATTTCAATTTTTGGTGGCCATCTTGAATATCTCAAAATCCTCAATAATGCAAAAGTTGCATCATCCAGATTCAGATTCAGTACCCTCGAAATACTTTTAACTTCATTTTTATGTCAATTTTTCACCGTTTGTAAGGAAATAGATAGGATTTTCAGATTTTGGCGGCCATTTTGGGGGCCATCTTGAATATCTCAAAACCCTCAATGATGCAAGAGTTGCATTATCCAGATTTGGATGCAACACTCTCAAAATAGGATACAACCTTCGAAATCTGACTTTTGCACTCAGACTGTGGTTAAACTAAGTGGACATTGATTATCAATGCAATAATTTCTGTCCAAGACTTATTTCAGCGCGGACTTTTCACTTAGTTTGAAAACTATTTGTACGTCAGGGATGTAACAGTTATGAACGTCATATTTGATATTGTCAATATCAATGTCCTTCTTTCAATCTACAAGAGCAACATGACAAAAATTACATGGGACATTACTCGTTTATAGGGTTCAAAACTGTAAATAAAATGGAATGTAACTGACCGCTTCACAACATTGTACCAAAGATACCAAAATAAATGAAGAAAAAAATTAATTACAAATCAGACATGCAGTTTGGCAAAAAAAAAAAAACTGAATAGCTGCAGATACTGAGTATGAATTCCTCTACAAACTGCATTTCGGTTGGAAGATGAAAGTTTTTCTCATGGAATTTGAAGGGACTATATTTCATTGGGTGCATGTACAGAAAATAGGTGACTTTTTGAGTGAAAAAGAAGTCGTAATCTGGCTTTGCGAACCCTTAGACAGAGTTTGAGCTGAAGAACCCGCCTTGGAAATTTAATGGATGAAAAGTATATCACACTTACCAAGGTTAGTGAAGATGAGACACCTCATTTCTGCCAGCTATTTAACAGATTTCTTTTTTTTTTTGAATTTTAGCACACGTCTCTATGGGGAATTATTTACCCGTATGAGCCCTATAACTCAATTTGACTCTTGTCTGGTTATCTCTGACTAAGGAAAGCTAGGGTCTGATGGAACTGACTAAATGATGCAATTTTTGGAAAGGAAGTACTATACATATAAACATAAATAAATAAATATTTTTTTTTCTTCTTCTTCTTTTTGAATCTTAAACAGAAAATGTCTGCACAGAAATGTTGAGGTCACCTGAAAACATAAGATGTTACAGAAAAAAAAGACGCTACTTTCTGCAGAAGATTTATATCATAATGCATGAAGCCAATAATGTCAAAATTAGCGTCAACCGTTCATTAAAAAAAAAATACTTGAGATAATATCAAACCATTTGACTTTCAAGTTTACAGTAAATATTGATTCATAATCTGCGTAAAATATTTGTTGCATGATATACACAAAATGTAATGAATGGATTGCTGGATTCATGGATTGGTGTAGCCATTTGTCGATAAGAACGATTTGATGATTGTTCAAAGGACAACGTCATTGTAAGTTCACGTTTGTCGCAACGATAAAAGAAAAAGAAACATCACATTCTTCACCCTCCTGAACGTACGCTAATGTACGGACCGTGTTGCTATTTACTTTAAAGTTGTATTAAATTTATTGGTTCAAAGTATAATACAACTTTCATGGACACGGTCACATTTCGTTATTCTGAAAGTTTGTTAATCCAAAAATGAAAAGCAGTTAGTTATTCCGAAGGTTCTTCGTTAATCCGAAAATTAACAAAGAAAGTTTGTTATTCCGAAGGCTCGTCTGTATACGCACCTTCTTTTCATTTTCGGATTAACGAACTTTATTTCATTTGACTACCGAACCTACAGATTAACGAATAATAGTAACACATAACATTGCATGCATGGGATAAAGATATCAGCTGGAAGAGGTGTGTATACATCAATCAAGGAAGTCAGTGTTGTGTATTTCTACGCACACAGAATACACTTCTAGGTCAGTCGCGTTCAAGTTCCAAGGGTCTAAAAATGTGATACAGAGTATTGACAAGCATATGAGAACCAGTTGTCTGACACAGAAAAGTGCAAAGCCCGTGGTATCTGAGATTTTGTAAATGAAGCTAAGGAAGTATATGCATACGCATTTATATGTTTGTATGTAGGTCCTATATGTATGTATGTCTATGTGTGTGTGTATATATGTAGGTCTACGTATTATGTATGAATGCATGTATACAATGTGTGTATGTATGTATGTGCGAATGTATGCAGAAATAGAGTATGTCTATGATAATACAAACACATAATTTGAAAGGATATAGCGTCGTATGTTTTTAATTGTGTATTTGTATGTTGTGTTTGTGTGGGCACATATTCATTCAAGTTATTATCTTTGCGGAAGCATTCAACAAACTTTATTCAATAGAAAAAAATTAAAAATGTCTGTTGTAATGAATCCAATTTTCTGATGGTATTTGAAAAAAAAAAAAATCTATTCCTTATAGGCCGTACTCATTAGTGACTGACTATGCACTCCAAATACAATGGATAATGATACGTTACTTTCGTATATCTAATAGCTATAGATGCACAGTTAGATGCGCTTGGTTTTGTCACACAGCAGGTCTTATACCAAGAGCATCTCAAGACATAACCGTTGTGAAATTTGAGAAGCTTCTTTAAAAGAAGACGCTAACCCAAGCTTTCACATCCGCATTCATGATAATCACTCTCCTTCCTTAAGACAACTATAATTCAAACATGTCTCATTGTTCAGAGGCAAAATCCAACTCTTGCGTTAATTGTCTTGCAGGGTGGTTCATTCAGCAGTTTTGCTACATTTCAGCCGGATAATAAGAATGAATGATTTGCGAGCAAGCGCGCCGGAACACTTCTGGTTTTGGGGGGGCAAAATCTCAACGGGGGCACATTGTGACGATGTGAGATCCTCGGCGCGTGAGCGAAGCGAATGAGCGGGGGGGGGGGGGGTGGAAAGGGGGATTACCCCCCCCCCCCCCCCCCACTGTAGGGAGCTTTTGTAAAACAGGGTACAAAAGTCGCGTTTATAGACCAAATTTCTAAGGAATTAAACATGGTGAAAATAATCAGTGCGAAGGACTGTGATTATTACATACGGGAGTACATAATAATGTGATGGTGTGAGATCCTCGGCGAGGGAGCGAAGTGACCGAGCAGGGGGAGGGTGTGGGAGGGGGGATACCCCCTCCCACGGTGGGGACTTTTTGTAAAAACAGAGTATAAAATTCGCGTTTATAGAGAATTAAAGCAAATTTCTGGGGAATTAACATGTTGAAAAAATCAGTTGGAAGGACTATGATCATAACATACGGGAGTACATTAATAATGTGATGGTGCGAGATCTTCGGCGAGGGAGCGAAGCGATCGAGCGGGGGGGGGGGGGAGGGTGTGGGAGGGGGGATACCCCCTCCCACGGTAGGGACTTTTTGTAAAAACAGAGTATAAAAGTCGCTTTTATAGAGCGAGCCACTTTCACTTTGCAATTTATCTGAAATGTACTCATTAAAAGCTTAAACGTGATCGCATCGTTCGAACAATAAAAAATATTCTTATACTACTAGAAAGCAAAGAAGAAAATGAAATATGTAAGGTTTACTAAAGGTATGTTTCAGCGGGCACACTCGAGGACACGAGGCTACCATCTATACACAAAATTTACTCATAAGTTACTATTAGTGTATAGATACAATAATGTATGTTGTTAGTGCACTTTCGCCCCGTTAGGGGCGAAAAATTTTGCATTTTCAGTTATGAAATTACAACATTTAGACAAGAAATATGCCTTTATTGTTCATTTTGGTCTTTAAATCAGTGATTAATTATTTGTTACAGGGGGCACTTTGGGGGGGCAAAAACTCGTTTTGCCCCCCCAACATTTTGTTTGGGGGGGCAAGTGCCACCCCTGCCCCCCCCCCCCCCGCTTCCGGCGCCCTTGTTTGCGAGAAAGAGAGAGAGAAGAAAAAAAGGTCGTCATTAAACTCAAGCCAACTCAAACAAATTCAAGTGAGATAAACATACAAGACACGCTGTGGAAGCAGGTTATTACAAAGCACTGACTTAAGTTGGTGGGACTTCACGTCATTATGGAAGAGACCGTTAATGAAAGTAACCGCGTACTGGAGTAGCGATGAGCATGTGTGAGAGCAATAGGATGAGGTCATAATTTATGCCCGAAAGTATCGTCAGAGACCGAGAAATAAAATATCACTCTGAACATAGCCTACCCTAGATGTCATTTGAGAACAATTTGAACATTGAGCGGGTAGCCATGGCAACTGCAACATAGTAATTGCGCTAATGGTACTAATAGTACCGGGCCATTGCAGTCGTAGATACTAAAGTAGGAGCAGTATTAATTTGCAGTGGTACTGCAGTCAAATGCCACGGGGGGGGGGGGGAGGGGGGGGGGGAGGGGGGGGGGAGGGGGGGGGGGAGGGGGGGGGAGGGGGGGGAGGGGGGGAGGGGGGGGTGTCAAGTGTGGTGGTCGTGTTGGTTGGGGTCAATGACAGGAATGATCTTAGGGCGAAAACCTCTGAAAGTCTTGTTTGTTGTTGTTGTTGCTTTTGATCCTTTTCTTTCGAGTTTTTCCGAGGTTTTTTTTTTTGTTTTTTTTTTTTGTAAGAACCAAAAGCACGCGCGCGCGTGGGGGGGGGGGAGGGGGGAGGGGGGGAGGGAGGGGATGCAGCCCCAAGCCCCTCCCCGCTTCCTCGGCCCTGCTACAATAATATAGTAGTGTTGCATAGTATGCATATAGAAGCAGTTGCTGCAAAAACATAAGCAGTAGTAGGCCTATATAGTAAAAGGAGAAACAGTAAGAATGTTTGGTAAGAATAAATTGTAAAAGTAGGTATATCACTATAGCTGTGGTCACTAACATCACTAATATATATGAGGGTATCTCAAAGTTGTCACTGTGTTTTGTTATTGTGTATGCGGTATAAAGACATATATCCAGCGCTTTGTATATATAGAGCATAAAACTAAAAGGCGAGCTGGCAGGTGTTTTAGCAAGTTGGGCATTTTAAGTCCACGTTTACCTTTAAAGAAGCTAACATCTATAGGGTGCGGAAGACAAATGAAGGTGATAATCCGAGCAATCGTGACTGATGAACACTCGTTAAGCCATGTTTGCAAACAGATGAGTTCCGAGCGACATTTTATAGTGTCTACCCCTATGCTGGCACTCCAAACATGGCCACTACCATAGCAGATAGTGAAAGAGAGGGAGAGAGAGAGGGGGGAGGGGGAAGCAGAAGGAAGTGGGAGAGAAAAGAGAGGAGGCGAAAGGGAGACTTCAGAGTCAAAGCTAATAGTCAAATCAAATCAGGAGGCTAGCTATGTGGTGATTATTATGAGTTATTGGTTAATCTACTTAAGACGTCTTAAATCAATAGTATGTGGTTTCCTTCATTGTGTTCTCATTACAAATTTCCTCATCTAATTTAAAACTTGTCGATGTCATCCCTCATGCTGTCAATATTCCTAACTCCAACATCCAGCTCCATCTTTCTTCATACATCCCTAGATAAACCAGGTTGTGGAATTCTCTCTCGCCAACTTATATATATATATATATATATATATATATATATATATATATATATATATATATATATATATATATATATACAAAGTGTATTCCTAATGATACGGACTATTCCAAGACAACGGTAAATCCACGTCATTTTGTTGAATGATATCATCAATAATTGAAATAAGACATAATCTAATCTTGAGATGTGCACATTCATGTATTACTTTGTATGAACAGCCGCTTTTCATCTACTTCATGTCTCCACCAGGTCTAGAATCTGCTGTTTAAAAAACAAAAAAGAAAAAGAAAATGAAAGAGACAGACGCGATGCATACAAACACATCTCCCTGATTGTGCGTGCTTGTAACAAAAAACAAATAGATCTACCGATGTACGCACATTTCATTATTTGTCTCGTGTCTATCACAGAGTTCTATTATCTAGCGGTTGCGTCGGTGCATCTTGCCGTTATATACTGTAAATATTATCATAACGCTTTGATTCCAAGTATGCATGACAACCTGAACAAATAAACATGGTACAATGTTTTTCTGACGCTGTTTTGACCATTTTCTTAGACATATTATTTGTTTTCACCGATACTGGAGTAGCTGCATATCCATTGTGTACAGTCAGTCTTATTTGAAGTTTGAATTTGAAGTTGAAATTTGAATCATCCAACGACTGCCTAGGACAATTTCGAACAAGGAAATAAAAAAAGTTTCAACACACTTTCCCTATAGGTACCACCCCATTATATTGTTTATCATCTCTCTCTCCCTCTCTCTCTCCCTCTCTCTTTGCAACACTCCGTCCATCCATCCCTCCAGCTCTCTTTCCAGCTCTCCTTCTTTTGTCTCTCCTTCCATTCCTTCCTTCATTCCCCTCTCTAACCTTCCTCCTTCTGTCTCTCCATCCTTTTATCCCTATACCTCTTCTCCCTTCATCCCTATGCCTTCTATAGATCCCTCCTTTTCCATTCATTTCTAACCCCCTCTCCATCTTTCCATTCATTCTTTCCTCTCCCATCCATTCTTGCCTCCCTCCATTCCTCTCTCCCTCTCCCTCTCTCACCTTTCCTCTACCCATTTAGTCATCCTTTATTCATTCCTTCCTCTCATCATCCCTTCTTCCGTCAGTCCATCTCTCTCCCTCTCTTTCCCTTCCCCTCCCATACATCCTTTCATCTCTTCATTCTCTCACCACCCCCTTTCATTCATTCCTCCCTATGGCTCCTTTCCATTCCCTATACCTCCCTTTCCTCTCCTATCATTCTTGCCTCCCTCCATTCATCCCTAGCTCCTTTCCATTCCTCTCTCCATCCCTTCCTTCCCCTCATCATCCCTTCTCGCGTCAGTCCATCTCTCCATCTCCCTTCCTTCCCATACATCCCTACATCCCGTCCTCCATATCATCATCCCATCTTACCTTCCTCCATTCCTCTTCTCTGTTATGTCCTTTCCCTATTTATTCCTCTCTTGATCCCTCCATCTCGTCCTCCATCTCACTATCTCATCTTGCCTTCTTCCATTCCTCTTCTCTCCGATCTTTCCATTATCTATTTATTCCTCTCTCCATCCCTCCATCCCTTCCTTCCCCTCGTCATCCCTCCATCCCGTCTTCCAACATCTCACCATCCCAGCTTATACCTTCTTCCATTCCTCTTCTCTCCGACCTTTCCATTATCTATTTATTCCTCTCTCCATCCCTCCATCCCTTCCTTCCCCTCGTCATCCCTTCTCGCGTCAGTCCATCTCTCCCTTCCTTCCCATACATCCCTACATCCCGTCCTCCATATATCATCATCCCATCTTACCTTCCTCCATTCCTCTTCTCTGTCATGTCCTTTCCCTATTTATTCCTCTCTTGATCCCTCCATCTCGTCCTCCATCTCACTATCTCATCTTGCCTTCCTCCATTCCTCTTCTCTCCGATCTTTCCATTATCTATTTATTCCTCTCTCCATCCCTCCATCCCTTCCTTCCCCTCGTCATCCCTCCATCCCGTCTTCCAACATCTCACCATCCCAGCTTATACCTTCTTCCAATCCTCTTCTCTCCAACCTTTCCATTCTCTATTCATTCCTCTCTCCATCCCTTCATGCCTTCTTTCATCTTCCATCCTTTCTTGCCTTCCTCCATTCTTCCCTCCCTCTCTTTTCTCTCCTTTCTATTTCATATTTCTTTAGCATTCTGTCCATCATATTTCTTTAGCATTTGTCCTCAGATTCCAACGTTCATAGATTGTCCACCATGTTCTACGTTCTATTATGCTTTCTAGCTGGATGTCATGTATTATTTCATTTTGTTATATTTGATGCATTTTTCACTGAGAAATATCAAAATAAATTGAAATTGAAATATTTATTCCTCTCTCCATCCCTCCATCCTTTCCTTCCTCCTTTCCCCCCTCCATCCCTTCACCCTTTCCTCATCCTTCTTACCTTTTCAACAGTCTTCAGGGCTTTCGGCGTAACATTTAAAATGCTTGCCAACCGTAGTAAATGTTTATGATTTATGGTTGCTTATAATATCATTCCGCACTTTAAAAACTGGAAAAAAACCCAGAAGGTTCGAAGTGGTTTAATCAGATATGAATTAAATTCATCAATACTCTCCTTCCTACAAACAATAAGTTAACAGAAAGTCAGGATTTGTTCAAACAACAAAAACCCGCGATATTTGAAGGAATAGAAGATATATCATTTTGCGTAGTTGATTTAGAGTCAAATAAGTATTTTTAGTTTTGAGGTGCATCTGATCTCTCTAACGCGTCTTTCCCTCATCCGGTCCAAAGATTACATCGAAAGCTCCGAGGAGCCCTTGTCACTAAATTAGATTTCTTGAAACCGTCCATCAACCAGTGCCTATACTCCTCTCTAATGACGCTTTATTACAGAGACATTCGACACATTGTCTCAACCTGCTTTAACAACATCTTTATTTCATTTCTATTCAGGTTTAGGTTTGCAGAATGCCTGTATGAGCTTTCTGTGGAGTGTATAAAGGTTTGTGAGATGACCAATATTCTAAATAACTTGATGAATACATTGATAAGCCCATCAAAAGATAAAAATATGTAAAATTTCATAATAATTACACATATCGAATAATGTGTGCGTCCTGTGGATTCCATGGGATGGGGAGTTGAAACTTCACTGGGGAAAGGAGCTTGACGAAGCGAAACAGAGAGTCAGTAAGTTTTCGAATGCATTTACAATCACACCGTGATGCTTTCCTTCCAAAAATAAATGAATAAGTCAATCAATCAATCAGTCATAAATCAATCAATCAATCAATCAATCAATCAATCAATCAATCAATCAATCAATCAATCAATCAATCAATCAATCAATCAATCAATCAACAAATAATACAATTTCCCTTCCCTCTGAGGTACCACATGATACAAGCATAGTCCTTTAAATGGGTACTTCCATTTTTGTTTTTCGCAGAGTGTATAAATACGTCTCTCTTTTTTGTAATCATCACAATAGACATGAACATGTTGTTATTCCTGGCTGGCTGTGTATATTTTCAACGACACTCATGTCAAATTTCACACATTTCTTTGTACATTTTGTTGAAAATGTGAAAATAAAGTTTGAACTGAATTTGAATTTAATTTGATGTAAAGCTTCGAGGGTTCATTGATAACCTTCAAGAGTAACCACAGCGATAATTAAAGGAGATTTGACATTGATCTTGCAATGGTTTCAACAAAGCAACCTAGGTGGACACATAATTATACTGCGAGCTACATTCAAGTAGTCGGAAATAACAAATTGTGTAATATGAATGCTTGAATCTAGAGGTACACTCTACACGAGACTGGTATTTATTCGTGAAAAAGACTAACCAGTCCTCCGGCCAAATTGATATAGATAAAGATGATGCTGTGAAGATAACGACGATATGACTTTGGTAATAGTTATTACCGCCATTAAATGCAGTCCCGCTGAACTTCAGACAATTATTGTTAGAATTTTAGAAAAGTGAATGAATTGTATACGTCTTTGTGATGAACTACAGCTATATTTTCAAAATTCCAAATTTCCTTAAATGCAGTCCCACTGAACTTCAGACAATAATTGTTGGAATTTAAAAAAAGTGAATGAATTGTATACGTCTTTGTGATGAACTACAGCTATATTTTCAAAATTCCAAATTTCCTTGACATGTTCTACGTCATCAGCACTTATTTATGTGGCCATCAACCCAAGAAAGAACAACAATTTATGATCGTGTCAGCTTTGACGAGGGAAGACGATCTGCAGGTTTAATGTCCTATCTTTTCCACCTCTTTATTACAGCTCGTTCGCGGCTTGCATGCATACAAATTAACATACGAAACGACCCGAGTGTTAACATTGTTCAGTCCCTCACTCTTTCGGCAACATATTTCTTGCTGATCTTCAGGAGAAAAAAAAAATGTTTGATTGTAACATATATCGTTTGAATTTGATATTTGTACTGACTGGGTCACATCATTTTCGATGGGGCCCACGTTCCTTTTATTTTTCTATTCTTTTTTATAAAACAAAATGCATAGTGTGTTGCTTGAAGTTTTGCATGGTGAAGTAGAATAATGAGGGAGAAAGATTTGCGGTGACACCATCGCAATCCGGTTATGGACTACATACACATAATTATGTCACCGCAAATCTTTCTCCCTCAAAATTCATAGTATCATGTGTGTTTGATCGGGTTTTTTCCAATGTTTTTAACGGAAATGAGGATATGGAATCATCGGGAACAATGAAAATCAACGTATAACCATCTTTTCCACATCCACCCACATTAAGAGAGATTACCCAAGTATGTCGTACATGTACGTATAATCTATATAATCTACATGACAAAGTGTGCATTGCTTCTTTTTTTAATAATATAATTCGTGCATATACTTTATATTGTATTCGACGAACTGTATAATCAGATGAATGAAAGTCAAATTGACAATTTGTACCGCTTTGAATCATGTTTTCTTATTTTTCTTTGATGGAAGTAAATAAACTATTGAATTGAATCGAATTGAATCCGGATTATATGAAAGGCAAGTAATGGATGAAATGCATTTTCCCCTTTATCAATGGTGACTTATGTTAGGATATAATGAACGAGACAGAGGCAAACGTAATGTTCGAACAAATCCTCAAAACTATAAGAAGATGAACTATGCAGCAGGCAATGCATGACATTCATTGATACTAAAATCATGCCTCTACGTCACAGTCTCAAAATAACTACTCATCTCCTGATGGCGTTGCTAGGCGACCAGTCGAATGGATGCATGTCGGAAGAATTCCTATCACCAGTTCAGACAATGATTTACTGCTCTGCGGGGCATTCATGATGAAAGTGGATGTTTTATCGCCTCAAACTGTAGTTGGAAAAGTTGCTGCTTGAGTAAGTATTAGCGATTTATCTACGAGAACGTTAAAATATTAATCATCTACCAACGCAACAATGACGAACTTAATGATAAAGCCTAAAATATTTGGGAATTCATAACTGTATAAATAGAGGCAAATTACTTTCAAGCAATGCAATATTTTGGAATGTTGCATTCGATTTGTTCATTTGTTTTCTTTCATATCTTAGCTTTTACCTCTATCATGTTTCTTTTGTTGTTGTTGTTGTTGCTGCTGCTGCTGCTGCTGATAAGAAAACGTTAAGAGTGATGGTTAAGTAAGAAGAGTATAACTTATGATGGTATAATGGATCATAATTCATTTTCACAATATTATGTGATCATTACCAATACTTTCTCTTCGACATTCACTATCATCATCGACATTACCATAAGAATTATCAGAGGTTGGTCATCCACCCTTCTTAGTATTGTCATCGACGTGGCCAATTTGGAGACTCTGTGACCAACTTACTTTACTGTTACGCCTTTGGAGCTCAGTTACGTCTCTGTCTACAATAATAGGCCTAGTCAGTTTATCTAAGTATCTCTCATTTTTCCTCAACACGTCATTCACACTTCCCCAAGGCCTATTTCCTAGTCATCGTCTTTTGCAGAATGATAAATCCACGACACATTTATCTTCATAATCGGCTTCGTCATAACTTGCAACATCATCACTATACTAGCCTTTATCAAGGCCTTGTGACTGAGGTTTATATTCCATTTCGCACGTTTTATTCTAACAACGAAGAAAAGGGGTGAACGGGCAAAGGAGTGTATAGACCCCACACGATTTAGCGCTCACCCATCCTATAACCACTAATTCTCTGACGTGGTGTTGAATATATATTTGCAATATTTTATGTATGTCTCCAGCTTGATATCATGTACTTCATTTAATTTTGGTATATTTGATGTATTTTTCATCGAGAAATATGAAAATAAATTGAAATTCAGATTGAAATTGAAATTGAATATAAGCATAAAACACAGGGCTTGACAAAATACTATATCAATACCAGATCATCCCAGATCACCATCATCAACATCATCGTCATCATCGTATCGTCATCATCATCGTCGTCGTCATCATCATCATCAATGTTCTCCTTACCACTGGCTATATGTTGTTTGGGACTGCAATGAACTCACACGTCCGCGTTTCTCGTCCAGATTTTATTTATTGCGATCATTACAGCCACAGAGCATCGAAAAATGCACTTCATATCCATCACACAAATCTTGTCTAGTATATGCACCCTGATTAAACTGTGGAATGATAGCCGACATAAAAACTTACCGACTGACCAAAATATACACATGCTTTATACCCGTTGTTATTTCTGTATAATGATGATGGCTTATATACAGAGTGCTTATAGGCTTGTACCTCATAGACGGTGGCCCGACGAACTATTGGATCTTACAACTGTGGCCTCAAATCCACATTTTCAAGTAAGCCATTCTGACACATACTTTTGAACAATTGCAATGTACATGGACATCTTCTCAAGGCGCACTAGATTAACATTATTCAATCAGCTCCATCACAGTGTGCGGCATTGCCACTTTATGGTACAATTTACATGATAAAACAGAAACTATGAAACAATGCATTCACATATTTCAATACATAAAAATTACACAATATACAATACTGATACATTATACAATACACTATACACGATATCAAATCAAATAAGCAAGTCAAATAGAATTGTGCTATTTACAAGGAATGGATTTGCTAATAGCAGCCCGCTGCAAACTTATACCATCGACACACACACACACAAAACTGCGTTTCTCATAACTGACTTCATGTTGCAAGTTCGCAATAAAATCATGTGGGGTTCATAAACCATTATTCACAAAACTTAAAATGTTTTTCTTGAAAAAAAAGAAGAACAAACTCACACACACAAACACACATGGAAGACTTCTGCAAATACACAGGCAAAAAAAGCAATTACAAAAAATATGTTGTCTTTTGTACAAATTCAGATACATTTTAAACAGGCGAGAACAGGATCCTTTACAAAAAAGGAGAAAAACTATCCGATTTCAACATTTTTCACCGTTTCAAAGTTGGGTCTATTTGACTATGTATGTCGAATAAAGAACTGAAATATTACATTTGACACATTGATTACCGATCATGATTATATTATCAGACCACGTGTAGTCCTCCACAAGTGACTTCACCTATCTTAATCAAAACATAAGGGGAAAAATGAAGGAATTTTAAATATTGGATGGAGTCAAATTTGTGAGTTGCTAGACAACAGCGTCAGAAAATTTGAATCACCTGTTTTCCGATATCATAATTCAATAAGATGCTCAATTCTTTACTTTATATTTGTAGCTGCTTCATAATACATTGGAGGGTAAGTAAAGACATCGTACTGCATCCACAGAAATTGTTCTATCAGAGTTTTAAAATGTTTTACACAACGGTTTGAAATTCAGAACCTAAAGCATGGAGATATGCAGCACCATGTCTCCAAGTTTCTGTCTTTTTTTTTCTTTTTTTTTTTTAGAATTCACTGCTAGATTATAAGTGTGTCATAATTCACTACTTCAGCTGTATAATTATGTTATAGGCTTATCATAATATCCACTGCTTTGACCATGGAGCAGAGATCCGGTTGAGAGTTTTGTCTACTTTTTCTTCAGGTGTCATGTAACACGTAAAGTTGGTTGCTACAAACCCTAAAGCCGATGTATTATCCGCCATATGGCATTGTCCAAAATGGAGTCACTAAACTGCTCGATAGAAAGCCTGGAAAATATCCATATCTTCTTGTCAGTTTCAACAACAAAAAAAAAAAGGAAAGGAAAAGGAAAAAGGATATACAGTGAGGGGTTGGGTGTCTTTGAATATCAAGATTGTTGTTACTTGTGTGTGTCCGTATCTATGAAATGTAACAAGTAGCAATATAAGACCCAACGCACCTCTCCATCTCTTTTTGTCTTTCTATGTGATTTGGAACTATGATACAACATTAATATTCACCAGCAAACCACGTACTTGAAAATACATGAATTGTGTTTGATTAGAGAGTTTTACAATGTGATTGTTCAATATTGTCAAGAAGATTAGCAACTTATCGCTGTGACTGTGATACACAAAATGTAACTTTAATTACGATACATACATTTATATGGAGAAGTATTTTCGTCAATTTAGCTTTACAAATGAACTTTTATCATAGTATACACTCGTACCAGTATTGATTTGTACAAACATGACACAAACATATTAGTAAACCTTTGGTCCATTTTGATATTTTTAGCCATTTACATACACAGCAAATTTACAAATAGCTGCAAGATTTTTGAGAGCCTGTGGACGTCACTTCTGCCTCAGGATAGACGTCTTACCAGACGACAGTTGCTTAAATCTCCCGTTGTTCTGATTATCATGGTAAATTGTGCTTACTAGTAGTTGATAGGCTATGCCATGAAGCTGTAGTACATTAACCCCATGGTCATACCGTCTGCTGACTCACACTCACCTAGGGCGTACCACGAGCTGTCTGCACCGTTCGCCCGTTTTCTGGTGCTGATACTGTGTTAGCACGTTGCTCTTTCAGACGAAGTGAAATAGTGTCTTTTACGCGAGTGAGAAGTGACTCTCTAACACAAAGGACTTCCATCTCTTTACTATCCTAAAATTAGGGACAGCTATGTTTTGCATCTTATACCACAGATTACATTTAACATTGCTCAGATATACTTGGGACTCGAACCCGAGCTAATTGACTTCGCTGCCGTTTGAGCCACAACACCATCCGGGATGAGGTGGTATGGGTGGTTGGTGAGATTTATTACAAATTAGTATATCGGAGATCAGCAAATTGGAAACTCCCATCAGTTTGTCCACTCAGTGGGGATTTCAAAGGATATTTGGCTAGGAGGCATCGGATTATCATTCGAAAGTGAAACCTTGAGCGAAAGGTGATGTTTTCCGTAGATGCTATACACGGCTACCGGTAGTTTCACTCTTCTAGCCAGGATCTGTCGGAGACATAGCTCCGGTGTCACCAAATCTAGGATACGATTTATGCCTCTATTATCCGTTATGGGACTGTCATTACTACATGCGCCCCACCATGAAACGCGGGAGAGATCCTGATGAGAGAAATGTGTACTTTCCTGGTGCTTCCCGCTCAAATCTCTCCTTCATGACTCGCTCCCGGCTGTCTGCCGGTGTTCCTTACCGCCACTCACCCTGTCCAAGATGCGCGTTCCAAGACTCCTCACACCATCTGCGCAATGTCCGCTAGCTTCAGAGAGAGCGTTGCGATAGCTCTGGGTGTACTCTTTCCTCGCCGCGCGCGCCTTTCGATTCATGAATGTGTAAATGAGAGGGTCAAGGAGGGAGTTGAGGTAAGCGATCCACATCGTTAAAGACTCGGCAACGTGACCGAGATTGATGTCTAAAAAGCAGGCATGGACGATGTTGTATGGAGTCCAACAAAGAACTGTTGTCAAAACGAGCAAGACACCTGTGAATCAGAAATACGAAAGGAAATAAAAAGTGACCCATCAGGTGTCTTTTTGATCTCGTCTTTTAAGTTAACTTGTACTGAGGTTTGTTAGTCAAGAAATGAAATATTAAGGTTGAGATTTATGCAGGAGTGATAGTTGTTATAAATTAGTACAGACACTATATCATACAAGAAGTTAGAGACAGCCTTTGCTTTCAAGAAAAGTGGTCAAATCAGTCAGTAAACTGTTGATGACAGATAATTATAACAGCTTGTACGACAGATATATCTGCCGAAAATAACAATTTAGAGGTAACTGACACGGAGCAGTAGCTAAAATCTTAATTAAAATTAAAATTATGTTTCAGAAACAGCTGACAGAGTTTTGATAATGAGGTTTGAAGAAACACGTTCATTATGAACTAAACCAACCTGTCAAAGCAACCTGCTTGTCAAGACCGAGTTTCTGTTTCTTGATCAGTCGTCGTTTCTCCCTTCTCTTCCGTTTCCTCTCAGCGGGGTCTTCAATGGTCGTGGTCTGGATGTCACGTTGACCACCACAAATCTCCATGTCGGTGTTTTCTGCAACCTTGGACTTCACGCTAAGTTGTTTCCTGAGACTGGACTTCTCCTTACGATCCATGTGGATAGATGGGTTCTGACCGTCTACGCAGAGCTCTCCAGTTGGTGAGATGCCTTGGTCTGTCTTTGGTGACTCTGTGCTGCCACCACTTTGCGCTCCGCTGTAGATGGGATTCATCCTGAACGATACACGGCGGTGTTCTTCTTGGGAGTACACCCCGGAGCTGGATCCGTTGGAAGGACGGTCAAAGCGGCTCACCCTCTCCTGCATCGCCCGTCTCACTCTCGACTTTGTTTCCACATCGGGGGCTGACTCCGAAGTGTCTTCCCGACTCTTTTCACTTGATGTCCCTCCTTCTCCATCGGAGAATCCCGGGGTCTTCGCCCCCTGCTCGTAGGCTCGCAGGTTTCTGTCCTGTTGGCGTATGACACGGAAGACGCATCCATAGCAGAATGCCATGACTGGAACCGTTACGGCGTAGATGTAAACGAACCAAATAATGTAATAAGCACAGTTTTTCCATGCCGGGGAACAGTGGTGAGTTGCGCGGGTGTATACAAAGTTGGAGAGGATTTCAGCCGTGGGGAAAGTGGCCAAGAGGACAGATATGACCCAATTGATGACGAGCAAGCAGACGACACGTCGTCTGGTTGGCGGGAATCGCTTCGACCACACGACGGTCACATAACGGTCGATCGCGATACACATGGTTGAGGTGAAGTTTCCGACGGTGAATGTCATAGCAAAAAAGCCATTCAGCTACAAAAATGATACACCAGAGAGAATGAAAGAGAAAGACAATTAAACACTTTTATGGCAACTGAAAGTTATAATCAAAACCAATCATTATTTTATGATTTGAAAAAAGCGAAATCGAGAGAAAACAACTTTTTAATGACAATTATTACGATATGCAACAATTTACGAAAAGACATTTCTCTTCGGAAACAACCTATCTACAGTATGTATAATAAACTCGTTTACGTGTCATGGTCATTCTATGTATTCTCTGTGTGAATAATCATGGTGATGATCTCAAATCATTTCGATATAAATTCAGAGGTAGACACGACGGTTTGTATTGAGAAGCCTCATTCTAGCTTAAATTTCCTTCATAATAAATTAGGCTGTGATCGCTGCAAGAATTTTGCCTTGCTCAGTCATATACACAGATTGGAGGGACAATATTATGATAGGCAGAGAATGGGCAAATTCCAGTCGGTCTATGTAATATCTCCATAACTTGCCAACTTTCGAGAGAGGTCGTGAAACTTTGTCTCATTTAAGGAGAAAAGTGTGTCAATGTTCGGTCAAAAGGTAAGTCATTGTCTCACAATCTAAACAAAAACAAAAGATAATGAACAAACAAACAATCTCGTGTCTTGGTCTACTTACACTTCCTTAGTCATAACTCAGCCAATATCATCTTACATACAACTCATTGATATTATTTGAAAAAGCAATTCAGCAGTATCAATTGTGCGGGATATCCACCCAATTTCGAACGGTTCAATATTGACATAGGCTGAAAATGTTGCGAAAATCTCGAATGAGCGTCAATAGAAGTCTAGGCAGACTGTTTGCACACATGTTGTGATGGCTTAATTTTGTATATGCGATACTGTCCAATATTTCCATGGTAATAGTAACAAAATTCTGAGACATTCTAACATTAACAGGGAATCACATGACTTTCTCTTCATGCAAGATATGAGGGGAACTTAATTTGAAAAGAAAAATGTAATTGCTTTGGACATTCACCCAGTCTATCCTGACGTTAAAACACTTAACAACATGTTAATTGGCAACATTTTGGTAGAACAACCAAAAAACAAAACAAAATAAAACAAAAAAGTGCGAATCCAGCAATTCAGATATACAAAGAGCCGACATTCTTAGAAAACGTTAATGTAATCAAACTCACCCGACAGAGAGGATAGCTGTTTATCAATGACAGGCCGTCGTCGAAGAAAGACCCGACAGAGAACGTCATACTGAGCAGCGTCACACCGAGGTCGATGATGTTGAGATTAAGGATCAAGAGGTTGTGGTGGTTGCGTCGAAGGGCTTTCGTCTTCAAGATCGTCGTTATTGCGACGACGTTGGCGAAGAACGCACCGATCATGACGAGAGTGTAGATAATTGCTTCGAAGATCTCGACATGGAATTCATCGTTGGGCTTTTCCGTTTGGTTGGTCGACATCGCGTCGGTGCTCCACGTCGGGGTGGTCACTGATCCAGACTGCATTGTTGTCATGTTGTCTTTGTCTGCATAATTGAGATAAATACAACAAGAGACTGACCTCTAGTAAACTGACAAAGCGGGAAAAATTGTGCCGTTTTTAGGCGGAACTTATAGTTTGTTGACTTTCACTTTCGTTCTCAGTGCTGACAAACATAATTGAATCTCCTTGAATGGCTGGATGATTAATACAGTTAAGAGAAAGTTTTCTTAGGTTTCTATGGTGATTATCAAGTAAGCCTATAAACTTTATAAGCATCGCACAAGCAACAGGTTATTCTCTGTTTTTTTTAACTTGATTTATAAGAGACACAGACATTAAGAACAAAATAATTTTAAGACACACATTATAGGGTGCAAAATAAAGAAGCAAAAATTAAAAAAAAATCTCCAATTAGTTTTGTCTTCTTTATCCAGAACTTTGCAAACCTGTATACGGCTTTCCTGAAGTGAATTCATCTTTTATGCTGTTTTGTTTTTGTTTTGTTTTTCAACAAAAAAAAAAGGAGAAAAGGATCCCCATTTCATTGATGCATGCGTACATTAATTCATAAACTTCTTAATTCGGCATCTCTGGAGTGACCCATAGGCCTTGTCTACTCGCGGCGAACCCTTTTTTCACTCATAAAATTGCAGATGGTCAATCCATTATGACAACATTTGTGTGTATCTACATACATAGTATTAACGTTGATGATTGAAGAGGAACAAATGGTGTTATTATTCTTTTGCCTCTTCAGCTGTGTTTACATTAGTTTATATCGCGTGAATGAGATCATAGTAATCTGTTAAGAATATCTGGAAGGATCAACATCGTAACGAGCGTCCATGTTCTTCAGGAAGTCGTTGAAACAGAACACACATATACAAGAAAACAGCAAACAAAGAATAAACGAAGAAAGTGAGTCGAAGCAAAATTTAGGTCCTGATGAGAAAGAGGGAGGGAGGGGAGATATATAGGGAGAGATATGAAGGTGCAGGACTGAAATAGCTGAGATGCTGTCGAGTGAATCAGGTCTGTTTATAATCAAAACAATTCAAATGAAGCGAGCATCTAGACGAATGACATGATGTTCTTGGCAGAGGAGATGAAAAGTTATTATGATATCGAGCCAACGAACTCCAGTGATCGATCAAGTGATCGATGCCTGATTTACAAGGAGAAAGAATTACATACTTACAAGAACTCGTGAAACAATGACGGCAAAATCATTCAATCAAGATGGAATGAATTACAGCACCGACTTTGTCACCACGTTAGGGACTGTGACATGATATGAACATGCACTACAAGACACATCAGCTTTTATATCATACAAGTGGCTTCACGTATCACCCCTGAAAACAACAACAACAACAACATTACCAACAAGCTCAACAGGCAGGAACCCAAAACCCCACTGCAGCAACAATGACGACATTTTTAAATTTAATCATGTCGACGATTTCGGGGAACTGTGTTACACAGAATCTGTCCCAGGCTTTTATAAAGATGTAAAAAAATAAATTTCTTACTTTTGTGTTTATGAATCTTTCACAGAGGTATCATAGAAAAAACTGCCTTTTGCATGTCACCTGTATTCAACGAGACACAGCAGTTCACACTCGATAGTGAATATAATAAGTAGGGGAATATTGTATAAAATAAGAGATAAGAAAGAGTGTCTTGGTATGGATAACGCATAGTCATTAAAGAAGGGACAATTTTACTGGCGTCTGATACGAGGCTACAAAGTTGACCCTTTCGCGACAGGGCTGCTGGTTGTATGACCATTAAGAACGGCTTGAATTTCCGTACTGCCCGCTGGAAAAGGAACGTCTGTATGACGGACACCATTAGGGGAAATCCCCTAATATGAGTGAAGTGATGACATCATCGAAGGATAGAAAGAGAAGCTGGTGAAAGTTTGGTTTTGAAACACAAAGTTGACAGAAAGTCAAGGTTAATTTGAAGGAAATACTGTCACGTTCGTGACAAACATACCACATCATACTCTACTGAACCAACAGTGCCACTAGACCCAAGGTCATCTAATTCCTATCTACGTGGAGGTCAGGGAAGTGATATGGTCCAATAATTTGGCAGTATCTTTATCTTGTACTTTAGTAAGTTCAAAGACACTCATGTCATTAAATCTTCCATTCAGTAATGTATTTATTCTTGCGTTTTCATCAATGAAACCATTTATTCAGCATTTGTTTTTTGTACGATTATACATTTTTGTGTTACTGAAATATATGCCAAACTTTGCAGTGTAACAAATTACAGAAAAAATAACTGTTGTTTCTGGCAGCATGTTTTCAAACACGTCTCTCACCTACTGCTAGCTCTGAAGAATATGTTAAAGGAGTGTAAGAATCTTAGATCTGCATGAAGCATTTTATCTACTTATTGCAATCCAGCGATTAAATTACAAAGCTTGACATGAAATTTAGCATGAAACGAAATGCTAAAATGAGAACACGTTTAAATTCTATATGATCAACAAGTTTCATTCGTTACCAAACCATCCAAATCAATAATTACCTTTAGAGTAATTTCTGTCAAATGCTTGCAGCAAAAGGGAGAAAAATATCAGTAAAAGTTTGAGCAAAATCGGATGAAAGGGTATGACCAGCCGAAGATTGGATTTGTGACAGGGCGATCGTTAACACCTGTTTTAACGATCGCCCCGACACTGCACAAGCATGCTAACCTGGAAACACTGAACTGCACATTACTTGAATATGAGACCATTCTGAAGCAAATAATTTTCACACAACAATAGGTATATAATGTACTCTAAAATGAATCCCACAAGGATTGGAACAATCATAGCCCAGCATTCTCACTGATTCGCACTGATCAGTTACTAGCCATCCCCTTTAATAAATGAAATGAAATTAAATGAAATGAAGATGGTAATTCGTTTACTTTAATGGGGTAATTTTAGAACTGCGAAAAAGTCGCTAATTTTTGCAAAACGGTTTTGAACAGTTGATATGATGACGTAGATGAGTGAGCTGATGATGTCATCAACTCATAGATTTCCATTGATCTTGTACAAAGAACAAAAAAATAATGAAAATTCAGCTTTCCTGCTAGAAAATTGCAGAATATAACGTCATGTTATTCCTGGTTAGATATCTTCCAAACAGTGAACGGTCAGATAAATATCAGGATTTCTGACTGATCGTTTGAACGAACAACTGTGCAGATTAGGCCCTATACAGTTTTATTTATTGACTGTATGGCAGGTCTTGAGGGGATGACATCATAGTTTTTGCACATACACATCGATTGTTCAATAACCGTTTGTGAAAGCTTCACAATTTAGATTTTCATTCAATCTTGATCAAAATGTCTTTGTTGTGCATGCTTAGAAATATTTAAAGGGAAGGTACAGTATTGGTGGAGGTGAGAATTGGGCTTTTAACTTTTTGCGAGATACCAAGAAAACGCTTAGGAAGTAGTACAGAGCACACCATTTTAAGAGGAATTCAAGGTTTATTTGATGAAAATCGGGTTTGGAATGACTGAAACATCCAAAAATAAAGTAAAACAAAGCGATCATAATAAAGTGTGGGTCCCACACTTATTAGAATCGCTCTGTTTTGGATATTTCGGCGATTTCACAATCAATTTTCATTAAATAAACGTTGAAATCCTCATGGAATTACATGCTCTTTCATATTTCATAAGAGGTTTCTCATTATCTCACCTAAAAGGTTAGAAACCTGAAATTAGGTCTCAACCAAAACGATCCCTTTAACTCTCTTTTCCGACTATTTTCCAACTGGTCTGAACCTGAAATAGTCCTCTTTATCACAGAATTCAGAACAGCAGTCAATCAAATATAAACCGTATGGCTCGTCTATAGGTGTAACTGTTGCTAAGCCGCTCACAGGAGAGATAAACATGGGTAATGTACACATAAAGCATGATGTGCTGGTATCTGTATCACGTATCCGAGAATTTGATACTTTTTTTTTCACAGCCCAGGCGCTAGAGTTGAAGTGTTGAACTCATGTAACCCTCATCGATTAGCACTTATTCTGACTGTTGACACGATTACAGCTACGTTTGTATACAAATGAGGAGCACTCAAATAGCCGTTAAAGGGGAAATTACTGTTAATTTATTGAATGCAGAAATATCCGTGAAAGCACATATTAACTGAAGTTTGAATAAGATCAAGCAATCCGTTCAAGAATCATTATTTATCAAAATTAAGTCTATTCTATGTGCCGTGGTATCGCCCGATAAGAAGGCCACAACAGACACAAAGAAAATACAGAGGGAGTCTCATCTGAAGCTATTCTATATTTTCGAACATAATGCAAGAGTACATGACTTATCTCCTTCAAAAAGCAGGGATAATGATATTCCCCTTAACATATCAAATATCAATAACATGTCGAGGGAATGTACTTTTGATAGGAGTGAAAAACAAATGTGTATATTATATAGCATTTAACCACAGCCATTTTTTTTTCCCATTTTCCCCCTCAAGTGGAAATACCTTCGGCCACCTATAGCAGCTTAAAACGTGTACAGGAGTATAGTATAGTAATAGCAGTAGCATTTCAATATTTTTAGTTCAATTTCATGTAAATCAAATTCTATTTCCAATGTCATGGTATAATTCCCTCGACCCTTCGGAATAACGAACCTTCGGAATAGCGAACCTTTGGAATAACTAACAGCACCCGAGAGGACCACGTAAACGACAAGCTTGTAGAGATGTGGGCCACTCAATAAATTGAACTTACAATAGAAAAGGGTAGTAGATGAACCGAAACACAAGCACAGAGACGCTCAGGGAAGACAAAGACAGGACGAACGTACAAAACAGTGATAGGAAGGGGCATGTAGATGTAGAAGGAAGAAGGGAATAAAAAAGAAAGAAATGAAGGACTCTTTGAGAGGACACAGCACATAAAGAACTATTGCCAGACATTATCTATTTGTATGGACACGGTAATTAACGTCAAAGAAATCATGTAAACTAATTAAATATATATATATATATATATATATATATATATATATATATATATATATATAGTTCAAATATTATGTAAAAATAAAACAAAATTGTCTTTATTTTTTGTTTGAATGCAACAAGACTTGGTGCATTTCTGAAATTATCGCTTAATTGATTCCAAAAGCTTGGTCCTGTATATACAAATGTATTCTGGAAGAAGATGGTGCGGAGTAAAGGTAAATGAAATACTCATTGGATCGTCTTGTAGGGTACTTATATGAACGCTGACATTTCTACAAAATACATCATCAAATACTTTGGGCAACTTATTTTCCCTGAAATTATGAATAATTTGTCCTATAATTGATATGAATATAAGTCTTTCAACTTTAAGATTTTGCTTTTAAGAAACGATTCATCAGTGTGACTTACATGGTTGCAAAATTGATGCATAATCATCAAAGCTTTTTTTTTAATAAATACAATTTGCCAATCAAATATTGATGGATATTTTCCCAAGCGTAGAAGAAGCAGCAGCAGCAGAAGACGAAAAGAACAACGAGAAGAACAAGAAGAACAAGATGGGAAAGTTTTAACATTCGAACTTCATTCCACGTTCTACTTCCTTGATATTAAGAATTTCATCTTTAAAGCCTGCTGAGAACTGCATTCCTCTGATCTAATTGGTCTCGTCTTCACACAGTTTTTAGTTTTGATATTCAACTTTGTAATTGACAACCAAACCTCAAACCTCTCGAAAGAACTCTCGAAAGTACAGTGGAAGGTTGATCTGAAATGGAATTGCAGAAGTGTAATGACCCTTGGTTGTCGATATAGAACTTAAGAATCGATGTCCATAGCAGGAGGAAATAATTGAAGTTGGCAGTATTTTGATTTGACGAGAGTTACATGTCACATGACTTGGTGCCTGGGTGAAAACTTTATACTTTCTATTCTGAATGTATATATATATCCAACTCCAAGGGTGAATACAAAATGTAGCACAAACAAGTACAGTCCGTGGCGTGTAACAGGCGATGATGGGTGAATACTATTGAGAAAATTACGTTATTACAATTGAACATGTATATCTCCATATCAAATTTCAGTGGGCTAATGACTAGTTTAAAAAAAAAAAAAATCTGGAACGAGCACAAGACAGATACTTGAGGGCATTTGTATTTGCAAGGTCTTAGCTTTCAAACCGTTCGGGCTTTGGAAACTGTTCTGTGAGCAACCTTTAATGTTTTGCACATGACATAATCATGTCTATGTGGATGATATATTGAGTCTATTCCGAAAGTTACAAGTGTTTCATAAATCCCAGGTACCGTTGGTGATAACGTACATCCTTCTAGCTTCGGCCGATAAAGTCACAACGTATAGATTTGTGCCAGGTTGCCGACACCCACGATTCGTACAGCCTACGAGCTCGACACTAGGCAAATGAGGCTCGTGAACCCGACACTAGGCAAAAAAAAAAAAAAAAAAAAAAAAAATTGTTTGACACTCAGCATAAAAGACCCATCAGACCGACATTACATCACGGGCTTAATCTCGCGGGCCTCTTTTTTTTTTCTAGTGTTGGAATCATGGGCCTTATTTGCCTATAGTGTCAAACTCGTGGGCCCTGGGATTCGTGAATGTCTCGCTCGTGGGATACCCCACCAAGACATGTTTTGTTAGATAAGTTCGCCGAACCCTTAAAGGCAATTTGCAAGAAAGAGAAAAACATTAGTGTTGCTGCCAAACCTCGCAAAACTGAGGTAATTTTCGTTATTCCGAGGGTTTGTTAATGGGGAGCACGCAGGATTCTTTCCGTACACGCATGTGTGATAGTTTTTTTTTTTTTTTTTTGTTATGCATGCCTTTGAATTGCCTCTTATCATAATTTTTTCTATGTCATGCATGGCTCATCCTGATGATGATGTAGAAGAGGAAGGAAGGGAGGCAGACGGAGGAGGAGAAAAAAAATACTTATTTTTTTCATCAATAACACCATTTACAGATTACGATTGTATTCCAATTCAAATTCAAATGAAATCAAGTCAAATCAATTCGTCAATATTTAAAGTATGTGTATCGTGTGTGTTTGCGTGAGTTTATATACTCTTCTGTGCGTGTGTGTGTTTTTATTGAATTCTCATTATATAATAACCTACCTTTAAAAAGAATACATCAATGTATTTTGTCACTAAAGGAGGTCTTTATCATTTTTTTTTAATCAAAAACTTCGTTTCATTTTCGATTAACGAACTTTCCGAATAAAAAAAAAAACACTGTTCTTTTTCGGATTAACGAACCCTCGAAATAACGTACCTTCATTCATTTTGAATTAACGAACCTTCCGAATAATCTAATTTTCATCTAATCATCTAATTTTCGGATTAACGAACCCTCGGAGCAACGTACCTTTAGTCATTTTTGGATTAACGAACCTTCTGAATAACGAAACTTTTTTTTTTTCGTTTTCGGATTAACGAACTTTCGAAATAACGAACCTTGATTCACTTTCTAAATTACAAATCTTCTTAATAACGAACCTTATAACCTCCGAAATAACAAACTGCAACCGAAAACCGAACCCCAAGAGGTCGCCGTGGAGCTAGTTCAACGAATGAGAAACTAGCGACCAAGAACCAGTGATACATAGTTGTTGACTTTTGCAATTAGCTGTTCGACAAACTTTCATCAATGTTATTAATGTTTACGACAACATAAGCCAATGAATGACAGTTGTGGAGATAATAACAAACGAAAGTGTTTTTTTTTTGTGTGTGTGTGTGTGTGTGTGTCGAATAGTTTGTAATCCATGTTACCCTACAAATTACGTAAATATTCGAAATATAGTTTTAAAGAATATATCATTGTAAACTTGGTTCCTTTAACCGAGGCAGATGGTTAGCCCAGATGAAAAGTGAAGTAGTCTTCTACAATGCCTTTCGTCAGGAGATCAAGATAGTGCAAAGTAATAAGCTCGTCGAATATTATTTATGGACACTTGACACATCCTGAGAAGTAATTATTTCTACTAGGTGAGGATGACTCATTGAAAAACAAAAACAGACACATCAATGTGAAGAATGGTGGTACGAAGAAAGGATTAAAAGGGGGCAGAGGACCAAAGGAAGAAGAGAAATGAGGAGGAGATGGGGAGAAAGATGAAGAGGACGAATGGAGGATGAGAAAGAAAGAAGCACTGATAAAGCAGAAGATAACCAAACGAAAAAGCATAAAAATGAGAAAGGAGAAAGAAAATGACTGCCAAGTTGGAAAGGTAGCAGAAAACATAGATGTTCCAAGAGGGATATTCTTTGAAATAAATATAAAGCATGTATGAGACATGAATATTAACAAAAATATACATAAGACAAATAAACGACCGGAAATAAATGATTGATGACTCACAGTACTGATGAACGAAGTAGATTAATGCTGGAGATTCTGCCTGTCCTTGATCTTTTTCAGATCCAAAATACGGGTTTATTACAAGACTTGTAAATATGCTCAAATTATCGATGCTCCATCATCGCACGATGTTCACTGAAGGACACTGAGTGGGTACTTAAGTTAAAAAGGCTGTCGGGTCTCAAATCGTCCTGCCTTCTTTCTATCTAACCAATCAGAGAGCAGCCACTCACAAGCGTCCATGACAAACATTCGTTTCAATGCGCATGCGCGGAACCAAATGTACTTTGAGATACCTTTTCGTCTAACCTCTTCAAATCACTAATGACGTTTAAAAAATTTTAATTCGAGGCAAATGGACTTGTAAGTAGATGGGACATGTGACATCATGAAACTTTCCACTTGAATGAATTGGCGGTTCATAAGGACGCCCTATTAAGGATTTAACGTCCAACAGAAAATGTTCCCACCATGTACGTACGTGCATTGACCCGACGAACGCGTTCTAGCTGCGTGCTGAGACGCCAATATGCTTATCTGGCCAAGAAAAACAGTGGAAAGCGAGAGTGCGATGTACTTCGAACCAACAATCTTGCAAAAAGAAAAAAAAAAAGAATGCAGTGATATATTACACGCCATCTTAAAGTAATTGTCTGTAATTTTGGCCATCAATGCCGAGATTTGCCGAGAATGCGAGAAAGACATTTGATACTTCGTTTGGCTATATGATAGCATGTTTTAGTTGATGTATGTATAATTACTGTACAGATTTCCGATCCAAGTAGACATTATATCCACATGAAAATCTGGTCAAATGGGAGAAAGTACGCCACAGTGTGTTTATCAAGTTTTTTTTTTTTCAAAGATAAAACTTGCCTGTGTTTAAGGATTGTAGCTTCGATAATGTTTTTGTTAGTTTAACCTTGTGTGTAACAAGCTGTTCCCAAGATGATGATATCGATGATCGTGATGGGAATGAAGTGGTATGATGGTAGCAATTTGTGATTTTACGGAAGAAGTGATGGCAATGTAGAAGATTCCGTATGAAAAGAATGACTGCTAATTCTTATCGATGACAGAAATGCGATTATTTTCATTATTTACATCTCGAAAAAAAAAAATACTTAGAGAAAGGTTCAGCCTCTCACGACAGAAACAGTAATCACAGTTTACTGAAGTGATTTGGCCAGTTCAGTAGGAACAATGAGCAGAGTTTCACGCCTTTTCGGGTGAAGGCATAAGGTATTGTTTACTTTCATGTTTAGATTCATGATAGGACCCAATTTAATATTTCGATAAAAACTTTCAAACAACAAATATCATTTTTCTTTGTTTGGCGTGACAGTATGAGCAGGTCTAATGAAACTGACCACAAAAACAAACAAACAAAACATCAGAACGTCTGTTGCCACTTGCACATGTCTTTCCCTGCTGTTGGATTTGGAGTTGATACATGCATCACCGCGTGTTGCAATATCATTGAGTTATCGATGGTCCAATTATATAATTCCGCATCCATAAAAATCTTCTGTCCTTACCATTGCAGGTGCGAATTATTCGCCAGTGGCATAAATAATTTACTGAGAAGAAATACAATAGGCAGATATGGTCTTAACTTTCGTTGGTTTATCGTCAGACTCTTATGGATGGTTGGATATCGTTTCAGAGTAACCACAAGTTTCAGGCATATAGCCTCAAGTCACTGTTTATCTACCTTCGGAAAAGAAAACCTCTATAGGCGCCATGGCATCCTATGTCTCGCATGCACGATGCCGAACCTTTCAAATTCAAGCGTTTGATGAACTTCCGTATTCACAGTCTGTACATTTCCGTTTAGTCCCGCAACCATATTCTGATTCGTTTCACCAAGATAATGTATAGCTACATCAACAATGAGATTAGGGTGAAACGATAAAGCAGGTGGTTCAGAAATGCAAGGGATAGAAGGGAAATACTCACAAATTAAATCGGGTCATCTCTGTAGTCGATCTGCCATGAAAAACGTAAACTAAGAAACCACAAATAATAATCATAATATGAAATGATAATAATAGTAAAAGTGATAGTAGTAGTGATGATGATAATGATAATAATAATGATAATGATGATGATGATAATAATAATGATAATAATAATAATAATAATAATAATAATAATAATAATAATAATAATAAAAATAATTATTACTATTATTATAAAACAAGTAATAATACAAATTCATGAAATTCTTGTGTCGAGTTGCTTTAATTGCAACTGATTGACAATTTGCCCTACATCTGCGTAAATAGGCAGAAAATTAATGAGTGTTTATATGTGTATGTTTATAATGTTTATATTCGTGTTTATTAGTGTAATTACGAACTTTATTTCCATTTCGGACTAACAAACCTTCGGAATAACGAACTCTTTTATGTTTCCGGATTTTAAAAAAAAACAAAAAACACACACACATATTATTGTTCATCGAATATCTTGTCACGTAGCTTAAAACACGACTTGATGCGTACTACAACAATCTAAGACCCCCTTTACAGTGCGAGGCCTTTGCCCGAACGGCGACTTCGTCGCCACGGAATCCAGTTGGCAAAGGGTCTGAAAACCAGACTATACCAAATTGCGTTTGTTTACAAGCAGAGCGCCACTACGACAAAATATTGAAAGGTTTGAATTAAAAGCGCGGCCGAGCCCAGATAGACCCCGTTTATAGTGCGAGGCTCGGCCGCGGCCGAGCCGCGGCCAAGCCCAGCCCCGCTTTAGTGTAAACGCGCAAAAGGCCAAATGCGAGGCCAAAATTGGCCTCGCATTTGGCCTCGCTCTGGAGGTGGTCTCGGCCGGGCCGAGCCGCTGCCGAGCCCGGCCTCTTCTTGGTGTAAACGTAAACTGGGCCAAATGCGCGGCCAATTTTAGTCTGGCTTCCAGAACCTCTGCCTGTACTATTTCGCTATTCACGATATTAACCCCCTCAACGTGGAAAACTAGTATAGTTTAAGGTGGTTTTGTCCTGCAAAGGATTTTTCCTTCGGCAAAGGCCTTTGCCCGAACGGCGACTTCGTCGCCACGGAATCCAGTTGGTAAAGGTTCTGAAAACCAGGCTATACCAAATTGCGTTTGTTTCAGTGCCATACGGCACTGGTTTGTTTACAAGCAGAGCGCCACTACGACAAAATATTGAAATGTTTGAATTAAACGGACAAAATTGCGGGGCTCGGCCCCGCAATTGAGGTTGGGCTCGGCCGCGGCTCGGCCCAGCCCCGCACTGTAAACGGGGTCTGAGCAGTTAACCGATTATACTTGTCATAGTTCGGAAGCTGCTTCAAACCTGTAGATACTTCGAAGGGTCTGAAAAGCAGGCTATACCAAACTGCGTTTGTTTACAAGCAGAGCGCCACTACGACAAAATATTGAAAGGTTTGAATCAAAAGCGCGGCCGAGCCCAGCAGTGTAAACGGACAAAATTGCGCGGCTCGGCGCGCAATTGAGGCCGGGCTCGGCCGCGGCCGCGGCCGAGCCGCGGTCGAGCCCGGCCCCGCACTGTAAACGGGGTCTATGGACAAAATTGCGAGGCTCGGCCGCGGCCGAGCCCGGCCTCTTCTTGGTGTAAACGCAAACTGGGCCAAATGCGCGGCCAATTTTAGTCTGGCTTCCAGAACCTCTGCCCTTACTATTTCGCTATTCACGATATTAACCCCCTCAACGTCGAAAACTAGTATAGTTTAAGGTGGTTTTGTCCTGCAAAGGATTTTTCCTTTGGCAAAGGCCTTTGTCCGAACGGCGACTTCGTCGCCACGGAATCCAGTTGGTAAAGGTTCTGAAAACCAGGCTATACCAAATTGCGTTTGTTTCAGTGCCATACGGCACTGGTTTGTTTACAAGCAGAGCGCCACTACGACAAAATATTGAAATGTTTGAATTAAACGGACAAAATTGCGGGGCTCGGCCCCGCAATTGAGGTTGGGCTCGGCCGCGGCTCGGCCCAGCCCCGCACTGTAAACGGGGTCTGAGCAGTTAACCGATTATACTTGTCATAGTTCGGAAGCTGCTTCAAACCTGTAGATACTTCGACAATACTTTCTTGGCTGGAATTTGAGCTAACTGAGCAGATGTTTTATGATGTTCGTGCTTCGTTAACATAATAACATACCAACACTGATTGGTCTGTCCCCCAAGTACAGTTTAGGTTAGATTCATAGATTTTAAAGAAACGTATCGAATGCAGGTTATATATATAGCAAAACCTCCCTGGTAAGACAAGCTGATTCCCAGGACAGGGGGATTTTGAGTGTCCCTCGTCAGTTCCTTCCCAAGATTCTTACAACCCATGTATGATCCGTCCAGCCATCAGGCATGTCAGATGTGTCTTCTGGATATGATAGAGCCAACGTTGAGGTCTGAGTGCCAAAGTAAGATTTTGGGCCTAACCTTGTTTTACCGTCCGTCCGTCCGTTTTTTTTTTTTTTTTGTGTGTGTGTGTGTGGTTTTTTTTTTTGTGTTTTTGTGTGTGTGTGTGTGTGTTTTTTTTTTTTTTTTTGGGGGGGGGGGGGGTTGACGGTTTTACCCTATGTCGAAGGTGCTGAATCCGTATCTGGATGATGCAACTCTTGCATCCTTGAGGGTTTTGAGATGATCAAAATGGTCACTAAGGTGGCCTATAAAACCTGAAATTCCGATATATATTTCCTTATTAATGGTGAAAAGTACATTGTCCAAAATTCTTGAAAAAATAATTTATAAAAGACCTATAAATTTGTTTAAATCCAATAATATATCTTCAAATTCTCAGATTGGATTTAGAGAGAAACTTAGCACTACACATGCATTATTGAGTTTTATAGAAAAAGTGGCACATACTATCGACAAATCTCATATAGGTTTGTTCCTGGACTTCTCCAAGGCCTTCGACACCATTAATCATGATATTTTACTTAACAAATTACATCATTACGGAGTGCGTGGGAAGGCCTTGGAGTGGTTCAGGAGCTACCTCATGAACAGGAAGCAATATGTTTGTTTATTTTTTAAATGGTTGTAATTCACAAATGTTAGATATTAACTGTGGGGTTCCGCAGGGAAGTTTATTAGGTCCACTTTTGTTTAATGTTTACATAAATGACTTTTGTAGATTATCAGATGTTCTTTCTTTTATTCTCTTCGCAGATGACTCAAAGTTATCTTTTTTTCGCATAATAATCCTCTTACCCTTGTAAATACAATAAATTCAGAATTAGAAAATGTTGCCCAGTGGATAAAAGCAAATAAGTCATCTCTTGATTTTCAAAAAACAAAATATATGCTTTTTAGCAATTCTACTGAGGCGTTACCTATTGACATTGTTTTAGATGGTACTCCACTTGAAAATGTTTCTCATGTAAAATTTCCTGGAATAACAGTTGATAATAAGCTTTCATGGAAATTTCATATTGACAATATAAATGTAAAATTATTTCACGTAATATTAGTATGATCAATAAGCTCAAATTTCGTTTTCCTTTATCGTCCCTGCTTACATTTTATTCATCTTTAAATTCATCATCGAAATGAGGGAAAACCTTCGTTTTCGTTTCCAAGTTTTCACCATTTATAAGGAAATACATAGAACCTTAAGGGTTTGGCGACCGTTTGGAATATCTCGAAACCTTATCTCGATTCAGCACTCTCGAAGAAAGGTAAAAGCATCAAAAACATTGGGTGAACGGTAAAAACTATATATAAGGTTCAGCCTCAAACACCCACGAGTATTGGCCATAAAAGGGAGTCAGTCTTGTTCTTCAACACAGTAGTTCCTCTTCATATCAAGGTCAATGGGAAATTAAACAGACAGACAGACGGACAGATAACACACACACACACACACACACACACACACACACACACACACACGAAGTCAGAGAATAATAGAAATTTCATAAAAATATCTCCCATCAGCAAAGCTTAAGAAAAGTACGTTTGCGTCTTCAAGTGCTAACCCAACGAAAGACTGTATCTATGTATACTGACGACGTGATTCCGGACTTAACACCTGTGTGTGTAAATGATTATGTCCGACCTTCTGCTGGCGTATGTTGACATTCACTGGTTCAGTGTAAATAGATTCGAGAGGAGGCGACGTGCCGTTATCACTCGGATCATAAATTATCTAGGAATGAATAAATCTCCCTCCCTGTGATCTGCAAGTTATTAAAAGAAGACAAATAACACCCCCACCCCGCAAAAAAGTAATTGCAATAAACAGGTCGAAGAAATAGTCTATGTCTGAACCACGAGAGATAAAGAGAAACAAAGTAGCAGTTATAGGTCTTTCTTTGCACATCATATTATGATAATTCTAGACTGAGTATCACTAGGTAATAGTTGACAGCACCACTACAGTCCTGAGGATCTCCAGTTGAGCAGTATGACAATGGAGGTGTGAGAGAATCACTTCACTGGCATATCTGATGAAATTTCGCTTTCGTTTATGCTTGGTTCTTTAGCACAATAAAAAGATGTTATCACGGTAATGTATCCACGTAATATTACGTATTGATCACAGGCTGAGTCGAGGACGACTGTACTCCGTGCACCAATACACCTGTGTGCGTCTAAGAAGTTGCACGAGTCAAGAGGCAGAAATGTATATCAAAGGGAATTGTGGTAGTGATGATTGTGGCACTTGTGTTGATTGTGCCGACAGAGGTGATGATATTGGGAGTGATGAAGATGATGGCAGTGATTACAATGATGATGGTGGTGATGATGATGATGATGGTGATGGTGGTGGTGGTGCTGATGGTGATGGCGATGGCGATGGTGGTGGTGGTGATGGTGATGGTGATGGTGGTGGTGATGGTGATGGTGATGGTGGTGGTGATGGTGATGGTGATGGCGATGGTGGTGGCGATGGTGATGGTGATGGTGATGGTGGTGGTGGTGATGGTGATGGTGATGGTGATGGTGGTGGTGATGGTGATGGTAATGGTGATGGTGATGGTGATGGCGATGGTGGTGGTGGTGGTGGTGATGGCGATGGCGATGGCGGTGGTGGTGATGGTGATGGTGATGGTGATGGTGGTGGTGGTGCATGGTGGTGGTGATGGTGATGGTGATGTTGATGGTGATGGTGATGGTGATGGTGATGGTGATGGTGATGGTGATGGTGATGGTGATGGTGATGGTGATGGTGATGGTGGTGGTGATGGCGATGGCGATGGCGGTGGTGGTGATGGTGATGGTGATGGTGATAGTGATAGTGATGGTGATGGTGATGGTGATGGTGGTGGTGGTGCATGGTGGTGGTGGTGGTGGTGGTGGTGGTGGTGATTACATGACTACATTGGCAGTTCTTACAATGGTGATGGTGGTAGTAATAACAATGCATGATGATGATGATGATGATGATAGTCATTATAATCCTGATGATGATGGAGAGATTGTAATGCTGACAATGCTGATAGAAGTACTTCTGACGGTTCTAGCAAAACTGACGAAGGACTCAATAACGATAGCCTCAGGTGGAAGGGGAGGGGGAGGAGGGAGGAGGAGGAAGAGGAAGAGGAGGATAACGATGGTTAGTTGTGGTACTGGTGCAAATTAACTGGTACAAATTTGTACAAATAAAAGTAAAATCGAATTATACGTATGTTGCCGACACACAAAAAATGATGTTTGAAATTGTGTGAGACACGTCAATACCTTTGTAACCGAAGAGTCGAACGCTTTTGTGCATCATACACAGACAGGATCTTTCTAGAAATACTATCTCAACAGTATAATCTTCAACTTTGCCCAGTATTTGTTAACTGTCGAATACTGCGGTTTATATGCAAAGCTGAAATGGAAGGATGCAAACATAGCGAAATGAACACTGGAATATTTTTCAAATTATCGCCCGATATTTGTATAATTGGTTTCATATAAGACATTCTGATCCATAAAGAGTAGACATGCTTACCCGCGGATGGAAAATCTCAATCATTAAACATCAAACGATCCCCATTGGAAATGACTCATCACATCTAGAGCACACTGCCATCCAGCAATTCCTAGAACGTATGAAAGGCGCGGAACAATCTCGACGTTTATATCCTCTTGTTCGGCAAAACGTTACGTTTAAACTTATTCTTCAACTGAGAATATAAATGTGAGAAGGAACCACACCCGATAACGCATCGCAAGGAGCTCCTCGTGATGTGGATTGGTGATGATAAATGATGCTCTGTCAAATAACCAGAGACCATGGATAGGGTCTGACTGTCATGCAAATCCTAGGCTGGGATTGACGGAGCAACCTACCCTCGCCATTAAATGGTGCGGTCCAACAAAGTCGATATCACTACATTATGAAACGAATGATTGCTTAGAGGCAAATTTAGGAAAACGGAAAGAAAGTTTACATTAACTGGGATAGGAGTCGATTTTTCGCCCCGATTCTCGATCTTTTACGCTATGATCCAATTTGTGACTCTCCAAGGTTTGTCCAATTATAGATCGGACATGCTCGTCGGCTTGGCATATTATGAGGCAATTTGACTACTACGCGGTTCACTGCTCATGTGTAATAAATTTCATACCGATAGCCACGTTGAAGAAAAGAAGAAGAAAAGAAACAAAAAAGAAAAGAAGAAGAAACGAAGTCAATTCGAGCTTTTTAGAGGGCTGGCATATACAGTGTATAGACCGAAACAACAAGAAAATCGCCAAGTGAGGGAGAGGTCAACCTGTTCTTACTATGTCTGTGTGAATATGAGTATGTGTGTCGGGGGAGGGGGGGGGGGTGGTGTAGCAGGGCAACCTGCATGAAAATTACACCATAAAGAGGGATAAGAAAAAAAATAGTTGTTAGTTGTCCCATTTCACAAAGAGTAATCATATGTTTTTTTAACTGATAAAGGTGGCTCCTTGTCTCCTAAAAGGGTAGCTTCCTCATCCCCCTCTTCCCCCGTCTACTGCTGAAGACTCTCTCTTACTACAAGATTTTGTCGTATTCATCTGACGCCATGCGTATTTCATGATATTGCCATCGTTAATTGTACACTCTTAAGAATCCCTGATCAGAATTAACCCGGAAAGGGTGAGATATTTGTGACTCGAAAAATTGTCAGAATTTTGACCTAGGCTTTTTTTTTTTTTTTTTTTTAAGGAGTGTTATGATTAGAAGCGTGTGGAAAGACAAAGGTAGTCGTCGATGTTTATCGATTCGAGTCGGTATTTTGTATTCAAGAAAGATAACTGTTGATGTTTTATTTTTCTGAGTGTTGCCGTCCCATCGAAGCCACACAAACAGCGAAATTGTTCTCATTATAATTCATGCAGCTTATGCATGTAGAAAGTCTTTACATAATCCAACCAATATACGCATTCCCATGCACACTCTGTCACTAGTGAAAGGTCGGAGATTGAGAATCAATATGTTGTACAAAGAAAACGTATTGACTGATCATCCTCTTTCTCTCTCCCTATAACAGACAGACAGACATACACACACACACACACACACACACACACACACACACACGTCACAGGACCCCACGATGGCATATTCGCTTGGTGTACCAGGAAGACTTACTTGCCCTGCCACCGCTGTGATATTATTTGAATAATAAATCCCAGGCAGCTATCAAAAAGTTTATATAATATCCCGTTTGGTCATTAAATCACTTTCAGTCACTAGCTGACCTTTTTATGGGCATAATTACTAGTCATATCAAGAACCAGGCTCCCATCTGCTTATTTTCTTTGCCACCACCTTCCAGGTACTTAGATATTTTTCATCGAATCCCATAAATTCAAAGGTTACTGAAGTCTGTCTGCCATGGCTAGCAACTGAAAGGGAGTTGAAATGTTCGACTATCCAACAGTTATACTGTTTTGTTGCATGCGTGCTGGTCCCTTTTGTTGTTGTCGTTGCTGCTTCGGGATAGTTTGTGACAGCCGAGTTGATTATAACTTATTGATCAAATGAATTCAGTAAATTTATCAAATTTGCTTCAATTGTAATGTAGCATCTTTATCAGTTCATTTTATAATGAGGCAAGTGTATTGGTATGGGCTGGTGAGAGTTATCTATTCACTTCAGTACGTCATAACAGTGGTTTAAATGCACTCTCAAACATCAAATTCTCCTTTCTCCCCCTCCCCCTTTTTTTTTTTTGTTTCTTTTGTCTGTGCTAATATCATATTAGATATAACATTACACTTAAAGTTATTCCTTTAACAACTTGGCCACTAAGTAAAATGGAAACATGTAGAAATAAATTTGAATTTCATTTGCATTTTTTATTCAAGATCCGGTGCATATATGTACTTATGAAATTAAAATAAAGCATGTAATATCACATTCATAAAGATGCTCTTTTGACAATATACAGGCATATACTTGTAGTTGTAACCATACACACATCTTCTAATTTACATGTAGTCTACAATGGGTAATCACTAACAAATTACATACTTGAATATGGCTGTATGATATCAAAACTGAATACTTGAAGTGGACGGATTTAAGATGACAAGCCTATATAAAACAAAGGCACAGATAGACAATACTTTCTATGTCTGCATCTCTGGAATACATATAACTGGTGTTGCATGGAAGCGTTGAGGGAAGCAAACACACACACACACACACAAAAAAAAAAAGTCGTATAAAAAAAAGTTGTATTACTGATTATGGAAGTTAGCTTTGGACAACAAATAGTGGTATATAACCACAACCATGTATTCCAAACAGGAACGAGAAATGACCTTACAAATTTAATTGCAGTCACGGCTGATTAAACGGCACCTAAAGGACCAAAAACAACTTCCCAGTTGTAGGTCATGTATGGGTTATTGTATCAAAAAGGAAGCCTTCATTGCTTTAATCCACCACCTTTTGTGTCAACACGCTAATCCATGCAAAAAACAAACAAAAATGAAGTAATCATGATACAGACCTTAACCCTCTGGACCAGAAGTCCTTGCAAATAACAAATATTATTCATAAAATGCCTCGCTTTTCAGTGTGCAGAGATACGTCACACAAATATCTCTATAACACACAGCACACATATTGAACAGAAGAAACCAACTTCTTTCCGTATACCTAAGACAGAAAAGCATTCTTGCCATTTTGAAACAAGGCCTTAACATCAGCTAGACAACTTGATGCAAACAGTCATGAGGGAACGGATTTTGCATTCAAAACAGAACCAAGATGAATTTGCTGTAATGAGATAAGAGTTCATTTCAGCACATTTTCTTTTTACTTCACACCTCACAACCACATACAGGTACTCGGCAAAGACAGCAGTACACAGGATATCATATTTCTGCAATATCCCACCTGTGTTTCAATGAATATGATCTCTTGCTAGGATGCACGTAGCAGTAATTCCTTCAGAGAAATGATGATGTTCCGAAATGAAATGGGCAAAACTTCAAGTGTATCTGTACCCTGAAATTCAAATTTTAGAGGTGTAAGAGCATGTCGTTAGTACCCTAGAGAAATTTCTTGCTCATCACAAATAGGGCCCATACCTGAGAAATATTAATTTTTTATATCCGTGTGTGACTCTGTATGCTGCATTAGAAGCCAATTTGCAAACATCTTTATCGAATACTTTCTTTGGTATTGCCTTGCTTATTGATATGCCTACACGTACACACCTGCATCTACAAGTTCAAAAAGTAGTGCCAAACATCAAAGTTTGCACAGAAAGTTATCGAACAATGCAATCGAATGCAAGCCACAGCACTAGACCACTAGTTTTAGATCACGGTGCCTGTAACTTCAGGTGTTTGGGTACTGATCTTCTAATTCAATATCTCTTTATGGAAGCAATCTCACACTCTCAGATTTCTTAGAGAAATTACTAGTACAATAAACTGCCATGTCAGAAAATTACATTTTTGCATACAGATAGTACAGATATACTTTAAGAGTGATTTGAGGAGAGGGTGCATTATTTCTGAAATATTTAAACTACACTTCTGCAATTCCTCTATTGTGTATACACAATCAATGGACGTTTAATGATTCCCTGATTCAATGACACATTAGAGGACAAGTAAATTCATCAACGGTTTAACGCATCAAATCTTTTACCAATAATGGCCACTGTGTCAAATGCTGTCACGGCAACCAAATCTTTATTGTATGCATTAGTTCATACAACAGATAGAAACCCCAGAAAAAGAAACAGAAACACATCTTCATTTCAGGATATCTTCCAGCATCTAATCATTTCCTTAAGAATATTCCTTATAGTCAATGCACTTCACTGTTTGGATATGGCACAACAATTTGAGCAGAAAAGACTTATTCACAGAGCAATCCCATTACTAGTGTCAGGGAAATTGAGGGGTAGGGCAATGTAAAATCATTGCATAATGCTTCATTTCTATATAACCCATAAAATGTTATATATTCTTTTATCTCTAACTTGAAAATATACCTACATTTGAATTACCTACAGACATGACAGCACATCGACGGTACAAAACAAGGAAAATATAAATCCATATCAAACACAAACAAACAAACAAGCACACAAACGAAAAAACAAACACACAAATGAAAAAACAAACAAACAAACAAAACAAACAAGCAAACACATGTTATATACCAGAACAGTTTCACATTGCACATTGACATTTGAATGACTCTGCTCCTCCTTGCCAGCATCTAGCCTGTCCATACACTAAGACAGTGACCAGGATATGCTGTGTTGATAGTGAAGGAAACTGACCTGGTTGAAATCAAATGTGACTTGGCCATCAGCCAAGAAAACAATATGACCGAGATTTGCTTTCGATATTTCAGATGCTATCAATCATGAATCTGTATGTCACCATATTTTTGAGAGCTGTCGCACACTGCAGGATGCTAGATTTCAAATCAATTGTTTGGATGCTGCACTGCTACCATTGTAGATTGGGAGATGGCAGTTTGGCCCATGGAAACCTATAAATAATATCTAGGATCCTTCCTACGCGGAGCTTTTCTTATGGCAGTGTATATGTATTTTAATATGTGTGTGTGTGTGTGTGTGTGTGTGTGTGTGTGTGGGTGTTAGGGGTGGGGTGCGGGTCTAAGCCTGCATCGGCATATTGTAGCTCCAACTAACAACAAATGTGGCTCATTTTATCAAGTGTATAACAGAGCATTTCATTAAACAAGATACATAAACCAGTTTTCCTAAGAACAGTCTTAAGGAAAAACAACATACTACAGAATTTCAGAAAATATTCTCACTGCCTAGAAGTGATTACAATCGAGCTCTGAAGTCCAGCAAGCCTGATGCTAACATCCACTCCCACCTTTGTTGGGAATGTGGAGGTGTGCCCAATGAGTTTAACACATTGATTCACTCAGATACATAGCTAAGCAGGAGCGCAGTCTGGAAGAAGACTAAGCACATTTCATGAGACAGGCAAATGAGGTATACTGTAAAAGCTGTAATTTTCGCGTTCAAATATTTACATGAATGAGGTCACAGACTTTTTGCTGAATGTTGCTTTTGCAATTTGACACCGAGGCCATCATAACTGCATTAATGCCTGTCTCTTCACTCTGCCACTTTAAGACGACCGAGATCACTGCACTATCTTCCACTTGAGGTTTGTTGATAGCAAGGGATGCGCATAATGTTAGGCATACTAGCACGCACATATCCAGCCAAGCCATGGCCAAGGTTTTGCCCCAGCTTGGAGGGCACCAAATGTCACAAAATGAGCATATTGATATTTTCGTGCAGCAAATTAAATGCGATCAAGATCAGGGCCCCATTTCATAACAAGTTGACACAATAGCAACTCTTGCTGGAATGGCAATTGTCATGGTAATGACAAAAATGCAGCTTTCTGATTGGCTGTTGCTATGGGAGGTTGCCATCCCAGCAAAGAGTTGCTATCCTAACATCTTTTATGAAATGGGGCCCAGGTGGTGATGTTTTTATGTGTTGCTAAGTTCATGGCTCAACAGTGATTTACGATAATAAAACTCGTGAAAATAACAGCTTTTACAGTATTCTGACAAGACCACTCTCTCTCTAGATACTTTGGACACACTGTGAGGTGGAGGGCATTCCAGCCTGACCAAACTACAAGATTAGATACTAACCAAGCCTGACCATGATCTCTTGACAGTCTGCCAAAGTGATAGGCAGCAGCAAATCAGTGACAGGTTTCATAGATAGTACTATACCAAGAAGAATAGCACACTGACTAGTGAGTGGACTGGGGCAATAACCATCTGGACGTTGACCAAAAGAGTGAGACTATAAATTGTGCTATCATAGTCACACAGTTAAGTTCTAATAGTTCAAAACTTAATGCTAAAGTTGTTTTCAGCAGCACATTGTAAAAGTGACACAAGGTAAAAGATTTCAACCTCTTGAGTCCACCGTTAGACATGGCTCCAAAGAGTGAATATTGCGTACAAAAGAAGTGAATTGTGTAGAGTTACTGTCATCAATCATAAAGACTGTAGGGACTGGGCACTCCCAAAGGCATTAAAGACCTGGTGTGTGTTGGGCAGTGCTGGCCGCGTGCCTGCTATGGTGGTGTGTGGTCTGGTTTGACCGCCGCTGCTTGATGCCAGGTGGTCAGTCTCTCCGGCCATGCGGTGCGCCTTCTTGGCCTCCTTGCGTGTGATTGGTGCGCTGACCGGCCGGTGGACGGGAAGACGGGTCCTTGAGTCCACCTCTGGGTCAGAACAGGCCAGGCTAACGTTGGACCGATTTCTCACATGGACCAGCATCTGAGTGACGAGGTACGACAAATCATCACGTCACTTCATGAAGAATCATTGGGTAGACCAACTTTCAACAGGTTGGTATATGCTTTCATAGAAATCAATTCACGCAATAGCTACACTAAATCTACACTAAAACTGAACTAGATGTACTCATCATTACAACTAGTTTGAACCAATGAGTGCAAAAAATACAGGAACGTCTTCTTAAAGTTATATTGATAAAGTTAAGATGCTATGAAAGACAGCAGAAAAATATTATACTGCATGAATACTATATTCTAGAAATTATCATTATTTTTTATTTGAAAGGGTATTTTATTGATTAACATCCATTGCAGCCCGCAGGCTGAATTGCAGACATTTTACAGAAATAAGCATGATTACTATAAAATATGCACAAGACTGCATAAATACATAGAATGAAAAAAACAAACAAACATATTCATAGCACAATATCAACACTTACAGCAAAGCAAACACATATTAGACATTTACAATTTCTAATACTGCTATTCTCATTATCATGAATAGTCACAATTACTTAGAAAATACCCTGTACATTCAACTTCTTTCTCATCTTCCTCTTTTTCTTCTCCTTTTTTTTTTTCCCTCATTTTTTCTCCCTTTCCTTTTTCTTTTTTAAAACTTTTTCTTAAACTTTACATGGGGGGTCATTTTAATTCCTGAATACTGATGAGCTTGTCATTTTCATTCTTTTTTTTATTTTTTATATGGATTAGCTTGTTACTAGCATTTTTGAATTATGATAAGCTTTTTGCCGCGTCCGACGCCGTTCCGATTATTCCCCGCGTCCTGCCACGTCTATAAATCGACCATAGCTCGTCTTAAACTCGACATCAACGCGAACAATATCGTCTGCTTCACAGGAGACCACTTTTTGACGCGTTTTGGCCATGATTAAGCCGTAAAGGGCTGTGTGACCAGGCTTTAATACTGATGAGCCATGGAACAGGGGTGCACTTAAATAACCCATGTGAGTTGGCGTTCAAAACTCTAGTTACATGTAACAATTGTATTGTGACGCCTCACACATCTCTGATATCATGAAAGGTAAAATGAAGTTCACTAATTCATTGGAAATTGTTCACATTGAGGAGCAGGGACCATCACCCCATAGAAAGAGAGAGGAATGCTTACTATATATTAAGAGAGATATGATACAATTGGAAAAATATGTACATCCCACTTCTTGGTGCAAGAGTGAATCACAGCCATTTTGATGGGCTATCTGTGGTATAAAATGAAGCTGTGAATCCAGGTAGCTGAAATCAAATTTAATTCTTACCTTCATCATCTCCTTTGTATTCATGACCTTTTCCACTCGCTTGTACTCTGTGTTAGACTTCTCATTGAAGAGTTCGTTACATTTCTGCATGTATCGCTTTCTGCAAAAAGGAAAATAGACACAATTTCCAAGGTTTACTGACTATTACCACAGCATATGAAAATTTTTGAGCTTCTTAATGCAAAAATTTTAATTCTTTTAATTAGAGTGATTCTTTCACAGTAACAAATCAGTATTTATACATCATTTGCCTTTACACAGAAGCACAACAACAAACTAACACAGTGAAGAAATAACCTCTATTTATTTGCAAACATTTGTTGAATGTACACTTTAAATCAGGCAAGAACCCAGCAAGTTTTTCACATTTAAGTTTGGTTTGAAATCCATTCGGGATCGTTGGTAGTATGACAAAAACAAACCCTCTTTTTCTGGAAAGCTGACACTTACAGGAAGGAAATCGCTGCTTTCTTTCTTTCTTTTCATTGGAGAAGAATCACACTTCATCTCTTCTCAATAACAGGTGAGCATCTTGTAAAACATCAAAGAGATTGTGATGATGCATTTTTATGCAAGAACAATTCTCATATGGTTTTAAGCCAGATTTCCAAGATACAAATTTATCCATATTCATATACTGAGAGACTAACATCTTCCTTTATTTAATTTGCGGTTACATGTCTACACTTACGGATCGTTAAGTACCTATAGAGATTCTTCTTTCACTTCTTTCATCAATCTTGAAATTTGATTCACTAACTGCATACATTATTCACATGCGAAACTTCTGTGGCTGATACCATACCATAGTTATTGCAATCTTGTCATTAAACGGGTTCATCAACCTTGTCTGCCTTCACTGCTACCAGCAGGGCAATTTTACTGTATCCTACAAAATGCTGCTGCTTAATGATGTGCAAGTATGATTTTAAAGTAGTGATGTTTTGGTGTTTTGTTTTGTTTTTAGTTCTATCCTTTGATTAGACTGTTCTACTTCTAACTTTGAATGATGACAAAAAGATCATTCGTTCTTTTGTCAGATGAAAGTAAAACATGCATTTCATGTACAATGTATAATCTTTGATAATCTCCACACAAGTGCCATGTAAGGGGAGCATCATTTAGTGTAATGTGATATTTAGTGTCAAAAAGTTACACCACTAGGATCATGTATTTACATCATCTAGGGATAGAGATTTACATCATAATACAGTTTATTTACAAATAGTTATCTATGTGCTTGTAAATATTTGTACTAAAATAAGCTGCATCATGATATGTAAAACACTTGAATGGACGTAAATTACGGCGAACACACAGTCTGCAAGAATCTTTAGCTGATTGAAGGAGGCAGACTTAACCAGAAGAGGAGGATAATATCATTCATTTTACTTTGCATTAAGAACATCGGTTAAACACATTGACCTTTAGATTTGGGTTATTCTACTGGATTCTTTCTGTCTCACTTTGGTGATTTCTTTCCTATGATTCAAAGTTGATATCAGCATTTGTTTGTTGTTTTTTTTTTGTCTGCTGTGAATGGTGTAACGATAAAAGACTACAGGTTAAAAAAAAAGACACCAAATAAACAAAATAGTCAAGGATAATGTAAGTTCAATACAATATATTCCAATAGAGCAGCGTCTGTTGTGTTTACTTCAGATCTTGCTCTGTGAAGTATCTCATGAAACATTTTACAGTTTCATTTTACTCCAATTTAACACTAAAGGTGATGGTTTCCAAACTGAACATTGAGAAATAATAACCAAGATGCCTGGCGATCCAAGCACTGTGTAGCAGCATTATGACCGTTATATAAATATATATCTGCAAAATTAGTTTAAAGGGATAGTACAGTTTTGTTAAGATAGGGCTGCAGGTTTCCCACTATGTGTGTGTGTGTGCTTGTGAGACAATGAGAAACATCTTATGAGACATGAAAGAACATGTAATTCTTAGAGAAATTCACAGTTTATTTGATTTAAAAAAAAAATGGTCTTGAAATGGCTGAGATTTCAAAAACAGTGATCCTCATAAAAGGCGACAGGCCAGGACTTTTATAAGGATCTCTTTGTTTTGCCCTGTATTTTGGATATTTTAGTGATTTCAAATCGGATTTTCTTCAAGTAAAATTTCAATTCCCCTTATAATTGTATGCTCTTTAACATTTATCAGTGAAAAAATTGAGCAAAGAAAATGGGATTCCACTGGGATCCCGATGGAATCCCATTTTCTTTGCTAAAATATTCACTGATAAGTAATATTCATTTCTGATCAGTTTCCCTTTGTTTGTGCTCTGTAACATTTCATAGAGTGGTTTATAATATCTCGCAAAACGTTAAAAGCTGAATTCTCATCTCAACCAATACTATATCATCCATTCAAAAAAAAAAAAAAAAAACGCCATGAAAAAAGTTGCATCACTTATGACTTCATTGGATGCAAGATAAGTAACCATGGCAACAAGATGTCCATTTGAAATAGGTGTTGAGAACACATTTTTTGTACCTTAATTCTGCATTTTCATTCATGAGATGGTGGATTTTCTCCTTGTATTTTTCATCCACCTCATCCACTTTCCCGTCAAAGTTCTCTTGATATTCCATCAAACGCAATTTCTGCAACAATAGAGAATGATAAACAAAAACAAAAGAATGACAGAAATTCACCAGAATGCTCTACTTCTCAATTCTTTAAATTTATCTAGAATACTATAATACTGATCAACAAGAAAGAGAAAACATATGCAATTGTAATACTTAAAGTGTCAATACTTACATGAAGAGAAAGGAGGGACTCAATGAGGGACAAAATGTCAGTGCTAAAAGTGCAGTGCTAACTGCTCTCTTTGACCTGTTTCAAGTTCAATTTTTGATTTGACACCATATCACTGAATTAAAGAAGCTGACTATATCTCAAAAAGTGAACTTTGGGCCCTATTGCATAAAAACTTTTGTTGAAATCAAACATACATTCATATCAAACATAAGAATAGAATAAGAGTCAGGATTAACTAGAAATGTCGTTATGGCGACTGGTATGCCTCCGCCATAATGCATGGTTCTCCTAATAGGTCTACAGTACATGTGGACAATGTGTAATTACATTTTCACAAAATTGGCAAAATATTAAAATGACAAGTTTGTCACAAATGTGTTGAATGTTCACCTTCCTTGACCTAGGTTTAATTGGATGAATAGGAGAGCATGTATTTGGAGATTTAAGAACTATGACTTGACTTTGATCCATTCATAAGTTTATGCACTGAGTAATTTTCAAGGTATGGAGAAAAAGTGCAATTTCTGTATTGAATAGTAAATTGTTGCCATTTTCATCTGGGATTTGACCCTAAAATTCATATTAAGATAATCACTGTCAGGCAGAACATGCAAAAATATGTAGTAAGTTTCAAGATAACTTAAACCATTTCTTAGATATGGAGGAAACAGTTAGTTCAGCACTTTCACTTGATCTTTGACCTTTTGATCTTTGAGGCAAAAAAAAAGAAGAAAAAACAATCTTAACAGAGAATCTCTATTGGGTTATACATGCATACACCAAGTGTAAAAAAAAGTAATCCTACTGGCATTGCATAAATATGAGGGAAATAGTAAAATTTTGAAGTGTTGCCCTCGACCTTTGACCCATGAACCCTAAATTCTCTAGATAACCACTGCCAGTCAGTACATGTATATATACTATGTTCCATGAAGATACCTTGAACAATTTCCAAGGTACAGAGAAAAAAGTAAAATTTTTAATATTTTTACTTGACCTTTTGACCTTTGACCTCATGACCCCAAACTTTCACCAGAGAATCTTAATTGGGTAATACATGCATACACTAAGTTTCAAGAAAATATCTTCAGCCAATGCATAGATATGGAGGAAATTGTGAAATTTTACATATTTGACCTTGACCTTTTGACCTTTGACCTTGAGCATGTGCACCCAAAAGTTGATAGGCACAACTTCACCCCCTAATACACATACATGCCAAGTTTCATTAGGATACCTGAAAAGGTTTTTTAGTTACGTTTGCCACAAAATTCATTACGGACGGACGGAAGGACGGACGGACGGACAACCCGAAAACATAATGCCTCCGGCACCACTTCGTGGCGGAGGCATAAACATGGATTGTGTTGCATAAAACTTGATAAAATCAAACTTAGCTTGAGCCAGTGAATAAGCCTGGATGAGCCGAAATGTGAGAATCACCTCCCCCATTATTCTGATTAGCTGATGGCAGTTATGTTTGATTGTATGTCTAATATCAAACATAGCTTTCTAATGAATGTGGGGGAGTTGATAAAAAGCAGTTTATGTTTTATTCAAAGCACTTACGTTTGATTGTTTTGTATCTACACATTAACCTATGTTTCACTGTACTACTGCTTGGTTCTTATATTTGATATGAAACATAACTCTGTCTGAAACACAGAATTACCAAACATAACTTTATGTTTGATATTTCAGGTTTATGTTTGATTTTTTTTTTTTTTTTTTTTGGGGGGGGGGGCAACATATGTCTTATCTTAAATTTTATGCCACAGGGCTCTGATATGTTATGGAACACTGTTCAAGCATGCAGCAATGTAGAGAGTGAGGCTGAACAGAAACTCCCATACTCACAGCTTCTGTGAGTTTGTTCTTGAATCCCGACGCTTCCTCCCGACTGACGTCCAAGGCCTGGAGGGCATTGTCCAGCTCTGACCTCAGTGCCTTCAGCTGGTCCAAGGCCTTTCTCAGATTCTCCACATCGCTGGCAGCGCTGGAAAACCGCTTCATGATGTTCTGAGGGAGCGAAATCAGATCCAGTCTCAATAGCCGTCATAGCCACAGATTCTCAACTTGCTTTGTAGGAACAAAGGTCATAACATTCTAGGAAACATAAGAACATTTGTCCATAAAAAAGAAGAAGAAAGAACTAAAACAGATACTTGTACATTCTGCAACAAGTTTAAAGACAAACAAAATTCGAAGAAAAGAAGCCGCTGTGATGAATGACATCTCTTTAGTTTTGGCTTGCTCAACCTATTCGGAGTAAAACCACAGACCCTGGTAAAATGGGACATAATGAAAAGAGAATACTGATGAATGAAGGAAAAAGAGAGCTGACTTACATCAATCTCTTTCTTGTGTTCTTGCTGCATGATGTGGACTTGTTTCTGAAACTCTCTGTTCATTGCCTTTCTCTCTCTGGCTCTCTCCTCCAGTAAATCAGCTCCTGGTTGGTGAAGACAAGAAGACACTACAGTGATGTACTTGGACATCACAGCCACACAGCATGTACCCACAAAATTTTATCTTTGCAAACAATTCTTTATCCGCCTATACCAGAACTCTGCTAGATTGGCAACTACTGTACGTCTAGTCCTCTCCCTTTAAAACAGTACTGTACTAATGGAAGATAATTAACTATCAAATGTCGAAATCATCTACATTATCAATAAATCATTAATCATTACATTAGTGGCAATGCAACCTTGTTTCAGAGCTACATGTAGTTTTGTACAGGTGGAAACTAACCTAATTAGGAAGATGAATGTCATAAATATAGTGACGTTTATTCATATTACAATGCCTACCGCAGAATGAATTTGGAGAGGACAAAGGTTAAAGTTGACTTACTCTGTTCAGAGAGCTCCTTCTCCATCTCCTCATGGAATTTGAGTTTCATGTCATTTTCCTTCTTGGTCCATTTCTCCACCATGTCCTGGGTCAGGGTTCCCTTGTATGCCTCAAAGGCCCCCTGGAGGAATTCTAGCTCTCCCTTCATCCTTGCTGCCAGCCCCCCAAATAAATTAAAAAAAAAATGTCAACATGACCATCTGATAAACACCAACATAACACTCCTACTGTAAACAAGATTGAAACATATTTTCACATGATTCATTTTTCGCACTGAGCAGCTCAAATACATATTTGTGCGGTGTTGATTTCACGCTGCACAATTGTCAACTCATTCACAATGTGCAGAGGCAATTATGAAGATATTTTTGCTGGTTTTAGAATTTGCGCTAGCCAGAAGTAGCGTGAAATACATGAAAGTTGATATACTGCGAAAATTCCTGTGTTTACAGTATCTGATTTCTTCCAGGCTCATTGTATCACCACATGGTATGTCATTAGCAAAACACTGCTGATATCATTTCAGTCAATGCAAACACCATCTTATCAGTCACTCTACGTGAATCACAAAACAGACTGAATATTAATGTCATTTGCATATCTATACAATGCCATGAACCTGACATATTTTTCCTTCTCCTTTAAATCTCCCACATCATAAAGGCATAACTCTATTCACTCCATCACCATCCTAACACATTCTCTTTGTATCAATACACATTCTGAACATCATCACCGACATCATTTTCATCCTTGTTACACCACACACCAGAAGTCTCATCATAACCATCAATAGTACAATGATAAATCTCAAGGCCCTGTCACACTAGAGCGAATGCCCAACAAATACCAACGAATTGGAAAATTCGAAGATAAATTCACATCAGTTGCTAATACTAAAATAGTTCGAAACATGTTTGACCTTCTTCATATCATTTAGCTATTTATAGAGATTTATAAAGATACTAGGGAGCCGTTTTTTTTTTTTTATATATTTTGAACATGTCCAAAATCTCCAGTATATATCTGCAAATCCCTATGAATGGCTAATGATACATAGAACATCAAACATGTTACGAACTACACGTTTGTACTCTAGTATCAGCAAGGTATGCGAAGTATCTTTGAATTTTCCAATTTGTTGGGTATTCGTTGGGCATTCACTCCAGTGTGATGGGGCCTTCGTGATAAATCTCCCACCACCACTACACCACCACAATTATCGGAAACGTCACTGCCATCATCACCAAACCCTGAAATCTAATTCTCACATTAGCAGCTCAAATTACAGCATCACCACAATGGCATCGCTACAACACTGTTATCACTAACACAGGGCCTGACATAAGTAGTGGGCCCTGTTGCTTTGGGCCACTAACAAATGTTGGACCGCCAATTTTTTTTTTTTTAAGGCTAGATTTCGGTGGCCTGACAGGGCAGCTGAAATTCAAAATGAATGTTATATAAACAATCCTTTTATTGTGGGGCCATTACATTTCTTTCTTTCTTTCTTTCTTTTTTTTTGGGGGGGGGGGGGGGGCCACTAAAATTTCAAATTCACAGATTTTAGTGGCCCGAACAGGCCATCTGAGAAAGAAGTTAGGGCTGAGCCCTGACTAACATCTCAACATCCCTCCTCCACTGGCCTGCACCCACCTAGAGCCTTCTCACTACCAGACTTGATTTGCTCCATCTCCTTGGCATGCAGCTCCTTAAGGAGCGCCATCTGGGCCTCTTGCTCCTCCTGGTATCGGATGAATTTGTCCGTGTGCTTCTTGTCAAGGTCCTTCAGCTTTTCCCGTAGGAGGTTGCCAGCCTGCCACGAGAAGAAAACAAGTTTTTGTTTTTTGTTTTCCTTGACACTTTCAGACACCCTCCCTGATTTCACATAAAAACAAATCTACAACTGGAAATCCCCTAGGCAATGCTTTAAGTCAATACTGCTAAGATATCAAACTGCCGTTGAAGGAGCATAGCCTTAAATGATGTTATACATACTTATTGAAAGAGGAGATATCTAAACATTTAAAAACAAAACATGAAAGACTGGCTCATGTAACTGGCTATAACAACAGCATATTTTCATCATAATAGTAGAAGCTCTCCCAATATCAAAACAAGTAAAATCATCAACAGTGTGACAATTTGTAATAATTTACCTGGTAGATTGCCGACAACAGCAATGAAAGTACCAGGTAAAACATAAACATTGCTGACCACAGTTGGTTAATTTTCCATGTTTCCCCATTCTACACATTTGTTCTTGTATTTTCTCTGTTTTTCCCTTGATACAGTAGCTTCCTCAAAATCTGGTACCGTTTAATCAGGTACTCCGCTTAATTGACATTAAAAGTGAACAGACATGTACATTGCATATCATATTTACCGGATAATCAGGTTGGCATTATGGTTATTCAAAATGGGTAGAAGTTTTCCAGACAAGCCTCAACTATTCTCATTGTTCACACACGCAGAGAGCGACACACTAATCACTACATGTGTCTAGCTAGCTCTCGATAAAACGAAGAGAGCTTAAGATCGCCGTTAATGGGGACAACAGCTCCTGAATGCATGGCTGCGTGCAAACTAATATGATGCCAAGTTGCATTTATAAAATGTCATATCAACATGACTTGTCCGATGTACATCATACTTTCATGAATGGCAGGTCTGCACTCATGCAAGCAGTGTCTCGTCACGGATCACTGATAATCAGAATCCTTTACAGACAAATAGTCATCAACAAGGTACAGTAAAACATAATAATTCTGTTGGGTTTGTATGTTATTTTGCTTGAAACAAATACAAGAAAAAGTGGGGTTTCTGCTAAGGCTATATGTGACTTTGATGAGCTGTGACTGTAGTGACATACTGCGCATGCTGTGTATGTGGTGCAGATAAGTGCATAGCATGGGGTACCTGTGCTGTGAAAGAAACATGCTCTCTAGCTTATCGGGTACTCCGATTTAAAATGAGAGAGTAAGAAATGCTCTGCCTGACACTGCCCAATGAAGTGGAGAGTACTGTATCCGCATTTTCAATGATCCTGTTTTTATCTATTTCCTCCACTCTTTCATATGCTGTCTGTGACAAGACTTTCACAGTTTATAGTGACCTCGTCTACAGCCACTATGTCTATTTTCCAATTGGTCTACTGGCATATCGTCTATTACCGATTTGTCTAATACCCATTTGGTCTACAACTCGTTTTGTCCAGTACCCATATTGTCTAATAGTCACTTTGCCCACTACCCGTACTGTCTAATACCCAACTCGTCTAAGGAGCATTTCGTCTACAAAACAATTGATCTAATAGCCAAATCGTCTACACTCACAATGTCTATTTGCCATGTCGTATAATATCTATTTTGTCTACTACTAGTTAGTCTACTTCCACCTCGTCTACAAGTCATTTAGTCTACATTCACTTTGTCTAGTTATCATATCGTCCAAACCTTAGTTTGTCCATACCCAATATGGTCTATACCCATCTGGTCTACTCGCAACTCGTCTACTCCCAATTGGTCTACTCCCAACTGGTCTACTACCAACTGGTCTACTCCCAACTGGTCTACTCCCAATTGGTCTACTCCCAACTGGTCTACTCCCAATTGGTCTACTCCCAATTGGTCTACTCCCAATTGGTCTACTCCCAATTGGTCTATGCTCGTCTATACCCAATTGGTGTACTCCCAACTGATATACATCTAGTTTTACTCTCAACAATTTACCCAAACTGATCATTTCCATCTGGTCATGCTGATGATGAATATACCACTTTGTCTAGTGTCCAGTCCGTCTCACTGTCATGAACTATTCACATTAAACCTTGCCCTTGATTAGCACAAAAATCAATATTAGACTATTCTAGTTACAGTAATTATTCCGCACATGCTGAATATAAAGACATACTAATCAATGGTGAGACATGACTATTCAGTCTACATTCTGGCCGTAAAATAACTAAATAATGATAAACTAGCTCAGTTACAATCCTCCATCACAAACGAATTGTCAGCAACCCCGCCTTCGAGATACATTGAGCCATTTCCATAATCCCATTTTGGGTCCATTTGAAAATAGGTAGCCTAGGTAAAACAAACCGTTATGTTAGTACTATTCTCGACGTTACATTAGGGCGCAATTCCACAAAATGTTACCAACAGGATAAACATAATGTAGAGCCATTATCACACCCTTGTGTTTGAAGAAAATGATTTTGAAACATGACGATGACCTCAATATGCATCTCTCACGACTAAGGATGGATACTCCAAAGCATTGTAAACAAAAATTGAATCCAGATTCCACATGGAATGGCGCTAGTCACATTTTACTGTTTCCTTGAATATCAAGTTTTAATGCATGTAAATCATGTGTTTACAAATGTTATTGTGAACTTAATTTTGATCAATTTTCAAAGATATGCTGAACAGATTTGAATACTGGGTGGCGGGGCACCTTTGAGCTTATTTAGGGTTCCTCGCGAAACGTGTATTGAGTACATTGCAGGCAAGTAAATTATTCATCTTAGTAGTAGCTATATATATTGTACATGAATCATATTTTTGTGTATATGTTTCAACCTTTTTTGTGCATTTAACCGTTTACATACATCAGTACGTGGCAGACAGAATAAAGAATACTGATAATGTACTTCTAATGTGTTCCTTTTCATTTTTACCATACTTATGATTGTGTATCAAAGTTGAATGGATGGAGTGTTGAAGTTTGGACATATAAATGCTGCATGATTGCTTCTGATATAAATTACACATCCACCACAAAAACAACACAGCAAGTTTTTCACACTGTGACATTATCTTTTTTTCCTAAAAATTGTCATAATTAGAACATAAAAATTTAAACCAAATGGGGCACCAAGAGTGTTCAACCTATTTCACTGGGAAAAAAGAAACTGGATGAAGTAGACTTAATTAACAACAAAAAAAAAACTATAACTAGTAGTAGACCAGTTGGGAGTAGACTAGTTGGCAGTAGACGAGTTGGCAGTAGACGAGTTGGGTGTAGACCAGTTGGGTGTAGACTAGTTGGGAGTAGACGAGTTGGGAGTAGACCACTTGGGTGTAGACGAGTTGGGAGTAGACCAATTGGGAGTAGACGAGTTGGGAGTAGACCAATTGGGTGTAGACGAATTGGGAGTAGACCAGTTGGCAGTAGACCAGTTGGGAGTAGACTGACTGGTTATTAGACTAATTGACTATTAGACAATGAGTTGTAGACCAATTGGCTATTAGACAAAATGAGCTGTAGACTATTTTATTCATAGACCTTATGATTAATAGACGAAATGGTCAATACACATAATGGGTGTTAGACGAAATGTGACTTAGACAAATTGGACATTAGATAAAATGGCTAGTAGACGAAATGACAATTAGACTAATTGGCATATAGACAAAATGGTTGGTAGACAAGTTGGTAGTAGACGAAGTGAGTTTAGACGAGATGGCATTAGACTAGGTGGACAGTGGACGGGGTGGTTGTAGACGAGGTGCCAATTTACCGACTTTCACTGCTGCCACATGGTGCAATACAATAGTGCTTTACTACTGATGTGTCTATACTAAGAGCATGATTACAGGCTGATACTACAGGACACCTTGTTTACCTTTTCCTTGCTGCTGCGGTGATTCAACCTCTCTTCTTCCAGGTGAAGAGTTAGATCGGATACTTGTTGTTGTAGTTGGGCAATGAGTGCATCTCTGTGTGGAGTTAAAAGAAATTAATGCAGGGATTAATACATAGATCTCTAACATATTCCCATCACATTTTTCTTACACAAAATATATGGTCACCTACAAACTCTCAGTGTGTTACCATATATATATGTATATATATATGTATATATATATATCAGTATATTCAAGTATCATAGTTACCCCCCCCCCCCAAAAAAAAAAAAAAAAAATATATATATATATATATAGATAATTGTACTCCAATCTGCAGAAGGGTGTACACTTTTGTCTACAATTTCTACATGTCTGTTTGTTTTTTCAATGATAAAAAATTTACAGCACAATATCTTTATCACACATATATACAAGTAACAAGGAAAGTTCATGACAGAATTACATGTAACAGCCAGAGATAATAAAGAAACACCAACAAAAGAAGGACTAACTTAGATATCAAATGCACATAAAATAAAAGTGAAACTGTCAGTGAAGCAAAGATGTGCATGGGAAATTAGTTTGACTACCTTTCTGCGCCAGGAGTGCCACTGTGTGACAGACATGGCGCATTACAAGACTCCATTATTATCATTATTATTATTATTATTATTACTAGTAGCATCTTCATAAATGAGCGCACTGTTTGAGCCTGACTAAAAGAGGAATGATACGCAATAAAAAGCAGTCATAAAAAGGAACCTTTGAAGGGATGTCATGGATGAGAAGCATGCATAAAAGGTGATGAAAGCTTGGAAAAACAAATGTCTAAGATCAATTTCAGTGATACTGTCAGAAGCTAATAATGTAACGATGTAAAACACTCAGGCTATGTGCACTAGATTGTTGTGTTTGTTTGTTTTTTTCCAAAGGTTGGAGGTCCTTTTTTGTTTTGCTGTTGTTATTTTTTACAGAAACACTATTATCAATGCCTGTAAAGGCATTAAGAAATGATCTCTGAGAATTTGCTCTTGCTTTTAACAAGGTCATGAGATAGGATAATTTGGACGAAACATACAATGAAGTGATATGAAAAGCAATGTGGAAATTTTGTGAATTACAAGAAATAAAAAAGAAGGAGAAGTAGTAGTAGTAGAAGTAGTAGTAATAGATAGGCAGATGGATTGATTGTAGTGGCAACAGTAATAGTAGTAGCAGTAGTAGTAGGAGGAGGAGGAGTAGTAATATATAGGCAGATCGATTGATTGTAGTGGCAATATCATTATTATTATTATTATTATTAGTAGTAGTAGTAGTAGTAGAAGTAGTAGTAGTAGTAGTAGTAGTAGTAGTAGTAGTAGTAGTAGTAGTAGTAGTAGTAGTAGTAGTAGTAGTAGCAGTAGTAGTAGCAGCAGAAGCAGCAGTAGCAGTTGTAGTAGTAGTCATAGTAATAGTAGTGGTAGCAGTAGTAGTAGCAGTAGTAGCAGCAGCAGCAGTACCAGTAGCTGCAGCAGCAATAGTAGTAGAATATGAAGAAGAAAAGTGAGTTCCTATACATTCCTTCTCTCATTCCTGTCCTGGGGATGGCAATGTTGAACATGGAATAACAAGCAATGAATGCAGCCAATGTTGGAGGTACAGTGTACATCAAGCTGGGGTAAGGGCAATGGCTATAATGGACTCCAGGGATGAGGGAAATGCCTTGGGAGCTACAGGTGTAAGTGAATTACAGACCTGAAGATTGCAGCAGTGACTTTGGATGAATCCATCAAAAGTCAGTATGTGAACAAAAATCATGATGGTAAGCAGAAAGCGTATGCTAATTCATGCAAGCCCAAAATATCTACATGCATTGATGAACTTGCAAAGCACTGTGCTGAGCTGACAGCATAGCGCGTATGACACGATGACATCACAATACTTACAGAGTTCTTATATCACTCGCAGAACTAGATAACCCTCCTGACACTGTCATTTGGGAAGGGATGGCCTCAAAATGTATTCTCTCTGGTGAGGGAGAGCCACGTGGTGAGTGGAAGGAGAGTAGGGAGCTTCCACTACCCAAGTTTGAATATGAGCTGATCCCCGAGGAACTTTTGTCACTGAACAATTTACTTGCTTTTGTACGTGGGTTCAGAAAAGTATCTGATACTGGTGGCTTAAAACTAGAGTTCAAAGACCAGAAAACAAATCCATATTGAAGATACATATCAAAGAACAGGTGTTTAGTTGGTGCAAAGTGGAGAGATGAAAAATCACCAATAGTTGAAAAGTGTAAGAGTAAGAAAAGTGTCAAGTTTGTGTGAACATTTTTTATTAATATCAGAAATAATACAGCAGCCCATCACCATACAAATTTTGGTTCATTTACAAAACAAATGGGAGAGAGACAGGGGAGGGGGTTAGGAAAAGAAAGAGAGAACATCAAAAATCTGTGTCAATATTGACTAATTACATAGCACAAAGTGACTACAAAACTCAATCATTACCACTGAAATGACAAAATACATCGAGGACATCAACTGCGTGCACTGAACACACAAAGTACAGTTAACAGATGTTCTTTGTGTCTCTAAATTCGTCAAATAAATCCTATCCCAATTAACTTCTGTTTTATAGCAGGGTTGTCTGTTCTAAAAACATTAACACCTGAGTCACTGAATGAATGAGAGATGTCATTCAGAACTATGAGAAAATGCATGTTACACAAACTTCAAACTGCTTGAAGTACAGTATGCTTGATTCAAGACAAACAGAAAGCACACAGGGTAAGAAACAATTAAACAAACGACATATAAGAACAGAAATAAATAAATTTGCAATACAACTTAATGCACAAACATATGTATAAATGTATATATACTAGTATTCAACTCCCACCTTAACCCGTAGAGGACGAGTCCCGAGTATACTCGGGCAAGGGTCTATGTGAAATGTATGTTGTAGCAAAATCAGCCCGTCCTCAATGGGTTAATATCCATCTAAAACTTTTATTAAGCTCTGAGGCACACTATACAAATGCATGAAGAATTTACAGGAAACTGCTTGAAATCAAACTTCTGGATACTATCAAGGCAAGAATCACCTAAATATTTGCACATGATTCTCTTGGCTTAAGACTGTGAAACTCACAGCATATTTAATTTGAAAAAAAAAAAAAATAATAACGTCACTGAGAAGAGACTATAGGGGGCGCTCTTTAAAATTTCATCCACAGTGCAAGCTGGAAAGCGCCCTGGCCAAAATTCATGAAATCATGGCTTTCTAATGTCTCAGTCTCATTCTGGAACAACAGGTTTTTACAACAACAAAAAACAACAAATAAACACATGTAAAACAAGTTGCCAATTTAGGGCAGAATCGTATCAGCACAGATCAAGGCGCAAATATAAAAACTGAAAATGTTTTGCTGTTTTTGTTTGGTTACATGTAATCACTCAAGGCAAGATAAGTAAACAAACATAAATATAAATGGAAAGTTTTTGATTATGAGGGTCAAAATCCTCTTCAGTTAATTGGACCTCACTGCAGATTACAAGGCAAGGGAGTAACAATGGGAGGTAGCTTTAAACCTGGTGGGCCATATTTACCATAGTCATGGAGAAGTTAGTGTTTTCAAATGATATTACAAAGCAAATGAGGGAATGATTTTGTTCTGCTTTTTATTGCTCTGTATCCAATTGCATTTATATTGTACTGTTTGCTCCAATGTATGGTTTGTTGCCCCAAGTAGAGCATTGTTTTGACCACTCATGCAACTACTACAGCAACAGAATTCTAAGTAAGAAAAATAAATAAATAAATGAATAAATAAATAAATAAATAAACAAAAAATAACAATAGAAAATGGAATATTAAAGGACAGATGAATGAATAAACAAATAAATACTACAGACAGTTTTGAATTAAAGAAATAATAATTGGGCAGTTGTTGAATATTCTTTGCCATTACACGATGTTGCTCTATACGTTATTCCTCATTTTAGGATATATACACATACTATAAATGCTGTTCAAAAACAACTCAAGGTCAACTTGAATTTGCATGATATGGCTGGTACATAATTGTGTCTATGAGCAGTAACTTGTAAGAAATCTAAATTTATGTTCACCATCTAATGGGCTAAGATGGAGTGGAGTAAATTTGTAAAGTATCGGAATGGAAGTTCTAGCGATGGCCTGGTGGTCCCAGGCCGCTAACAAGTGGTGTCGGGCCACCAAATTTATATTTTAGTAGCCCGATTGGGCAGCCAAGATTCAAAATGGATTGTTACTTTTGCTTTTATTTTGGGCCACTACATATCTCTTTTAGGCCACCAAAATTTTAGATTTAGATATTTTAGTGGCTCAAATGGGTCCCCAGACTAAAAGGTTAGTGTTGAGCCCTTTTATATGTCACAAACTACTGATGTTACCAGTACTCCACAAAATAACACTTGATACAATGTGGACAATGTTTGATTATGCAAATATCCATATACATCGTTGTAGTAGTATCTAGGAATAACAGATCCATCTTTTCATTTCAGAAAGAAAAAATCAACTATAATCAATCCAGGAAACATATTACCATAATTAATTGCCTTCAAATGACAGTCCAGACTGACTGCACAACTGACTGCTTGGATACATCCATGAATCATCTCTAATAATAATCATTCCCTCATTTGCATAGATGACTACACAGATGTCAATAGACACGCCCTTTAATGCAAACCTGACATATCCACCAATCACAAACCAGGGAATACATACAAAATGGAGGTAAAGCACACATACTTCAGTGAGCCACATAGTTTACCAGTTCAGCAAACTGACAAAATTTAATGTCCAACAAGTTACCCTTAACATTCTTATCAACTCATGTAAGCTATGTTTTTATCAACCCACAAAAACTTGACACAGTTACTTCACACATTTCCTAGATCAACAGCACACATTGTCAAGCTTACCAGTTGGTGTTCCATGAAATATAGCAATAAAACTTGGGGGATAGGATATTCTTGACAAATTTTAAGACCTACATGATACTGCAAAGTGCAAAGTACTGCAATGGTACATATGTCACTGCAAAGCACACAGATGGTTTGGAATAAATGAGGTGAACCCATCTTTCTGTCACATGCTTCCCAACATTTTTAGCCCATTTTTGAATCCTTGATTCTGCTGAGGGAACATTGATTTCTCATCATTTGTTTTTCTTGATTATTACTATCATCACTATTATTACTATTACTACTGCTACTATTATCATTATTATTAGTAGTAGTAGTAGTAGTACACTAGTAGCAGTAGTAGTATCATTTTATTATCTTATTTATTTATTTATTCATTTATTCATGGCTTCTCAAGATTAAATACAAGGAGAAAGTCATATTGCATGATATATGGAATGTGGTGATTCTACATGCATACATAGTATTCTGATATTCTTCAAGTATTCTAATATTATTCATGATATTTCAACCCGTTGAGGACTAGTCCCGAGCATACTCGGGCAGGTGTCTACGGGAAATGCATGTTGCAGCAAAATCAGTCCGTCCTCAATGAGTTAAAGGTTGGAGATAAGATACTCCAAAATATAAGCCATGGGCCAACTTCTATTAACACTCCCTATATCACATAAGGCTCACAATCACACTTAAACCAATTTGCCAACTATGTTTGATAATGAGACATGCATAGTGACACATGCATGTTAGTATATATCATGCTAAATGCCTAGATTTCATGCTAAACACATGCAGCATGCAGGTATGTCCAGTTCAAGTCTAGAATATCAACTTATATTCTTTCTGAAATTCCTGATTGATTTGTTCTATCATCATGGGATTGTATCACATATCTTATTCCCACTCACATCAAACAAATACTGTATACGCCATTATTTTCACGAATGACGAGGTCATAGATATTTTTGCGAGATGTTGTTTTCGCAAATCGACGCCGACGCTTACGTTAATGCTCTATCAACAAAGCGCATGGCGACAATTTCGCGTGTTGTTAAATTCGCGATCCAACTGCAATTCGCGAAAATTAAACCCTCGCGAAAATAACAGCATACAGGCCTACAATAGATGATTAGTCAAAAGATCTCATCAGAATCATCATCATAATAATAATAATAATAATGATAATAATAATAATAATAATAATAATAATAATAATAATAATAATAATAATAATGATAATAATAATGATAATAATAATGATAATAATAATAATAATAATAATAATAATAATAATAATAATAATAATAATAATGATAATAATAATAATAATAATAATAATGATAATAATAATAACAATAATATTAATAATAATAATAATAATAATAATAATAATAATAATAATAATAATAATAATAATAATAATATGCTATTAAATAAAAAATAAAAAACAATCACTCTGATGCATGTGTGGTGTAATCATTGAGGCTACTGATCAGTATGTCTCATTTCAAAAGTGATTCTGTGAAAATGAGATAATTTTGATGATATCATATGGTATCATTAATCAACAACTAAGAATGAGTGATTTGTGGCAGCTGGTACAGCCAATCAAGTTGATACAGTTTTGAGGGGCCTATTGTATTACAAGTCAAGATTAAATCTAGCTTATTTCATTCCTACAACTTGCCACAATGCTATAATGAGAAACAAAAGTTTACCCTGAACCCAACTAAAAACTTAGAAAATGATAACCCCTGCCTTTCAAACATAGTGTAAATGACTCCAAGCTATCACAAGTCACATTTTCAGAGTCAATAGAAGCTGTTTGATATTAATATGCGTGGAGTTACACAGAGGTTAGAGTGGGAATTACATTCAAGTCAAATTACCAGCAAAGCTGAAGTTATTAGACAAACCCTGCTTCCAGGTTAATTGCCCTTCTCTTCCCATATCGGGTAAGTACTGTATCCATATTTGATTAATGAGAAATGTGGTCATGTCTATTAACATTGCCGGCTAACTTACAGAATATATCCCGTTACCGTAACACTTGACTATAACTGATGTTGCGCTGATAATTTTGTTCATTTAGGTTATTTAGGAAAGCTGTATATCGCTAGTTTTACAAAGTTGTCCCAGAGTAATGTTACTCACGAATACCCGAACACAAAATAAGGTAAGCCTCAAAGCGCAATTTCAAAATGGGTATACAGCAGCTGGACTTGACTAATCATACCTTTTATTGTTCACATCTATAGAGTTTAGTATCATGCAAAGTGTTTTTTTTTTTTTTTTTTTTTAATAATGGTTGGAATTTACATGAATAAAAAAATGCAATGCACCGGTGCAGCACTGCAATTCATCAAAGTACAGGGTGCAAGGGTGTGCTTTTCTAAGCTCTAGAATATCATGCAAGAAACGCAGGTAATACCTGGGCCAAAAACACCTGGGTCAGTTCCACACGACGCGCTGAAACGCCACTCCTTCTACTGCTATCACTAAACTTGTCTTTGGATTAGGGACTACATCTTTACATGCTAAAATTCAATGAAACTAACTTCAACAAAGTCACTAACTAGTTTATTAATAATTATCAATTAATGCATCATTCATATTTCAATGGCACTCTTGATTGCGTAATTTTTGATAAGTTGTTTAGAATGATATCTGAGATGGCAGGAAACTTACACAAAAATAAAGATTGTTGCACACAGCACACATTTAGCAAGCTCGAGACAGTTGTTTAAATCATAAATATTTACACTTACTCGTATACATTAGAATTACTAAGAAATCTGTCTTTACTATCATATCAATATTTTATGCCACAAACTTTGAACAGATTAATTTTTGATACCCTTCTCTTATCTGCCTTCCATTTTGTACTTTATTTAGTTCTGAGTTTAAATATCTTCTGACATATCTCTTTAATCATGACTACCATAGACTACAGCCTGTTCAACCGTACTCCGTCTTCTATCTTATTAACATCCCCCACCCCCCATTCTATCACCCCTATCCCTCCCTACGCCTCCCTGGTCTGTGATTGGAGGCTATGTCTTGGGGCTATGTCTTTGGTTTGCACGATCAAAAAAGAGAAACATACATTGAGTATACAGAGATGGAGAAAAGGGGTAGACAAAAAGATCAAACATGACTGATTAATAAAGTCAAAGGCTATCTACAGCATCATGCTAAACGATGTCACTATCATTGACATTCAAGTGTATCTGAATGATTTTAACCAGCATGCATCACACGACTTTGGATTATTACTTGATTAGTACAAATATTGCTCTCTGATATCTCATAAGTGATTAATGATTACGAATAAATCCACAGTAATTCAACTTTTTGAATTTACTCTCTTAATCGAGAATGTTTATACATTTTACAATAACTGCATCACTTTTTTTTAAAAATCTGTTGTTCATTCATGCTATCATAAAACACAACACAGAGAGAATGAATCAATTGGAATTACAATAATACTGTTCTGAAGTCCAAACACAGCATGGAAAAGAGAAAATCACAGATCACAACTTCACATAAGATCAACCGATGCAGGAAACTACAGAGTATATATCCAACAAAGACCACACCAATCTACAAACAAGGACAACCTTGATGGTTGTTTGTAATCCTTCAGGGTCTGACCCGTGAGAAAGTCTGAAAGTTTGATTCTCTTCCAAAGAGTTCTTGCTCTTGGCAAACGTTGAGAATATCAAACATGGATTCAGCTTGAAGGAACTTTTTATTGGCTTGAAGAACTGACAACATTAAAGTGAAACACTGGAAACAATATGATGGCTAGACTTGCATTAAAAGTTGCAAATAGTGTTATTGTGTAGGACAGAAATAAACAAACTAACAAAATAAATATGAGAGCAAGGCAACAAGACTACTTTCTGATACTCACTTTGCTGGATCATTGACGGGTCTGAAACACAATTAAAACCATTACGTATGATAAGTCCATGAATATTTTTAAAATGTTACATAGTGGCATCACTATTTGGACATTCAAAACTGCCTTATACTGTACATATACACTGCTTAAGAGATCAATTTTTATAAGCTGACATTCGATATTTAGCAAGTCCTCATGAGTACAACCTTACCAAAATAAGCAAAATTTATGAACAGTCACTTTGTCATGGTTTGTATCTTCAATTCAAAATGAAATAAAGTTCTTTCATACCCGACATGATTGCATAATTACGACTTTTTTTTTCTGAATAAGTTCTGCCAATCTTTATTTATGAATGAAAAGGTTTATTCTCATTGTGGTAAGTAAAACTTATGTATATATCTAGAAAAAGGTAAATATTCAGGAAATATGGTTAGTTTTTCTAAACATGTTTGAATCAAGCCTGGACTGGAATCACTGGAATAACAGTCCATTAAGATTACTAGGTAGCTTGTGCCTATTTTTCAGCTCATCATCTTGGGATATTGAAAGATGAGAGTTTTCCCCTTCTTGTAATGTACCAGCAGACTAAAAAGCTATATTCTGTAAGCCTCTTGGATCTAGCCTCCAACAGTGCCACTGACAATTCAATACAGGCATGCTGCTGATGGTAATGACAGTGTTAACGTATAAATAAATTATACACTGATGATGCCTTCATGCTAAAATGATTACAATTGTTTTCCTCCTCTACAAATAACATTGTTTGAGCAAGTATTTAGGTAACCTCGCTGTCCCGGACTCTGTATCTGTATCTGTAATGGAGTGGATACTCACCCCTCAGCCACATATCTCCTGATGATGGGAGGGGGCGTGTCTCCACCACCTGTACTAATGGTCACCGCTACTTTACTCTTTGACTTGGTCATGGTCATGCCAGATCCTAGGTCGTACTGTCTGGAACTCTGGTGGCATGGAAAGTTTGGGCAGAAGAAGCATCATGTGTAAGGGTATAGAGAAAGAAAGAAAAGAGAGGGTTGATAGGTAGACATTAAGACAGTTAGGTGAAAGTGGTTTCAAAAGAGAAAAGGGATATTAAAAAAGATAAAGAAAAAGTAGAGGACAGGTGATATGAGGCAAGAAAGAGAAGAGATGGTGTCAAACCAAGATGAGAAACTTGGCATCAAAGCTTCATGTCAATAGAGTTGTATTCAAGCCAAGGAGGTTAAAACAATTGGATATCATGATCTGCCTTTGGAATGTAATGTTTATGCAAACATGACATTAGGATATAAAATCATATTATGCTTTCAATCTTTCACTTACGATACTTTTCATTTCCTCTTAGATGAGTTTGATGTGCATGAAATTGTTAATAGTTCGGGGAAGAAGATAAGAAAAAAATTTCCTGTGCTCTAAGATGATGTCTGGAAGGACACAGATGTTGAGTTTGCACAAAATATTACTGTGAGCTATACAGCTACATGTATGAAGATTTTGCACAGTTCTGTGAGATTTGAATACAACACATGCAGTACCTCTATTCCTCTTACTAATAAAGATTTGCATGATTGCAGCTCAGTGGAATAATAGAGGGAGGTTAAGCAGAAAATGAAAGAACTTCTTTTCATCAAAGCCCTTCACAAAGTAGATCAGCAAGGCAAGACTATAGCAGGACAAAAGCAATCTGACCTATATATATCTCATCTAGTAAAGGCATGGTAATACGCTAAGACCACTTCAATCACCGTGATGGTAGAATGCACATATTTTCATAACAGGCTTGGAGTCCTCGAACAAGCATATTTTCATTGTACTTTAAGATTACTGTAGTGACCACACAAGCATATAATCTGATCGAGATCATCACTAATGGGTCAAAATAATATTTCAAGATTTACACTGCATGGAATGTATTTTTATCTTTATTACAACTACTGCAAAGCAAAAGAATATTTTGCATTTTTACTTGGAAAAACAAGCTGTAAGCATGAACAATATTGACATACGACTAATGAAAGCTACTTAAAATCAAATATGTCTGTAGAAAAAAAAAAAAACAGGTTATCAAAATAAAATCATCATATTCATGGCAAGTCATAAAACACTGAGGAGCTATTGTGACTCAGAAAATAAGACCATGGACAATCAATTTTGATGAGTAAAATATCAAATTTCCTTCTGCAAACAGTAACCATGATAGACAGTTTCAGTCTTCTTACTTCCTCCTGTCTAGGAGAGTTCCAGGTCTTCTTCAGCGGCAGATGGCTCTCCAGAGACTTTCTGGCCGTGGGTTCTGGAGACTCCACCTCGTTGACACGACTGCACCTTGGTCTGCTGCCAGGGGGCGCACTCTTTGGGGCCTCATCTTCCCAGTCCTCCTGCTGTTGGGACGTGGGCGTCGACCTGCAGGAAGTGAGGAGTATGAACACAGAGAGTGCATCCCATTCAGTCCAACCAATCGTCACATGTATGCACCATGTAACACACTAATTTGAAGGCCTTGTCTTTCTTTGCTCTAGTGAGGATTTAACCTCTTGTTAAAGGCCATATTTCTATACACCTGAGTGTGCTGGTATGGCAGCATTGGGTAAAATGTACATATTTGCTAATACTTTGAGATTCCTGTGTTTTTACAAGGTATTTAATGTGTTTATCTCTAAACAGATTGCTATATAAAAAGGATTGCAGTTAGAGCAAGAAATTCACACACTTTATGTACATACATTTGTCAGAAATCTACCCTTCTATTGCTATTGCATATATATGTTATCACTATATGAAGCAATTATTTTTTTGTGTGAGAATGAAATGACTTTTATATCAGATAATTATAATGAAACTCTGAATTTATGGGGACTTTGATTTTTCATAAGACCTTTTTGCATTAAATAATGGGGATGTTACTTCTTCCAACTAAAGTATGCCACAAGGCTTTACAATTTTAAAGTGATTTTAAACCATCTTAAAATGACCTGGTTATACACAGGAAAGCCACTGAAAAAGACAATTTTATATTGAAAAATTGAATTTAGGTTCATGTCTCATGGGCGGTGAGTTGGCTCAGTCGGTAGCGCGTCTGCCTCACGATCACGCGGCCCGGGTTCGAACCCGAGTCTGGACTGAGCAATGTTGTGTGTAAACATACCGTCCCCTCTATAGCAAGAGGCAAAACATTCTGTCCCTCGGATAGGACATAAAATGGAGGTCCCGTGTATGAGAGAGTCACAGCTCATGCACGTAAAAGATCCCGCTTCATTCATTCATCGCAAAGAGCAGGGTGTCTAACCCGGTGAAGTGGTCCAACCCCACATCCAACTGGACCCCATGGAAGACCAGCTTAGTGTAGCTGAATATGGGCTATGCAGCCATCTTCACAGATGGAAAATGAACAACAACAACAACCAGACTTTTTTTGGCCCCTGTAATGAGCAATGTTCAGTTCCACATTGAGACTACATGTGACACTTTGCAGCTACATGTGACACTTTGCTATTAACATAATGTACAGACTGTATTTAAAAAAAATACATTAATTGTACATCATGAATTAAATGCTGATTGCGTACACATGTGCTGTAAATGTTTCATATCTCTTTTACTTCTAAAAACTTAAGATGAGTGTACTAATTACATAATTTTTACACGTAATTTGGAAGTTGAAGCAATCATTGTGATCACAATTTGATATATTGATAGATATCATAAAGACACTGTGTTTATACACTGCACATTAATTGTCTGAGGTTTATAATATTAGCATGGATATTCTCTAAGTTTCTTCAGTTTCTTCAATATTTACACAGTCGCTGGACATCCTGCTTGTTGACAAGAGCAAAAAGTGAAGTGATATACCGGTAGTACAAAGCTGATGTGCTCTCCTAGAAGTCAGTGTTTTGATCACAACTTATTTGCACAATCTCTCCTACTCTATCTTTCCTGGACCACACCTTGGGATGAACTATTAGTTCTGGTCACAAAGGAATGCCCATCTAACTCTCCTCTCATCACCTCCCCTAAGCTAAGCCAATGATCTGACCATCGATTCCCTGGCTCATCCCCTGCTCAGAGCACCGTTAACAAAAGAGCGCCCTAGATCCTGCTGTCCCGGAGAACAATGGCTCTAACAAACTAAATAGGCCTTGGCTGAAACTTGGGTCTATTGTGGGGATGCGAGGGATAAAGGGAATGGCTTGGGCAGCCCACTTGTCAATAAGATGTTGCCTTTGTGGAAGACTTGTGTTTGCTGTTTACCCTGGGGTTGTGAGGGATGCGATGTCTGCTTTGCATAAGCAAACCAAATATAGAAGGGACGTAAGACTAATATGATGAGGACTGCCTGGAAAGCATTTCCTGAAGTCCTGAGTTAGAAAAGATCTTAGTTCCTTGTTACAACATCAAATACACAAAACTAACTGATATCAAAACACAATGATGAAGGTACAGACTGATACCCATTTGAACAACAAGAACACAAAATGAACATACAGCACTACAGTATGTGCAATAGACATTGCAGTCTATATCACAGCACTATGGAAAGAAATGCAATTCATGGAAAATTATCAAGTTATTCAGTAAGTTATTTTTTCCAGAATTTCCCAGCATCCAGCACAGCCTATGAGCCAATTTTACATGATAAAACAATCTTTGCTTCCCTCCTACTTCATTCAGTTACTTGAAGAGTATCAGGGCAATTCCGCAGTTAGGTGGACATGACATGGATGAAAGAAATGTGCCTCTTTATCTTACCCTTTAATCTAGGTATCAACTAATGCCATGGATGTTTACCAATCATTAAGGTTTTTCAAATTCAGTAGATTTTATTTTTCATATTTATTGATTTTGCGAGATCTAAAACCATCATTTAAAATGTACATGTGGGACTGGGGACGCTGAAATTCACTTAAATGCAAATTACAGTGGGTTCCTTTGAAATTTTTTTCTCAAAGTTTTGCTAAAGGGTAAAAGATGAATACATTTAAATACTCCAGAAGTCATGTGACATTTTGTCAATTACAAAAGGGTGAAATGACCTGCGGAATTACTCCGGACAAATGTAACGTTACTAACCGTAACGTTACTAACCATGCTTTTGGGGGTCTAGCTAAAAAATTATCGGTCGAACTGCTAAAAAAAAATTGCATGAACATTTGTCATGATGCAATAATTGAAATTAATGCAACACTTTGTTTGAAGTAACTTGAATTTTTGCACACTTTTTGTTACAAGACATTGATTTTTTTGTCATGTCCTTTTTTCGTAACGTTACTAACCAGCCCTTTAAGTTGCTATAGCAATTTTAATATTTCTTGGATTGTGTTCATTCTTTTCTGTATCATAAACCTGGGAAGGATGAACATGTTTTTGACATAATTTTGACTTGAAATGAATAAATGGTAATTCAGTGGTAAAAACAAATATCTAAATTTGTTCAAATGTAACGTTACTAACCGCGGAATTGCCCATCAACATAATATTCCTGGAGTATTGGACCAACCTCATGGAGAGCATCATGTTCCTAGCAGATAGACATAGGATAGTACATATGGGTTGAAGACCAGTAAACATGAGTGAATTGGACAAACCTCTCAAGAAGTCTCATCATTTCAGTGTTACTATTTACTCTGTGGCATTTTAACAGCTCTTCAAGATTATTTGAATGTGCTCTTCGTGTTTAATACTAGTCATCATTTACTTTATGTGTGACCTGTCTCTAGGTCCCCATTTCCTTGAATGACATTTGATCATGACTCTGCAAACAATATCTCTTTCATCTTCCATGAAATGTGAAAGAAGAATCTTAATTTTCTTGCATTAAAAAAATACAGGAAAAAAAAACTTTTTTTCTGACCACAAATTTGGGATATTCATGCAAAGGTGGCATAAAATACTGCAAGGTTATCGAGACAACATATGACAACTGTACAACTCCCCCCCCCCCCCCCCCGCAAAAAAAAGAGATTCCTATTAACATAATCACTGATACTTTACTCAAATTTCATCAACTTGAATTTGATAAGTAAAATCTTTTGATATAAAATAAATGCAATTTTCATGGGTCATTCCATAGATTGAGGGTCCATGTAGTAGATGGTGTATAACTCAAGTTGTGTGCCTGTACCAACTCTGATATTGATTGTAAGGTATGTACACCGCTTTTGTATTGGTAGAATAGTATTGATTATCATTTGTGAGACTGATCACCAGGGGTCTATGAGACAGAATGGATCAAGTGATCCCTGGCTAGATAAAACATGAAGCTGGTGCCACACCATATGTGTACTCTTTCCAAGCAATTGGGGGAAGGGGCTAGAGTACACTGTAGGTCATTCTCTTGTAGACCAGTGGAGCACTCTATTTTTTAATTCTATTCTATCATTATTATTATTTTTATAAGGATGATGACCCAAAAACATAGCTTAAACAAAGCAGTTTTCAACTCTAAAAATGAACTAGTGCTGCTGAATTTTGTGAGTCATACTTATCATGACATGTACTGGCAATTGGGAGATTGATGAGATCTAAGACAGTCAGCTCTGATTTTAATATAACCATCAACCTACATGGCTTGACTCTCAATGAATCATATGATGTCTTGTTACATTATCTCTCTAACCTTACTGTCATCCCACACTCTCCTGACAGTTTGTAAATCAGTAGGAGACCTACATTTCATTCTGTTTCTCTGCTACCAAGGAATATATATATATATATATATATATGCAAGCATAAACCAGGAACAGCTACTGTACATACAGGGCAAATAATCAAATATATTAAATCCCCCTTTTTTTTTTTCTTCTTTTTTTTTGTGTCATTGTGACAACCAAAAAGTCCTCACCAACATCAATAATTGCCTTTTTTTGTTAGTCTGAATCTTTCCACTACCCTTGCATCTTGTCACCTCCGCAAAATAATGATAAAAGAATATATTTATCACGCTTATCCTTTGACTCTTACAGAAATTATTCTATGTACCAAAATATACATCTTAGCTTGGGGTCTACTGAAGAGGGATTAGCATGATAACAGGCATGATTCAAAAGTCATTTCAGAAGAAACAAACAAAAACATCAATAGGTACTGGATGTGGCCAAGATGACTGTAGTACAAATTTCTGAAGAGTTCCTTATCCCATATGAAAGATTGCTCACATGGAAGCAACTCCTTCACGACAGCAGCTCTCTGTGATGCTTAATAGGTGGGCTTATTTCAATGAGACCGTAGAAGACCAAAGCATGACTTCCCTCTTGACCTAAACAAGAGATGATGGCAAAATGCACGCATAGCTTCTCATAGACTGTGAATATCCTAATGACATTATCCTGGACGATGATTACCAGTAACTTTCTCCTGAAAGCACAAGCAGCCAGCCCCCAATCAGTATATAAGCAGACCCAGTTTGCACCAACAGACACAAGTAGCTTATAACTTGACTAAGTATTCTGAAATCTTTTATGTGCGAGTGTGTTCATACACTCTCACACACAAACACAGGGGCTGTGGAACCAAGGTGGGGGGGGGGGGGTGCATGCAGCCCAACACACTTTTGACTGTGTATAAAAAAAAAGAAAAAAAATACCAAAAAAACCAATGACTTTCCAAGACTTCCCTCCATAGATTCTTCCTGCAAAAGCAAGGGGTACCATTGACCCTTGAACCCCGTACTCACAGCTCCCACACTAAAAAACATTCTGCAGCTCCTGAAAACATACATACAGACAGACAGACAGAAGACAAATCTGCATACATACATGTACAGACACAAGTACATACGAACACACATAATATTACTAGCTTAAATGTGATGCATGATCTCTCTGAATCAGGTCAAATACTGCAGAGATTTATACAGTACCTTGGTCTAGACTTGCCCTTGTTGTTTTGTGCAGTCTTGTTGAGTCTCTTCTTGTGGAGTGCTGCCAAGCCACTCATCTTGTATTTGTTGGCCTCCATCTGGTCTCGGTTGCGCCACTCCCCTCCGAGAGAGATCCCAGAACTTGTGGCTTTGGCTGCTGGAACGTTGAAGTTGCTCATCTTGACAGTTGGTTGTTATTGTTTCTCTCAAAGAAGTTTCACTCAAAATCACAAGACTGTACTCTATCACACAGATACGTCGGACCTCTTTACTTGCTGGCTTCTTGCATGTGACTATCTTGGCACTCCTTTTATTGCACCATGGTAAACACAGAGGTCAACAATCTGTAGCTATCAAAGTCACTGCAACTTGGAGTTGGGTCTCTTGCAAAATACAGTAGAATGAATTTGATTTCAGATTCCTGTCAAGATGCTATTGTGAATTCTTAACATGAAACTTTGTTTTGATTTTTGGAATTCTGTAACGCTACATCTTGCTGCTTTAAAGGGCATCACTGTACAATTTGATACCCATGAAGAGGAGCTTGGATGGAAGCTACAGAATGTTTCTATCCATCTTGTTGCAGTTATATACTGTATTGGTGGTGGTATGTGATGTCATATAAATGATGCTTGGAAGATGCTCTATGTGGCCGCAGTGGAGCTTGTCATCTTGCAACTGCCAACAGCCACACACAATGGAATTATCATCATCTTAAGGTATTCTTCAGTTGATTTTCCACCAGAAAGAGCCATGTTGATGTTTGAAGAAGCAGTACTGCAAAAGAAACAGAGAGAACAAATCATATGGTCATCCAACAGCAAAATATTTCTGCAATGTACAAAGTTTCAGGTAATATCACAGAAATAACAACAACAACTATAAAGACAAATGACCTATTTTGACTTTTTAGATAGTAAGTTCAAAGGTTTGATGCAATCTGATTCACTAGTTGAAAGGGTTGCAGTATTTTTTACTGTGCATGATAGCCAAAGTATAAACTTTGGGATACCCAGACAAACCATCTCTGATTTTGTGTTTTCTGATGGAAATGAAATGTAGGAAATAAAGTAATTTTGCTCATACTCATCTCAAAATAATGTGTTCTTTCTCATGGGAAATGACATACATGTACTCTATTTCTGACTTACACAACATTTTGCAGTCATTCTGGTTTCAAATATTTTGTGTGCATATTTCACATACTGTAAATGTATGTATGCACCTTTTTTTTTTTTTTCTCCTTAGAATATACATGTATCACATTCTCATCATCTGTCCTCAGCATTCTTTGAATGACAGTAATGACCAAACAGAAATGTGCAGGTTGTTTGTACTCAGAACACAAAAATGTAAAAAAGTTGCATTAATGGAAACCTTAAGATTGTCATCATGATATGAATGACAGCAGTAAAAATGATAATACAGTAGCAGCAGCAAAAACAGTTCTGAAATGACAAAGATAACAATCAACAATTATCATATGGTTATCATTACAATAGTAAAGATTAAAACAATTTAACCTTTTCATCTTTTGGATTTTGTTTGGCATTTCATGACACACAAACAGATAAAGAGTAATACAGTGTAGATACTAAATTAGTAGAAAATGAGAATAAACTGAATATGTCATCCAAATTAATGTGTTCAATGCATCATACCTACAGTATTGTATACTCATGAATGCTTTGTCAAAAGAGCAGGAAAAGGTGTTATCCCATAAAACTCAAAATGAAATAATGTCTTCAGTTTTGTACATCAGATAAACACTGTGCATTGCTCATATGACCATCACATCAAGATTCACAGTAATATTCAGCATAATTTATAGTTTTATTCATAATACATGTACATTTTGCATCATAGCGAATAGTATCTATTGACAGAAAAACATTAGTGTTGGACACCCAACCATACTTAAAATATATCACAATTTGCCTGAAACTTTTAATACTCACATGTAAAGAAAATACTCTGAATTCACAAGCACGCATTAAAATGCAATTTGCGGTACACGCTCCAAGATTATCTGCTTCGAACGCATGGGTTGTTTCGTGACCCACTTAGTTGTGCCGTGTTTTGAAACCAACATCCCTACCCTCTATTGACAATACGTGTGAAATGCACATAATATTCGTTTGTTCGTTTGTTAATTTCCATCTGAGAAGATGGCTGGATATCCCATATTCAGCTAGGCTAAGCTGGTCTTCCATGGGGTCCAGTTGGATGTGAGGCTTGACCACTTCACCGGGTTAAACACCCTGCTCTTTGCGATGAATGAATGAAGCAGGACCTTTTACGTGCATGAGTTGTGACGCTCTCACACACGGGCCTCCATTTTATGTCCTATCTGAGGGACAGAGTGTTTTGCCTCTTGCTAGAGGGGACCGTATGATTACACACAACATTGCTCAGTCCAGACTCGGGTTCGAACCCGGGTAATTAGGATCGTGAGGCAGACGCGCTTTTACTACAATGTATGTGCATTTATAATCTAAGGTACCATTGTTTTGCTGATATTGTTTATTATCAGGTTTTTCAGTAATATTTGGACATTTTCAAATCCGCAGTGAAGAATTCAAAACCACTGCACGTAGTCTCATGCATGAAAGTTCACTCTATACTTGCAAGGTTAGTGCTGTAAAATATAGCTTTGCGGTGAGGGGTGTCGCTTACAATGCAGTGTTGATGTGTTGGACACCTACTAGAAATATGTCTAGATCTATAGATTACATGTACTAGCCTAGTAAAATATGTTTCGCTTTACAATAGGTTAGTAGGCTCTACTTACTACTACTAGCTGCGAGTGTTAACATTAGATCTAATTATTAATGTTAGATCGGTGCATCAGCGCCAGCTCGGCTCAGACGCATAGCCGTAAAAGGCGGCATTGCATTAAGATTTTCTTGGTAGCTCTACTAGAATCTACACATTGACCACCCTTTTTGAAACCGACCGCGTAGTTTTTGGTGCACAGAATGCTTAGTACGCACTGCACTGCACGCAGAGCACATAAAGTGACATAAAAATGTATTGGCTTTGAATGAGTTTGACTGTCGATGAGGATGTGTGAGAAAACGAAAATTCACTGTTCATTATTATGGTTTAGACTCAATCGAGGACAGAAACTTTTAATGAATATTTTAACCGAATCGTAATGTAATGTCAATGCATTTTCTAAAAAGCTTCATACAACACCGTGTTCAATACAACTCGGTTTGTGTGCTTTGCTCGATACAAAAATAGCGGTCGATTAAAAAAAGGCAAGCAGCGGCACCGCGAGGAGCTGGAAAGAGGGCACTCAAGTTCGACGGCGATAATTTTGCACTGAATCTTCGAATTGAAAATGGGACAGACAACAGCATTTGATAGTGCTGGATTTTCTCAATCACGTCGGTCAATTTTTAACGTGAATTACAGTCTTAAATATTCTTATCAGGCAGATAAAAATTATGCGGTCGATGAGTAGTAACGTTTAGGACCAACCATACACAGCCCACCAGTCGCTCCTCGCTGCGTTTTTATAGCGAGTTATAGTTTAGCGTTGCACTGCCACTGCCACTGCTGGCCTGCACTGAACATGATCGCATGAACACTCACTATTTCTGCTCCCGTGAATCGCTAGCTAGTTAGCTAAGCTCGAGAACAGAATGTTAAAACCTTTGTCAATAGGGTAATTAGTCAGTAGTCACTGGTAGACCAAACAAAACGGGCAAAAAAAGTTTTAGATAATACTTATATGGTTTATTACCGTATTACGAACTCGTTGAACGGTGGTTAAACCGTTGGCGTTGCCATGTACACGAACAGTTGCCACCAGGAGGCCGCCATGTTTGTTGAAGCGGAAATAGCTAGCTAGCCTGATCCAGCCTGATCTTAGCTGAGCTTTGTTTCTCGCGATGATGCGGCGCGCGCGCAGCCACACTCGCAAGGCCTATCAGCAGAGGCGACCAGCTAGTGGTTAGAAGTTATAAAAGAACATGCGTGAAATCGAAATCGTAAGTCCATGCATAGATTTTCATACTTGATTTGGCAGAATTATGAATCTGGTGATCAAGGATGGACAAAAAGTTTTCAAGAAAAATATGCTATTAAATTATGGATCAAACAATTTTATCCTCAAGTGACTGATTGAAAGAGATTCACGTGATCATTTATTATGTAATATTGTCAAGCATTTCAGAAACTTTTGCAGCGCAGAAGATTATGTAGGGCCTACATAATTTCTGCACTTTATATATTGCGCTTTATGAATTATAACAATTATTACTATCATACAAATGTACTTTGCCTTGAGAGTTTCTAGTTAAAACTGTAGGCAGAGGTGACTCTAAAATGTAACATTCAATGAGGGGCGCAGCCCCGAAATGAATAGTACTTTTCGAGACACCGCGAGGCCCGTAGTTTCATCAAGAAGCTCGAGATTAGGCAGAGATAATATTCATGCTGTATTTGGGATTTAAAAAAAAAAACAAAACAAAAACTAGAAAAGCATTCTGAGAGCACAGACCTCCTCCAAGCAGCTACTTTCCAATGATGATCTTGCTCTTCCATAATTATAGAGATCAGTGATTTCCACCCATACGTATGTACGTATGCATGCTGAAAAATCGTCCGATTTCCCAATATATATAGAAGCCTTTGTTACGTCATAAAGGCTCAGCTGCGCGGCGCGTCTCGCCCTAGCAGAAACTAGAGCACGCACTTCAGTGCGCGTATGAAAACCTCAAAAATGCGCAGCTTACTCCCAAGTTCATTGACCCTTCCTGCCGAAATATCGGAAATCCTTCATAAAATCCGTAAAAATTTCCGGATCGCTATCAAAATTTAATTATCTGTTCCTTGTGTCCTTCTCAACCTTTCCTGCAAGTTTCATCCAAATCCGTGCACAACTTTTTGAGTTATTTTCCACAAGGTCAAACAAACATTCAACTTACGATCATTTTGCTTTGTGATGTCACAATTGCTTTTTTTTTACATTTCTCAGAGTGGCTACTGCAGTATACTAGTAGTATACGAAACAGCGCGCGATGCCAGAATTGTTTTATGATGTCACAATTCCTTTGACACATTTTCCAACATGATCGTACGAAGTAGCGCGCAGTGTCATATACTAGTACTTGTATTGCTTATGATGTCATAATTGTTTTGTTTGAAATAATGGTTACATTTCACAGAGTGACGACATAATATGAAGCAGCTCGCGATGTCATAATTGCTTTGTGAAGTCACAATTCCAATTGTTTTGTTGAAATTGTTACATTTCACAGACACAGAGAGACAGTACGAGCAGCGCGCGATGTCAGAATTGCTTTGTGACGTCACAATTGCTCTGTCACTTCATTTTACAAAATTAATACATTATGTAGTAGGCCTACACTTTTAGGAAAATGTCATAAGCAACGACACCGTAAACGATGGAGTGTCAAACAGTCCAACATTCTGAAATAGTTGAAAATATATGTAATCACATAAAGCTCATTCAACCACTCACTATAGGATTCATTTTTGATCCCGGTTTCAGCTCTGTTTCGTGTAATCACTTTTGACGTCGACCCCCTGCTTCGTATGGTCATTGCAGCTAGGATCCATCCAAAACATCGCATCCACCACACAAATTTTCACCTCGTTTCCCCTTTCTTTTGTTTATTTATTTGTTTAATTCAACATGTAAAGCAATATACTCTGCCTAATTTTGAGTTTCTGGTTAAAACTATAAGTCCCTCTAACAGCAGAGAGTTTAAAAATGGAATAAAATAGAATAAAGTTTTAAAAAAAGTGTTTAGCGTGAGATATTCGAATTTGAAATGCAACGCCAAAAATTATAGCAACAACAACAATAACCTCTAACAGTAGGCCTATTTTTCACTTTGGGGCTTTGCCCCTCAGTGAGTGATACTATTTTGGAGTCACCTCTGCCCACAATATTAATCGGAAACTCTTAAGGCGAAGTATATCTGAATACTTGAGTATTACATGCCATTTCGAACACTTTTCTAGTTTGGTTTAATCTTCACGACCGGAAAACTATTCTGCAAATCAAATGTATACAATTGTATCAACAAACGCATTGTGAAATATACTTCATTATTTTCGTAAGATCTGTAGTACCGTTCCGTTCTCTACGCTGTTTGCATGTGATGAAATGGGACCTCGTCAGCTTCTATATCTGACCAGTAACAGAGGAATCATGATAGAACAAGGTTCGTCGAAGCAGAGAGGTGAGAGTCTCACCTCCCTGGTCGAAGTGAGGCATGAAATGTCTATTCACGAGTAAAATTCTGCCCAGTCTGCAAAAGAAAACACTGCAATTGCTTCCCTCTTGTCCTTGTTTTGTTGTATGCGTTCTCGTGTTTCTTACACTACGGTCACAGCAGGATTCCCCAGAAAAGCTCCATAACCGATCAAATTCCAAAGCGAATTTCGTATATATTATGATATTTCTACCATCTCATTACAAAGAACAAGAAGAGAAGGGGATGGGGATGGGGGGACGTATAAAAATCAGAAACATGCAAAGATGACGCAGAAAAGAAGAGGAGGAGGAAAGAAGAAGAAAGAGAAATGGAAGAAGATCATGAAGAAGAAGGCTCAATTACAACAAATTGATCACTAAAACTAAGCAATAGGGAGCCAAATTTATTCAGTGGTTCACGGACTGCTCACCCTCTTTTACCATTTTTTTTTTCGGGGGGGGGGGGAGCTTGTTTAGAGAATGTGCCAACACTCAGCGTAGATGGCGCTTCTGTCTCGCCGTCTTATCTGCGTTCAATAACTGTTACCGGTGTGTATTGAGTGCCTTAACGTACAGAAATCGTTTCTTGTCTTTGTTTACATTCTATCCAACAGGACTTCTTCCTGATGTAACTACGGCAAATTGTAGGTGTCAAATATTTTGACCTGAACTAGTCAAACTTCATAAAGCGTTAATACCATGTCACGCGCGTCTTTATGGTAATTTGTTACAGAGTTTAGAGTGGACTGTTGGTAGCCCTTGATCGCCTTATTTCCCCGATCATAATATGATTGATTATTATCAATTTATGCCAAGACGTTGACCAATATTTATATCAATGTATCTGACAAATTTTCCTTTCCCTTGACTACTTATCGAGCTTACACTTATTTGATGATGTACACATGACTTGAATTAATTTTCATTGATGTGATATCTATCTCACGCCTGAAATGACCAGCCTTTTATGAACATAAATAGGCTATACATAGTTACCCAGAGTGACCTTTAAGCATTTAGTGTCTTGTTGAACAATGGAGAATGCTTTTCATTCTTCACAGGAATTCTTGCCCTGTGCAATTTATTCCGACCAAGATGTTTCCATTGTTCGCTTATACGCGGATGTACAAGAGGACATCTTGTCATGCTAGGGTGTCGATGACAAGACTTTCAACCATAACAGTGTATGATGAGGTTTTATAACAATGTAGTCAGTAGTGGTGTTGTGTCAGTAGTAGTTATGGTAGTTGTATATACTACAAATAGTACTAGTAGAAGTAGAAATAGTACGATTAGTTTAGTATTAGTATTAGTGTTATTATTATTAGTAGTAGTAGTAGAAGAAGTAGTAGAAGTAATAGTATAGTAGTAGCAGCAGTAGTAGTAGGAATTGGCTCATTCGTGCGTTCGTATCTATTCTGCTTCTCGAATCAAATCTAAATAATTTACATGGTTGTGACCATGCAAAAGTAGTGGTAGTAGTAGTAGTAGTAGTAGTAGTAGTAGTAGTAGTAGCAGTAGTGGTGGTGGTTGTGGTGGTATACATGAAAAATGAAATTCATTACATGCTCCACTCTTCATTTCAATAGATTAAAAGATTGTCTCCATTGAAACATTTCATTTCACTTATTTCCATCAAGCAATTTCACAAAATCATAAACACAGAGTAATTGTATGAAAACAAAGTATTTCAAATATAATTACATCAACTCATGAAAAAAATAGGCAATTAAGGTCATAAAGAATTAATCAATGTTCATTATGTTTACTGATAGTGTTTAATTTATTAGGCAATTTAAAATGGAATGGACTGCTAGAAAGGACAGTTTATATATTGCAGTCCTCTCAGAACAACAAGAACACAAATTTAAGCAACTTTTGCTGCTCATAAAGGAAAAGAAACATATGATAGGGTATATATGATGGCGTAAAGCTTACATCTTGCAATCTGAAAACGTTATGTATACTTTATTGATCTGCACGATACTAAAAAGAAAATTAAAGGAAATTCTAGAGAGCTTCACTTTCGAATGACATTGCACGTCATAGTCAACTGTTTTAAGCTATACTCCTTCACTTTACCAGGGCACACTGAAATAGGGAATCGATTTAACTGGCTCACTGCTGCTGGCAGAGCGCGTCATATACCCAGGGAAAGTACGATTAGCGACACACCATCTTTTTTGATAGATTAATAGAAATACCCTCAAATTCTAAGATCCATTCGACTCACCTTGTATTAGTCAATTAAGCCATTTCCTGTAACTGAGAAAAAGCAGAGTTTGTACGACACTCATTCGAAAAATATATAAAGTGTTTTTTTGTTTTTTTTTGGTGTGTGTGAATAATCGATTTTTTTTTTTGAAAAAAAAAAATAATGCATGACAAATCTGCTCCAACTCGCGAGGTGATTCCAAACAATGTTAGTTTGCATCATATTCATGCTCTATTAGAGAGTTACAAGGCAAGCAGTCATAGCATCCATTGTGTATGATATCTTCGACTATAGGGCAGAAAATGATCTAACAATAAAAAGAAAGAAATTTCTTCGTGTACACAGTTACATAATATGACATCATATACACTATCATGATTTAACAATCACACGATATGACAACATATACTGCCCGAAATGACTGCGAGATACTAATCGTTACTTGTACACATAACGTCTGATGACATGCATTGTTATAAGTTTTGGGATATATTCTTCTTTACACAGTTTGTACATAAAATCATACACGTTATTCTACTTGATGTGCAGAAAGCACATATGAGAAGAACATACTATTTTTCTGTTGACACTCACACGTACACTACGCACATACATACACACACATACACACATACATACGCACACACATGCATACACACACACAGACTTACATACCGCAAGGCTCCCTTAGAACTTCTCTTCCTCCCATACACATACCTGTAGAGGACGATAGAACTTGTACACGTCCTACAATTCTCAATAAGTAGACAAATATTTGGGTTGCATTTGAAACTCAGATCTTCTACAAGCGATAATGTGTCTGAAATATTGTATAAAATAGGTATTTGAAAAAAAAAGTTTAATCAAGACAGGAGACATTTTTTGCTGGATAACAGTTATTCACATGGGAAAGGGAATCAAAATGACCTGGTATGAAGGTGGAATCACCCACACTCACCATACTGGATTAAATGTGAGTAAGACAAACAGAGTGAGAAGAATAAATTGAACGCTAATTCCCTCTCTTCCGCTGATCGTGGAAAACTAGCATAATATTCACGGACCTTGCTGCTTTGGCCGCCATTATTAAAACGGGGAAAACGCCAAGCCGAAGTGTGAGCTTTATATACCCGCCCGAGAAATGTTTCATTATGTTGCAGCCCGACGTTTGTGGCTAAAGATAGCAGCACCAGGCCCTCTGCTTACGTCAGGTTATGCAAATTTGTGACGTCAGAAATCCTGTTTTTCTATATATACGTACAAAATGCATTGGCGCTCTCCGTTTCCCTTCACTAGTCTGTCGTGCTTTTTCCTTTTTCTCTCGCCTCTTTTCTACACAATAACATAGAGCTGTCATCGCACGTAGAGAATGATTAGCAAGTACGTTATGATTATAAGCTAATGTGCAGAAGATATGTGTGGTAATGAATGTGATATGAACAGGATTACAGTATACCTGATAGTTTACTGGTGTTCTTGCCGTGTCTGAAGAAATTTGATAGATATTTGTAAATGGTGGCTGAGCGTTGTAAGAAATGTCTTTGTGTTGTTGATAATGAATTGAACGAAAAGTTTTATTGTCGTCATTTCGATCAACCAGGATTTCACATCTGCTGACTGTATAAGTTGACGGCAAGCATGTAGAGTGATACACAGAAAGTCCTTCCTCTGGTTAGGACCGAATGAAGGAAAAGACGTGAGAAAGAGAGGGAGAGGGAGGGGTGGGTGAGAGTGAGGGGGAAAGAGAGGGAGAGAAAATAAACGTCACTAGCAGATGTCTGCACGGTTGTATTCAAATGGCACAATCACAGAATGCAACGACCTGTAGACAGACTACAAAGTATGAATATAAAAGATCCAAAATATCAATTGCATATCTCTTTCACAGGAGATAGGCCTGTACACATTTTTATTTAAGGTCTCGTTATAGAAATTGGCGTGTACTTTAACGCAAGGGGAACTGTGGGTTATAATTGTCTGCTATCTATCATTTGCTATGGAGGCAAAAATAGACTGCTCGTTGGACTAGCGCTCTATACCGAATGAACACGATGCGAAAAACCATCTCTAGTGTATAATGACGCAAACGGGAGGTTTATAAGAGGTGCATTCCATTCGTACAGAGGGGAGAACAAACGCCATCGCCCTATGATGAGTATGGAGGCCAGAGATTTGACCGAGGTGGCGTCATAGCGGACACACGTCTACAGACGATGTTAACCTATAGAAGCTGTCGGAGGTTGAGGCGGCGAAGTGAAGAGAGCATAGTCCAAGGTCCCGCATGGAGGGCGGGGCTTTGTAAATCACATTTTTGAAGTATCTTCATCTGTGATAGCTCATGCAGAGAGAGCAATAGACTCAGCGGTTTATATATATCGAACTTTTGGTGCCACCACAACGATCGAATCTGCTCTGAGACAATTATCATTACTATACGAGACACACTTTAAAGACATATTTTCCTAGAAAATGACGATTTACTTGGAACATGAACCACGTTCCCCCTGTAGTTTTGACAAGGCTCATAAAGCACATAATCAATATAAGGCAACATGTATCGCACAACTTGTTTTGAACTTATATAGTTAAACATTCCCTCTAAGATGTGTTGAAGAACACACGCTGTACAGTGCATGTTCAAGTCAGAAATTGTTGTTAAGATGCAAGTTTTTAAAGAAGACTAAAACGAAAGCAGCTAAATTCACACAATTTTAGCTTTTTTTTCTATATGAATGTGTCATGTTCATAAGTTCATGTGAGATACCCTGGTGTTATTACTGTTTTCTTTCCAAATGGAAGGCCAGGAGAATGATGTTAAGATGCAATGCTTGGCTAATTATATGTAATTTATATGTAATTTCGTTCTATATAGATGAAACTTCAGTCCGCCAAGATTCTGCACCTGTGCCTAAATACGACCCCTTATTGCTCCATGGACAATAATAAATGTTGCTTTGAATAAGGCATAATTTACCATTTGCATATGAAATAAAAACCCGGTATTTGTGCTTCAAAATGGATCTAAAATGTGAGTTAGGGATAGAAACAAACAATGTAAGAATTTGAATTATCAGAATCAGTGTTAAGTATTGTTATATATACAAAATGTGAACAACGATCATAATAAAAAAATATTTCCAGATATACCGTCTACAGTTACGGTTTATTGAGAAAAATAGTGCTATCTCCTTATACATTGTATTTCAGGTTTTATTGCAAAATTCTTATTTGGTATATAGCACGTTTTATGATGCAACTGACCTACACATATGCATCTTGATTTTTTGTTGTTGTTGTAATCACTGCTTCCAACACGACCTTTAAAGGTTTGCAGTTTATGTGGAATTGTTTATTTTTGTTTGAAATGTGGAACGGATTGTATCTCTGAAGTTATGAAGAGCGAAGATAAGTGATACATTTGTGTCTGGCGTAGATAAAATTGACATTAAAACATTGAAAGAATTAAGTTGTTAAGGGTCGTAAAACGAACTTGCGGATACATGGGCTCTTATGTGTTCAGAATTTTATCATGTTATGTGGTTATTTTGGGATAAGATTTGCCCTTTCGTCATATTTCGACTTCTTTATAAATGAAATTAAAGGGATTTTTCTTTGATGAGTGATGAAGGTAGAAATCATGTTTCTTTCTTTGTTTTTTTTTTTTCTTTCGCGTCATACATGAAGTACAACTTCTATAGTCTTCCATTCATTATGAAAATAATTTAAATGTAGAAGGTTATTAACGATAGGCGCTTAACCCAAGAACGTTGTAACGGTTAATGACCTTCATACGCATGATGGCCAGAGGAAGCCATTAACATCATTATCAAGTTGTTGTGGTATTGTACTGTCATTCTTAAGTCGCTGTGGTATCTTATTGTTGGTTTCAACAGTCAACTTCAAATATCAAATTAACAGCAGCAAAATAACTCATTTACGTATAAATTGCTTCTATGATGAAAAAGAAACTATTTAAATAAATCTTTTGAAAATAACCACCAACAAGCATTGGTTTACTGGACACTATTGGCCCATACCAGCACTACACAGGAGATTTCGCTCTTACGTTAATTCGAACGTCATTCGATTACGTAATACTGTAGTTCTGCCAGCAATTTGCTCCTTGGACGCATGGCACAATCACATAATCTGCCACCTCTTTCTTGAAAGTCATTTGGATGATTGACCGAGTGGGGAATGTATGTGTGTATGTGTGTAAGTTTGTGTGTGTGTGAGTGTGTGTATGTGTGCGTGTGTGTCTGTCTGTCTGTTGGATTTCACCGAAAAGGGATATCGGGGATATTTTTGTGAGATCTAGGATTGGTATCGGAAGAAACTCAGAGAATTTCAGTATAAATTACTAAATATACATTGGGCAATTTACACAATGGAGCGTCATCTAAATTTTGGTTTTTCTTCTTACAATTAAGCACAGAGACTTATTTACACATATTTTAGAATTGTTCAAAGACTCAGGCCTTGCGGCAGGAGTTATGAAAAATTTTGAATTATATCTAGGCAGACTCAGAAACGAAGACTGACAAGCCATTCATTAATCATGAGCAAAGAGGGGACCTTTCGAAGAATTAATCCGTGCAATACAGTCATATTTATAATAAAATATCATTCTCTAGGCACGGTCAGAATTCGCAATTTCGTTATTGGTTGAGATCATTAACAATGCTACATACGATAGGGGAGCATACAAAAATACTGCCACCAAAGGGAGAAAATTAGGAGTTTATCGACTGACATGAGAATGTTTGGAATTTAGTTGAGAGTGTATACATACAGTATTCTGAATAAGATATAACTTCAGAATTTGGAGAAGAGCGCATAGAATTCTAAATAAAGTATACCTTTTAGAATTTACTTGTCAACATAGCTGTCAAAATATAAATGTTCGCAGGAAGGTGTTTTCATGCCTTTTAGTTTTTTTACGTAATATATATATATATATATATATATATATATATATATATATATGTGTGTGTGTGTGTGTGTGTGTGTGTGTGTGTGTGTGTGTTAGTGTGTGTGAGTGCGTGTGGTGATGTGTGTGTAAGTGAGTGTGTATTTTTTGCTGGTGGGGTAGGGGCCAGGTACTAACCCCCCTCTTTCCTTCAGTCTTAAAGTAAGGTGTTTATATGCTTGAGGTAGTTTCTATCTTTCTCTTTTTATTCTAGAAATGTTAATGTTTTATGCTACCTCATACAATTATCATTTCTACCGTGAACTTACATGGTGGAAAATGTAATTCTAATATTTGGTTTTACGATTGTTTTGTCATTTAATTATTTGAAGGAAATCTAATAAAGATTTTGGGGAAAAGAGTTTGCCTATTGTATACGTGTCTGCCTCTGTGTCTTTATGTTTGTGAGTGAAAAGTAACCCCTACAGTGTATTGTTTTGCATTGAATAGGTAAGATTTAGGAGAAATAATGGAACTGCTTATATAGATACAACAGTACCTCTGGTTTCTGAAACTAGACGGTTTTGTAATGCGATTAAAACGTTTGAAGTCTTTATGCTTTACAGTGAATCAAAGGCCATTGGAACCAACAAACAATTACAACACCTTCGTTCCATTACGCAAAATGCCACCCCCCCCCCACACACATATATTATATCCTCTTCAAACTGTTCCAAGCTGGTGCGCAGATTAGGAACTGTAAATTCAGTACTAGCTCTTCTACCCTAATTTCGACATCGCGAAAGAAGACCAAGCAACATTACGCCTAATAAAAGCAATATGTTTTTCTTTCATATATTTACTTTAAGGAAGTCATATGTACGTATGATATTTTGCTGGTTAAACGAGGACCAGGTTACTTTTTTCCCGGTTGTAATACGGATGATTGTGTTTTATGCTCACAGCAGTATGGTAGCATTTATTATGTATGCTATACATGAAAATGTAGGTTGCAATAAGCCACAACTAAGAGATGCCCTATACTTTCCTTCTTGTTCTTGCATACTATATGCTTCATAAGATAAACGCATTCGATGTTCTGCAGAATAATTCAGCAGAAATGAATATGATCGCATGTACACATCCAATTATAATATCTTAAAAACGTACAAAACTGTGGAAAATTATAAATGGGCTCAAAATATAACAAAGACAAAAAAGGAACGTATGAAAAATATATCCATCCGTTCCGGTATCTATCTTAGAAAGAAAGAATACATAAACAGGCGCCTGCATTTATGTGTAACTATTTTTCATAGGTACACTTACATTTTCTCTCTCATGTTATATGTTTACTTCGTCTAAATTCCATTTTGAAATTTCTTTATAATTCTTAATATATAAAACATGCTGCATGTCAATAGTTATTGTATGTAAGGTTTTAGTAAAACGCCAATGCAGACCTGCAGCTATATAGCGGCTATCGTAGAATAAGTGTATCTGTTCTCTGTGTGTGTGTGTGTGTATGTGTGTGTGTTTTCTACTGAGATTGATGAAGCAAGAATGAAGTAAAGATGAACTGGAGCTACTAAACACATATAATTATAAACCTTTTGCGCCGTCAATGCAATATGCAATGCTAAAATTAGAATGAATGGCAGAGTTCTGCACTTCTCAGTCTAAAATGATAAGAACTATAAAGACGTTTGTCTCATCTGTAGGTATGTGAGCGTCACGAATATGTGCGCATATGCATATATATACAGTGTATATATATATATATATATATATATATATATATATATATATATACTTATCCGTGTTCAATTTCAACAACCTTAAAAAATCCATTGGAATTAATGAATTAAATGCCACAAATAGGTACAATATTGTCAAATCCAATGTGTATATGCAATGATTTTAAGAATAATATTTAGGTGTGGGTGAAAGATAATTGCATACTAATCATTTATTTAGTGACAGCATGAGTCACTTGCACGCTCATTTGGGAACAAACTCCGTTCCTGAGTTTTTTTAATCGACCTCATGGAGAAACAAAGTTCCCGAGCTGCGTTCATAACATTAAAATTCCATTCAGTCGCTCGGAGGCCTACCGCCGACGCCATTGTAAATGTACAGGTTCATTGCACAAGCGCCACAAGCTAGGGACAAACCGCCACGGTGCAGTACACCCCCACTAGAAAGTGGTATTGGACTGTGCAGCCATACTGTTCTCTGCTCTACGATGCGCAGCTCCTCAACAAGCGAATGCATGCAATGCTGCGGTACGTGATGTGAGACCGGTTTAATATACCATAGCGATAATACCTCCCCTTACTGTCTTAGGAAGCGAATTGAGTGTATGTTTTTGGAGAAATACCATCAAAAGGACACCTTTTGGACTGAATAGACAGTGTTTTTACAGAAATGAGGATCTCTGGACTATTACCTGGAGCCATGTGGTAGCATTTTGTGCGATTCTGAGGGAGAAATCAGCGGCGAAGGATGGCGCGGTCGGCTGCAGCCGCGCATCTTTCTCCGCGCGATCTTGAAGCGGGGGATAACATAGGGGAACCCATAGGAAACCATACATCACAGGTAACACGCATCCTCCAGTGTGGTGTATAAACATCGTCTACCGGTTGTGTGTGATACATGTATTGTACAAGTGCAGCGTTTTGTTTTGACGATTATATGTTGGCAGATGCATATATATGTCAATATATATATACCCCGTAACTTACCTACTCTGTCTCTCTTACAGCATAACATTAAATGTTTCCTTTATCTTTTTCTACTCAGGCAAGTACATTTCATTTGTACATCATAATATCAAGATGACATATTTGTCTTGTGTAAGGCCGGCAGAGCAGGTGCTTATACCAGGTGCTTTTAACAATTCAATTCACTTGGTGTTTGGGTTTATGTAAAATAAAAATTCTTCATGAGCCTTGTCGCCTATCTGGATCAATGTTTTTCTGTTGTGTACAGATTAGGTTTGGGAAATTTTATGTGGTATTCAGCTCCAAAAGTATATATATATATTTTTTAAAATCATTATTATTATTTTTTTTTTTTGGGGGGGGGGGGCATTTTTCATGATCATCTTCTATCAATAGCTTAGATCAGTGTAATTTCTCTTGGACTCAGACAGTAAAAATCACTTTTATGGGAATGATATTTTATTTTAAATGTTTCATGTATTATCTTCAGGATATGAGGTATTATTTTTACATTTGTCATAGTCTTGTGTAAAATATATGATATCAAACTGTGCATGTATTTTATTAAAACCAGACACAGTCATGGGTATGTAATAATCTTCCTCAAAAGAGATTGCTGTTTAATGTGTGAATTTGAAAGAGAATAATATACAAAACAAATCAGCATATCAACTGTTGTCACACAGTTCAGTGAAATGAACTGAACTGGATAATTTGTATGCCAGTTTTTAGTGACAACATTTAAAATAATATGTTATTCCAAATTGAGTGCACCCTCTACCGCCACCTCCAGTTTAAACTCCGCTTGGGGTCTTTGGAGGATCACTACCAAGTACCAATTACCAAGTACCAAATAGTCCTACTAAGTACCAACAAAGGCTGCTCCTTCCATACCCATTAGGAGAGATTCTATAGATTTGAATGCACTTGATCAGAGTAATGTTTTCTTTTAGCCGTAGCAAAAATCCAGCCTCATGGTAGACATTGCTGAGAAAAAAAAACCAACCCAAACAAACAAAAAACTATTTTATAAGACTTACATGTCCTTTGCTTGCGATCCATATTTAGATACAAAGGCATCATAAAATCGAATTTATCTTGATTCACATTTGTCTGGTTAATGACTAATCATTACCCATTGAATGTTGGGATGTTCCTTGAACGATTTGAATTGTAATACAAACAAATGATTATATGAATATGATTATATGAATATATGAATTATGTTGCTGTTTTTAAGTCGATATCAAAACTATTGTTCAACAATACCAGTGAGTAAGAAACCTAGCTTCAGGTTTACCTTGGTGATTGTGATAAATAGTCTATTGCCTCCAAAATAAAAAAAAATTGTAAAGAAGATAAACAAAAATGACATGCTGTGTGACAATATTTTTGCTAATCAGTGCATATTATAAGTAATTGTCACAGTATCCTTTTAGATCTTGGATGAGTAGACCTCCCAAACATTTCCTGTGGAGTTTTAACTCGCTATGTGCCACTTTTGCATGCCCAACTCTGTCGATGGCATGCCAAGTTCACATATACAGTACATTAGTTTGCTCAAAAGCACAATTTCGCCCAAACCGATGGATAAATTGCCAAACGCCACAGTACAATGAAAGTGTCACTACTGATTCTGCTCGTCTCGCATGCAGCTTTCATGTGGTGATTGAATATTAAGGGATGTTTCCCGTTGGAATTTTGTGTAAAATGCTAATTTTCTGCCATTGTTTTGTGTGCAAAAGTCATGCTTTTACACTATTATAGCTATTGGTTAAGAAGGAAATATGATCGTGACTTTGTCTTCATAGCAAAGTTTGCTATTTGTTCTGCAACATTGCTCAGTGCATGTCCAGCATATCTAAATTTATAAGAAGTTACATGGATTTGAAAAATAGAATGCTTTCCCAAAGCGTGCCTGCGTTGTAGTCTCAGAATAATGTGGCATGTAGGGAGTTTTACACCGTGGCACATAAAGAGTTAACTGGAGGCTAAGACTGGAGGTTAAATATAGACAATCAACCCTGTTCTCACAAAAATATTTTTTATATAAACTTTTAGGGGTCAGAGATTCTTCCATGTTCCTTACCATTAAGCATACAAAATAGCAGCCATGCACCGGTGCTGTATTCAAATATTTTGTAAATATGTAGAGGACCACAGGATGAGTAAACATATTTTCATAGATCCTTGGCAAACCCTGTGCTAAATTTTTACTCCCCCCCCCCCAAAAAAAAAAAAAAAAAAAAAATAGAGTGAACAAGAGAGATAAATGGATGGATCATAATGAATTATTTTGTCCTCTGGGATTGTTTTCCTGATCCCACATTTGTCATGCTTGTGCTGCCAACAGGAAATGTTCATGGTACTATCGATTTAAGCAGACTCGGTCCATCATTCTATAAAATGCCAACTGTTTCATAATCTGGAAACCCAACCTGCTAACAAACATCAAAATTGTGCCATATTGAAAAAAGCAAACCATAAAATTAGCACCAGTTTGTTGAACTGATTGCAAATTGTTATGTAATTGAGTTGTTGAGGTTATAAAATGCCAAGTGTTTCATAATCTGGAAATCCAACCTGCTAACAAACATAAAAATTGTGCCATATTGAAAAAAGCAAACCATAAAATTAGCACCAGTTTGTTGAACTGATGGCAAATTGTTATGTAATTGAGTTGTTGAGGCTATAAAATGCTGGTAGAAAGTACAAATACATGTTTGCCTATTTTCACGACTTATGGTCAGTAAAGGTAGATGTTACAGAATATCAAATACCGGTAGCGAGGGTCACATGTCATAATCTATAGGAGTATGTTGATGGCACCAGCGTTTTTTATTGTATGGAAAGCTGCCAAACAAGGAAATACAAATTGTGGAATTTCAGGGAGTTTGCTGAGATATGCTGGTTGTAGGGGGGCTGATGCTGAACCCTGTACAATTTTGGTTTTACTTTTTGAAATCTTGACTACTTTGAGCATCCAGTCACCATCCCCTGCAACATATTTTCAGCTTTGTTGAAATCTTGATCTTAATGGATCTTTGGACATCACAGTGACAAAGAGAGTGGACGGAGTCTTGATATTCTGTATACGCCATTTAGTGAGTCTACAATTTTGGGAGTGGTTAAGTTTGCGATTGTGGAGTCAAGTTATGAACAGAGAAATAAATGTGTGCCTTCATGTCGAGATCAGCATTGATATTTTTGTGTTTTTAAATCTTCAAATAAAACCCAACTTGTGAATTTTGAGAAAATATGTAAAGCTTGCAAAATACATATTAAATTATGCTGTATACAGTATGTACATGTATCTTGCTAGCTGAAGGTATTTATGGCAGTCAAACACCACTTATACTTTTCTCACTGATTTCATTACTGACGAAAGGTTAGCAGTGATTTCAGCTACAAATTTATGTCTATGAGAGAAATACTGTAGACCTTGTATTTGTAATACGCAAAAAAGATAAAGACAAGAAAAAGTGGTGAAGATATTATGTACCTTCTATTCTTTTGCTCTTTTGAAACATCAAAGTGACTTTCTGCAGCAACAAGGTTGCTTTCTTGGGGGGGGGGGGTGAGGGGGTGGTGAAAAATGTAGTATGAAATCCTGTGATGTTTTATTTTCACAATTTTTGTTAATATGTATTTTTTTTTTGTGTGACAGATAATCATTAAACAAAACAAATATGTTATTCATTGCTAGCCTATGCTAGCTGAATTCAACTAGTACCATAGGTCAAGGCTATGACTCTTGAACAATTGAAATAAGGTCACCAGGTGCAATGTGTGTGGATGTGGAAGATATAAACAGACACTCATTTATCAAATTTTAACAAGTCATTGTCAGAAGATGCACAGGTAATGAAGGCAGAGTCCAGTTTGTGCTAAGTCTCCATCTATTACAGTCTTCAAAAAACTGCACGTACAAATAAGCACGCTGTGTGATATTTGTAAACATTTATTATTGTAATGGGGTGTAACGTAAAAAGATTGTTCCTTCCGACAGACCTCACTAATGATTTGAGGTAAAATGATGCAAATTTCATACAAAGTCATGACTTAGGCCCCATTTTCCATCAGAACAATGGAGTCCTCCATAGTCTGGCTGTAGCAAGTGAATCAATCTAATCTTTAGTGTGCTCACGTCATGCTTTGTCTTTTTTGACAATCCTCATGTGAACAATGTGTAATAATAATAATAATAAAGGACATTTATATTGCGCAGCTACTATAATAATATACTCTACTGTGCATTACAAAATGACATGCATACAAGAAATTCAAACAGAAAATACATTACTTTAAGAGATGACTTTTTAACCTGACCTTAAACTCATTAATTGTAGCTGCTTGTCTTAGAAACAAAGGGAGATTATTCCATAATTTTGGTGCAGCGTACAAAAATGCCCTGTCACCAAGAGTATCTTTTGATTTCCCCGATGGATATTTCAATAATGTTTGATCCTGTGAACTTCGAAGGTGATAAAATGTAGGCTCTTTAAGAGTTACAGTGACTACAGCTGGAGTAGACCTTAACTTTAAAATAGTGCAAAATGTAAGTCTTCTTCATAACAATGAGTAAAGAGACAGATAATTTGGAATTATGGGTTAATATCACTGTGATTCAATCTGTACATCCTATTACACCATGATCCTAATGTCTGCCATTGAATAGATCTCCTTGAGGTTTCATCTGCATAATACTCCCTGTAATTCCTCTCAAGGTGGCTACATTGTGGAGAGTGGTTGGGCTTGTAGACAAAAGTCTCTACAGTCAAACCTGCCTTAGCGGCCACCTCTCTATAGCGGCCACCTGTCTATAGCGGCCACTGAAAAATCCCCCCGAGAGAAAAGCCATGTTAAAGACCCTGTGTATTGCGGCCACCTGTCTAACATGGCCAGCGGCCACAAATTTTGTTTCCCGTGGTAGATTTTAACCTGTCTATAGCGGCCAAAATCCTGATGGAGCCGTAGCCGAGCCGATAATTCAGCGTGTTTTTCTGCTTTTTAGCCGTGCCAGTCATTCCTGGGCAACATTCAGTGATCGCCACCGTTGCATTCGTCACTTATTCAGTCCCAATAATGCACTAGTGTTAAGTTTTCTTCATGACTGTGCACATGCTACGGTACTGTGCAACGATTTCATAACGCCGGCATTGTTTTATGCATGATACACACGTGTGCATACGTACATTCATGTACATGTAAGTGTTTATAGATGTATACAACGATACATGTACATGTAGGCAATGTACACAAAGTTGGATTACCTGTCTATAGCGGCCACCTGTCTATAACGGCCACTTTTTCCGTATCCCTTGGGTGGCCGCTATAGACAGGTTTGACTGTAGTTTGTCTCTGGCATGAAGTAATTTGCAGAGACATGTCTGGGTTCCCTTGTTAAACCGTTGAGGATGAGTCCCGAGTATACGCGGGCAGGTGTCTATGGGAAGTGCATGTTGTAGCAAAATCAGTCCGTCCTCACCGGGTTAAGCACTTATGACCTGAATGTGGCATCATTGATGTTGTTAATAAAAAGAAAAAGAAAAACTTTTTTGCTTCTTTTGAATGTCATTTTGGAAAAAAATATAGTCAGCATCACAAAATATTGTGCAGATGATCTGATACAAATGATTTGATATTGCATCCAAATTTCGGTCCTTAGATAGATTGAATATGTGAGTATATTTCATTGATAGGAAATCACTACCAGAGACTTCAACCATCCCACTTTCTGCAGGAAGTCTCCCACTTTGAGGCTAATTTAAACAGATCTCCTTTTATCTCCTGTTTGAGATTGAATGTCTCCCCCTCTGGCTGTGTGTCTTTTACTTAAGATGTAGTTTCTCCCACTTAAAATTTAACTTTCTCTGCCCAACTTGAGTTTTGTCATGTATCAATAATGTACCAAGCATGTTCAAAGATAAGTCTAAGAAAGTACCAGAGGGCATAACCCTAGAGCTACCAGGGCCCTTAAGTACCCAGTCCCAGAACCCTGCCTGTATGGGACAACATGCTTCGTTCTACGCATATGATGTGTGCTACAAATGTACGTGCACATAATATTTTGCTTATGTTAGTGTGATCAGAGTGTCCAGTTTTTGTCAGGGGTTCAGGCAGCTTCTCTCCTAGTACTTGATAGTTGTCATATTAGCTGCATTTAATTGCAATTCTGTGATGAGTTCTGATTAAAGTGCTTTATACTCTGTACTCCTGCCATGTTACAAGCTGCATGTTTGCTGGTAAACCAAGTGTTGGGGTCGTTGGTGCGGTTACCTGTTTGCAGACTTTAATACACGTGTACGCATACTGTCTTCACTTCCCTGGAGTTACCCATTGTCTTGACACTGCAATACCAATCTAGACAGAGTGATCAATCTCATTCAGTTGATATCTTTACTTGACTATTCACAGGGTTTGAAATTGGCGATGGTCGGCTGGCCATTGGCCACCCAAAATCACGTCGGACTAGCTAAAAATCATAAAATTCTGAAGTTACTAGTCCGTCTGGCTAGCCAAAATATTGCTACAGTGTCAAAATTGATTCTAAGTAGTCCATCTGGCTAGTTTTAAAAAAAGTTAAGTGCGACCCCTGGACTCTATTCTCAATGTTCCTATAGCAATAAAATGAGGTACATTTGGATCCAGAGGTCTAACTCGGCTCATTCATGCAGAGAAAACATTCAGAAAAAAAAAAGTATCGATCAGGTTTTGCTGTTATAATCACACACTCACATGGTGGAAGATCCAATCTCTAATTTATGCACAGTAGATGTTCACAAAAGTAAAGACCAGAAAGACCAACATTTGGACAAGTCTGTATGGTTACTGAAGTGTTGGCATATGGACATTGAAGTGTTAATGTGTAAAATGAGAAATGACTGAGATGAGTAAAGTCTGCGTTTATGCTTCCCTTTTTCAGCCCATAATCAGCATTCTAATTGCAAGACGCTCTTGTGTCCATGTTCATTTTGATATAAACCCCATTTCAAAATGCACAAGAATGTGCATTTACAATCAATTGGCGATTCTGGCTAATCATGTTTCACGGGAAGCATTAAACACAAAGTCACATATATACGCATTTAAATGACATTATCTCAATGCCTTTCCAGTTCACATAAAAGCCAGGCCTGCATGCCGCCCTTTTGATTACTGCGCAATGTACAATTTGCAGGTGCTGTGCTTTTTAGCTCAAGCTCCCTGTTGCTGATACTGTACATTGTATACTGTATGTATACTTGTACACAGACATGTTAAGAAGAGCTCCTTTCAATACAATACAGTATTGTCAAAAATTCGTCGATAGAATAAGTACTTGTATTTCCTATTACTGTCTACAGCCCACATGTGTGGACCAGCAAATAATCAAAATGATATCATACTACCGGTATATCAGACAGTGCTAAACACGTGGCCAGTTGAAACATGAACAATGTACATACGCAGTCCAGAACTTTCGAGAATGTGCGTGCCCCGATTTGACCTGCTTCTGCTTTAATAGGTCAATGAAGCAATCGCAAATTATGCTTTCTCTCAAGCTCAAAAAAAGTGAGTAATAGTGTACCTGTGAACGGCGTTTTGAATCGATCAGCATTTTGAATGGTCAGCATTTCAAAACGTTGATTCTCCCTTCGCAAATTGAGCATAAATGCACCCTAATTTGCAGTGTTTGTCTTGGGAATCATATCCTTGTTGGCAATTTGTCACTCAAATAATCTTCAGCATTTTTTTTTCCTTTTGCTTTGCTAATATGGGCAGAGTTGGTTCATGTCTTTACATTTACACTTTACATTATAATGACATTGGTCCATTCCCCATTCAGAACAGGCACTTCAGGTACTGTGTGAAATGCAACATTATGATCAAAACTAAAGATTTCTGCAAAAAAAAACCCCAAAAAAACTATCAGCTTTCTTTATAGTTTTCATGGGAAGAATGTTATAAAGAAGGAAGCCCGTCGTAGGCCTAATGCAAAGGGACTAGACTATCGCCACCTACGAGGTCTTTTTGTATCTGTCCATACACTGTAGATGACTAGGATCTACTTGTAGTTACGGTATGCCTCAATGGGTTCAATGCAGGGTAACCTAGTATGTTAATTGTGTGCTAGTGTTAATACCTCACGTTTGTGTGTGTGTGTGTGTGTGTGTGTGTGTTTGCTTTTTCTGACCAACTTCCCTTTCATATATGTGCCAGGTAGCAACAGCACTGCAGTATTTACCATAAATTGATATTACCATAGTTTGTGTGTGTGTGTGTGTGTGTGTGTGTGTGTGTGTGTTTGTGTGTGCCTCTGAAGATAGAATGTGACCTACATAATATTGTAATACAGAGTGGCGATGCATAATGAAGAAGTATTTTGTTGATACAATTACTGTTGACATATCCAGGACTGTTAGAAGGCATGGTAATATACTGAGTATTGTGCTTTCTTCATACACATACTTAGGTTTGCTGTAGTGTTATAGTGCACTACTACAGAGCAAATACCCACATGTATTCAGGACATGTTCATTTCTACTCTAGCAGACATACAGTAACATATGAAAAAGAGCCATATAAGAAGTATTCATTAACACACACTTTGCACATCAGTATGTGATCTTTCTCTGTTCGATACTTGGGCATCTATGTGTAGATAAAGTAATACTGTACTACATGTAATACACAGATGTATTGAAGGACATGAAAATAACATTTACTGTTTGTTGAACTGTGCTAGTAGCTAGTCAACAAAGGTTATGTAAAATAAAAGGCCACATGTATAGAGAGAAAAGGAAATGTATAGAGAGAAAAAGGAAACTTAAAACAAAAAATCTGTTGGTCTTGTAATGGCATTTGCATTGATGAACAATCCACAGAGCATTTACTGAACAGATGTTTCATTGCCACATCATTGCATGTACTACATGTATAGTAGGACCTGTAAACATAATGTGGTATAGATGTACTGTATGTGTATACATGTTTTAACTACTGGATGGTACCTGCTTGAAGTCTGCTGATATAATCCCTGTGACTATTGTAAAATTGCCAATTCAGCAATGCTGCAGTCTGAGCAATACGTATCTGTCTGGTAATAGAATTGAAAATTAGCAATCCAAATGGCAGTATGAGTGGGTGTGGGCTGCAGTACATGTAGGAGTTGGTGCATTCACATCACCAACAACATTAGGTTTGTTGCTGTTGATAAGTTGCACCTTCTTGGGTTTCTTTGTCTGACAGCCATATCATTATTTTGTAGTGTATAGTGATTTCAGGAAAAAAATTGTCAGGGAGACTAGAGAAATCTGTTTGTCTTTTAATATGCTGTATGCTGCCAGAAGAATACCAGTTGCTGTCCTGAACAGAATAAGATTGTGCACATATTATTGTCTGATTATTCTTTCATGTACAGTGTACATATGGTGGCTTTGGCATTCAACTTTTAAAGTATTGTGACATCACCAACCATGAAGCTTTGGAAATATTCAAAACCGATAAAAAGCTGAAAACAATTCACAAAATCACAGTTCACAGCACATTTTTCCACTTCAATGAAAATCTCATTGAATAGCTGCACAAATGAATGATAGCAAATTGGTGTACGATACTTCAACTTAGTTCGTTCGTGATCTGAATTGCTTGAAATATCATTCCACATTGCATTTTGACAAGAAAGGATCATCTTTTTCCACTTAAAGGGGAAGGCTAGTAACTGATCAATGGGAATCAGTAGAAATGCTGGGAGATGATTGTTCCAATCCTTATGGGATTCATTCAAGAGTTCATTGTATATCTATTGTTGTGTGAAAATGATTTGCTTCAGAACGGTCTCATATTCAAGTAATGTGCAGATTAATGCTCCGTCACTGACCAGGGACGCTAACCTGGAAGCATTAAACTGTTCTTCATCAAGTTCTGCAAACTATGATTCAGCTTGTTATCACTAGGAGAAAGTCTAGCACTCAAAACTTCTGAGTTGCAATGAGCTATTTGATAATAAATTCATGCAACTACAATTGTATGCTAAGCCTGAAGTCTCATAGAGATGTTTCCAGTAATTGCATCAATTTTTTCCCTTCTTATCATGATTAAAACATTGTCACTTCACAATAGGAAATGCATTTTCAGAGCTTTTGATATTTCTTTTCCGAACATGTAGCATTAAACAACTGCTGAAAAAAAATATATGTAAAATTATGCTGCTCTGGAAATTGAAATGGTGCTCTTTGCTTTTTGTGAACAACTAAACTAAAGTACATGCTGTGCACTGGCACAGCCTTGTCAACACATTTTTATGGCAATCAATAGCGCCACTGTTGGTGGAGTTTTTACATTTATATGCAATGGGCCAATTTTGTCTTTCAAAGATCAAAATAAAATCATGTAGAGCTACAAGTGGGGCACTGGTTCAAATAATCTCCCATGAATATTAAGTAGGAAACATGTGTCATTCAGCTGAAGGAAGATAAAGTATCAAAGCTGCTTATTGGGTGAAGGTAAGACTCATTGTGTCGTTTCCAAAAAATAATTAAAGAAAGCATTTTGATCTGGCTATGGAGCTTGTAATCTGCTTTTGTTAGGATGGGGAAAGAGAATTACAAGGTTTTACAGATGACCACACCCATGAAACGAGAGTTCTCAATCATGGGACTTTGCCATCACTGCAGGTTTTTTTTTTTTTCAATGTATCACAGACACGTGTGATGTACAATTGTACATGTGTATGCCAAATCCTGTGACGTATTCTGCTATTAATTCAGACTTCCGTAGTCCTACATGTATAACACTGCATGCCGTAAACTCAGGTATTTTCTGTGTGGTGAAGCAAAGGCTATGTTCATAAATTGTAATTTGAAGAAAGATTCCTCTTTGCTTGAGTCATATTCATGGTAATTTACAAAATCTTTGTCAGGAAGAAAAAAAAATCATTATTGTTGTTGCTTCATATGTAGTTTTAAGATTAGCATATCATTTCAGATAGAACTCTTGTATCTGTTTTTTAATAAATCGTCACAGAGTCAAGGGAAAAAGAGAAGATGAAATACTTCTAGTTGCCCACATATTTGTATGTTTAAGAAGTTATAAGGTACAAGATTACTTCAGGGATGTAACAAGCTATTTGAATTCACATGCTATTCATACTGAATGTTTTGCTGTTTGGAATCAATCTCACCGCATTAGTTGTTTTCATGTAAGACAAGCCTCATGTGAGATTTCTGGTCGTCAAGAGCAACCCTTCTAAAAGAGGTGTGCATAAGATTAGAATATTCCTTGGGCTTTTGTAAGCCAGGTAAACTACTGTTTAGAAAGAAGAATTCTGCATTTCTTTTTAATGTGTGTATTGTACTGTAGTTCAGTACATACACTTCTTTCATAGTTGATATTGTCTGAAAAAAAAATATGCTGAGTTAAAATCATGGAATTTAAGAAGACTAGCTAATGTGTGATAACTATCTATGAAGTAAGTATAATTATAGGTAAGAGAATACAGAGGATTTTCCTTCAGCATTATCATATGTTTTCCCTTTAAATGGATAATCCTTTTCAGGAGTTGAACAATAGATCAGAATACAGGCAGTGAGACCAAAACTCCACCACTGAAATTAAGGATGGAAATCATTCAAATACCAATAAAGAAAAAGAAATGAATGTGTCATGATATTGTGTAGTGGTGAGTCCAAAGGGCAAGCAAAATTGGTTGGCTAAGGCAGATCTACACACGGCTCCGACGTTCTCTAGAGAGTTTACAACATCATGTTTGCTCATGAAATGTCACTAATTCATGGTTTTCTTTGTAGATGACTCTTTTCCAAATATAGTGAGGCCATTATGTTTTCATGCAGCCTTCAAGAGACAAGTTAATTATTACCTTATAAAAATTGCAGGAATAATCAGTGATATTTTTTTCTAATTTCCTTCTGGAAGGGTTGTTTTGCTAAAATATGTGATATCATTTTAGCATTGTACTTCAAAACCTTATTAACCATCAACACTTCTGATTTTAGGGTGATAATTCAGGATTGTTCATTGTTAGTTTCTATGTCAATGTTAATCAAATTTTGGCATAATGTCAAGAAAAAACAACACACACCAAAAACTGATTGTCATCTCAAGAGAGACCAGAATTAAGCTGTGTACATGCATGCATGCATGCCTCATGAGTGTGCTGTATGTATGCATGTATGCATAATCAGGCTCACCGAGTCTGACACTAGGTCTTGCTAGTGTGGGAGTGGTTCATGATCAGTGACAAAAATGTTGAATGAGGACATTATCATATTCTACACTCAAGCGATTGGACAACTCTGTGTGAGCACATCTTGAATTTAGGTGAATCAATCTCTCGTCTAAGAGACAGGTTGTCTTAAAAATCACATGTCAATTTGTGTATCTCCAGAGCATGAACCTCCCTCTAGTATGTATGCTACAAATAGGAAGGAGTATGTATCCGTGAGTCATGCATGATTAGATGGAGTGTGCACATGCACCACAGCAGTGCCAGCCTGAACAGCAGGATAAAACACATTTTGTGATATTAAAACGCTCTGACCTGCCGATGAACCATTAATTTTGCCCGAGCCTGGTCAGTTTTTGGAAATTAAGGCGTATAGTCAGAAAATGCATGCTGTCCAGTCCCAATGCCCTGTGCAGTGTGCGTGAGCCCAATTTCATGATTTTTAGGTCTTACATGTATTACATGAAAGACAAGTGAATACATCAAAATTGAAATGGAAATAGTGAATCTGTTCTTACATAAAGCCATTCAAAAGCATTCATGTAATAGTGATAGGAGTACAATATGTCAGCAGTCATCAAAACCGTTGTATACATGTATGTATTTTTTCGCATAAGAGTGATACTTTGAGATAATTGCATTTGAAGTTTACCCATTTTTCAATCACGATTACTATGCTTTTATGTCTGGCATTTCCAATTGAAATCCAAAATCCAAAATTGAAAAACAGCTACTTGTACATGTATGTTTCTTGGTTTGTAAAGACCGTTGTCATTTACCATGCATACACAGTTTTCTTGACCGCATGCACAGTACTTGCGGTCACTGAACCATCGTATATTATTAATATTATGTGCAAAGTCAATTCGCCCGATATACGATGGTTTGGTTGACTGCGTGCAGTGTGCTTGTGATCATCCAAACTGTCGCATATAGGAGAGGAGGGCATATAAATCATGGTTTTTAACATGCACACACACGGGGAAAAAAAGAACCAAAATAAAATGACAAGACTCTATAAAAGTGATAATTACACAAAAGTTATGTACATCAAATTAGAAACTAAAAATTTCACAATGTATATAACCAAATGTCCACTATTGAAATGACTTACAATCTCAAAATTGAAAATTTGACGGGAAATCAGGATATATGATGGTTTAGATGATTGTCGATGGGTTTATAATGTTGTTGTTGTTGTTTTTTTACAAGCCAATATAGTACCAACAAATGTAAAGTTTTTGTGATATGTTTGCACTACGTGGCTTATCATCCTGTAGAACTCTATGACACGCAGGACTTGAATACAGTACTCAGTTCATACCAAAGTATATCGTAACAATATTCCCCCCAAGGACAATCTCTGCAGGTTACAAAGTGGAATAGGAGGTTTTTCCGCTGGAGAGATAGAAAGAGAAAGGCGATAGGATAGATGGAAACAAGCTGCCCTGAGGCAAGCGGCCGATGATTTTCCCTCATCCAAGCATCCTAATCTGATATAGATGTCATCAAAATGAGATGACGCTCACGGAACTGTGAATGTGGGATCGCCGTCTGCACACCTCATCTCTCCTTGACAAAATGACACACATACAGAGTCTATACCAATCTCTGCTTTACTTAGGGAGATATGTCTTTGCTTTAGAGTTTCATTCTCTGCTCAAATATAGAGTTTTATTTTCAGTGATTCCTGGTTGCAAGTTTGCGATCAGCTTCTATTTCAACATGTAAAGGAGGAACAAAGTAGGTACAATGTGATTTGTGGCTCATGTTAAAAAAAAAAAAAAAATTCTTCTTTGAATTTCAGGAAATGACGTACCAACTAAAAAGTCTCGCAGTGGGATTACAGTGAAGGTAGAACTTTGGTTGTAGTTATTCTATTTTTTTTTATAGTCATCTTGAACCAAGAACTCAGATGTTAAGTAGTGAGGAAATCTCTACTTTCCATGCTTGATAGAACTCTGTAAACTAAAAGTGGCATTGTTTCGTGATATGATTTGAACCGTATTTTTATCTGTGCCTGCATCATGTTTGCTGCTTAAAGAGTGACTGAAAGGAATGTGGGGTAGAGTTCACTAACAAAGGCCTGGATCAACAAACAGAGAAGAAAGGAAATGTCACCATTTGTTTTTCCAGCTGAAGTGATTCCTTTATCGTCCTAGTACAAAATATGCAGTGTATATTAAAGATATACTATATTTGTGATCTATATTGTGAGGTTTTTAATTTTCACAAGTTTTGTGAGTGGGGCAATATTCTTGAAATCAATGACATGCAAAAGTATCAACTCAAAGCACAACATGAATGCATCATGCACTGCGTACATTTCTCTGTTGGCTACTGCACTCCACAGTCGCATATTTATGCACTTGCGAAATTGTTGAAAGTTACGATTTGTGAAAAATTAGACTCGTCAAATATGAGGTGTATACAGTAATTATTCCAATCTTAGATCAGACACCAAAATGTTCATTGTTTCATGTCACATGGTTCTGTTTGGCAAGTCTGTAACTTTTGAGCTGTCACAGTTGACACACATGAAATTGATGCTAGAGGTTTGCATCCCTTTCATTGGTTCCCTAGGCAGGAATTCACTTAGTAGTTACAAATACTATACTAGGGCATTTATTTCATTTCATTTATTCATTGTCCGTAAAATGGAAACTCTTTATGAATCAAGTGGCATACATAACTACACATACATAGAGCACATATTTCAAAATGAAACACAGAGGCTGAGATAAAATATTAGCTATACACATTTAATTTATTCATATGTAAATAACATAAAAATCTGAACACTCATTAACAAAAAATACATCCACGACATCAAATATTGCGCATATTTCTTCTAAATTCAACCCACATATGTATAAGCCTATTTAGATCAATGTATCCAACAGTGTCTTTACCATATACATGTAAGTCTGTATATATCTTGTGTGTGTATGTTTACAAAAGTATGCAGATCTGCATGGTGTAAATATATACATGTATAAAATGCCAGTACCTCATACCCTCACCTCTATCTCACCAGTACTCGGTTTCAAACATATCATGGGTCTCCATGGAAAAGCCCATTTGTCATTAGGTAGTGATTTCTTGCTGTTATTTATTTTTAAGAGTCTGTTGAAGATATGTTGATATGTTGAAGATATGTTGAAGATAGATCATGGTTTAAATCCTTCCTTTTTGAAGTAAATGCACAGCTGTAGAAGTAAGTACGTGAGGATAGCACAAAAGCTTACATAGTGGAGGTCATTTTTGAATGTTCTAGAGACTGTTAAGGTATGTCACAATAGGTACACCATTGGAGTGTGGAGGTTTTGGAATTTTGTCAAATTGTTTAAGGTCTCGCGTCATTTCGGTGCCCTAAAAGAGGAGGAGGAAGAACCCCAAAGCTGAGAAAATTGTCTTAATTGTTTGTGGAACAATGCAACAGATGGAATGGTTGTTTAATCGTTAAAACTATGTACTGCCAGATCAGACTTTTATGATGTATTACATGTAGTCTAGTGTCTATTAGACCAAATCATTTTGATATTTCACTTGTGCAGCTGAAGTGGCACTGAGATATTTTGTAGTCTGTGGAGACAAAATGACTAGCCAGAATAGATGCATGAAGCTATGTGTGGGCACACCCAGCTTTGCTAGTTTAAAGGTACAGTTTGCTTTTGATAGTAGTGATTTAAAAAATGTTCGAGATATCACATTTGATGCAGATGTGTAGGTCTCTTGTATCACATAACATCCTACCATGTAAAAGTTTTGCAATAAAGCCTAAACTATAAGGAGATATCACTATTTTTCTCAACAAACCATAACTGTAAACGGTTTACTACAAAAATGTTTTATTATAATTATAGTTCACATTTTGTATATTCAACCATACTTAACAGTAATTATACTGATTCAAATTTGTACATTAGATGCTTCTATCCCTAACTCACATTTTAGAACTATTTTGAAGCACTAAAACTGGGTCTTTGTTTCATCTGCAAATGGCAAATTACGCCCTTTAACGAAAGGTTGCTGGTGGACTAAGAATGGGTAAGTTGAGAGATGGGTGATAAAGCTTCCTCATGATGTGTAGAATAGATCAATGATAAAGGAGCGTCCTTGTTATTACATCCTCTAGCTTTCCGTAAAATGTAATGTTGATTCTTACAATACAAATTGGTCTTTACAGTGCAATACATGTATAGCTATAGGCAGAAAGTTGTTTCTCTATCAGTAGTAAGGAGGTTAATATGCTCCATCACACTATAGCATACAGAGCTAGCATATGCCTTGTGTATATGCCTTTTCTTTATGTGAATTTGGAAAAGTGCACTTGAATACGCTCTTATCTGGCAAAATCTGGTTCTGAGCGAAGGTATCAGATGTATGCTTAATGAATGATGAGCATGATACATATACCAACTGTACCGGCATATACAGAGCGATGACTGATAATGCATGCATAGCATCCATGCTGTACGGATGCCAAGCATACAAATAAATGACCAGTAAATGCCCAACATGTACAGCATGCTGTATAGCAGTCTCCAGACATGCACATGTATCTTGGCTGACCCACACTTCGCGAGATACAAAGACCTACATTATTTTATACCAAATGGTATAAACTGATCCATGTTAGCTTCAGTTTTACCACCCGCTGATGGGTATACATATAATCAGAAAACATCCTTTAATCATGCAATTAATGAGGGGAATTTTTAATGAGAAGCCTCCAAAGTGGGATACACTTGCATTTGGAAAATATCCAAGATATTGGACAATTTAAGTTTTTTGGATATCAATGAAAAGCTTGATTTGCTCTAGCTCAGTGAAAAAAAAAGAACTTGTTTGAATTTTACTTATATGAATGAAGAGAAAATATTGCATATGATAGACTTGACATAGCTAGATGAATGGTGGACAAAACAAAAACAGTCAAAACGAATATTCATGTGAGGGAGATCTGTGTCTCTCTAGATATATTCTCCTTTGTTAATTGGTTCACCAATATTATTTTCCATCATTACCAGACAAATCATTCATTTATGATGATGATGATAATGAAAATAGTAATGATAGTGATCATAATAAATGGTGATGATAATGATTATAATGACTATAGAAACACTACTACTGCTGCTGCTAAAAATAATAATAATAATAGTAACAATAATAGTAATAGTAATGATAATGATAGTGATGATGGTAATAGTAAGTGATTAAATTATGAAAAGAACAGTAATGATATTAACAAGATTGCCATTTATGGTGAGCATCATTGTTGTTGTTACTGAGATATGTCTGCAGAGGTATCACTACCTATCATTCACATTTTAGTTACCTAAACATAGATATAAATTATAGTTGAAAAAAAAAAATCATTTGTATGCAGAAGACAGTGTCATGATGGCTTCACTGCAGATTTGGGGAAAGAATGGTACTGTCCTCGATTTTGAAACATTTTTTTTTTTTTTTGGGGGGGTCTGTGAATACAAAGATGGCATAATTATGTATAACAGATATCATTAAGAGTGAAATTTACCTGAATTTTGTTTACATTCCCTCTGTGAATGACAGAATTTATGGCAAAGCTGTGGCAAATGTCAACAGGCTTAATAGCATACATGGTGAAAAAACAAGGAAAGTTACAATTCTACACGTTAGAGTCGTACTATTATTGTGTCTAGAATATGTTCTTATTCTTCATAGTCACAAAGGATATTTACTGAAATGATTTCCTTGTCTTTTGCTGTTACTGGAGAAAGAACTATAAATCCATGAGAGAATATACACAACTCTTATGCGTAATAAATGTCAGTGAAATGAACCTTTAGCCTAACATCTGTCCAGTATGAGTGGGTGATACACTACATTGTCACATGCACACACACATACACACACACACACACACACACACACATGATACGAAGGCCTATCTTTTTATTTCTGTGTAGATAATATTGACATCATGAACAGCAACAAACTGTGGTGCTGCCCTTATGACATAGAGCCAGGCGCATTAAAAGCTACTTTACTCCAATGGCCGGACAGCCAGGCACGGTGTGTGTGTGAATGCCATAGACGGCATGTTCATGTACATGTGTGTCTTGTTTGTAATTGAGTAACATTTCCCTGCCTGCTCCCCAGCCAGCAGCCAGCAGCCAGCTAGCAGGCAGCAGGCAGCAGGCAGCATGGCCTTTACGCATAATTCATAACCGATACGTACACTCTGCTCCATGGGCCTAGGCAGGGGATGGCGAGTAAAACCATGCATACCAGATGGGTAGATGTAGACCCTTAACTCAAGGGTGTCGGCTCTACAGTCTTCCCTCCCCACGCCCACTGTACTTCATGCTGCCATGATGGCTGCAGTGGGACTATGTTTCCGTCCTGTCCACTGGCAGTAGGTCTGTTAACCCTGTCTTTTTCAGGCAAGGTTTATTTGCCGATATGTTGTAAGGTGGATAAAAACTTATTTCCTTGGTGAGAATTGTTTTGATGTGTATCTATCAGTCAAGTGCTGTCACCTCAATTACAGAGATCCAAATAAAACAAATTAATATGACAGATGGAAACGTCTCAAATTTTGATCAACAGTATGCTTTCCCGCAGATGTGTGATTTCTGCTATAAAGATTTTTTTTTCTAAGATTGCTACTAGAAATATTTACTGTGACTAGTAAAAAGGTGTATGACAAGATGTAGTATATGATATAAATATTTAAAATATTTTGCATTGTGGAAGGGTTTTCTTTCACCAAATACCTCGCTGGACTGAACTGGAGCAAAACAATTATATGCAAATATTCTCTTATGAAATAGAGATGATAAAAAAATACCCTTGGTCAATTTTGTGCATGAGATAGTGTATCTTAATTACACTGATTGCTTTGTGATCCAAATAGTGGAAAGGTCATGAAGGACATACCTTACACGGCAGATTTTTTTTTTCATTTGTCATAGTAAAAACTATAATTCGCTGTCATGCAAGACTCATTGCTTTCATACCTGACTGAATTCAGCCAAACACTTGAAGGATAGTGAACTGCTTTTGTAAGAGTGGAAATTTTTGCGCAACGAGAAACTGGCACAAAAATAAAAGCAAGTGAATATATTTTGCTTTCTAATACGCTTTGTTCCACAGAATTAAAAAAAAATGTGAAATTTATCTGGCAGATTGCCAAAAATTACTCATACAAAAAATATTCACTTTTACAGCAGTTAAAAAAAAAAAAAACATATTTCCTTAGAAGAAAATGTTAAGAGTGTTTATTGAAGCAAGAGATTGGCAGAAATGCCATACTGTGGCACTTACACACAGATTATCATCATTATTCAGACATTGTACTTGTTTTCTTACTTCCAAAAACCATTTCATTTGTGTTCATAAGTTGTCATTATAGTAATATACTTATAAAGTCATGGGTTTCATAATCATTACAATTGTCATACTGCATTGCATGGCAAATGGAACATGCTGCCTGCATTACTGAAATTATATACAAGCACATACAGTTTGATTCATGTTCCATGAAGCTGTTTAAAAGTGGAACTCTCAAGTAATTCTTAGAAGGATAAATTGTGCAGCTTATTCTTCGACATGAAAGATGGCGCTACAACATTTTACAAAATCACGGCATACAACCCTCTTTCTATCTATAGCTTTCTTTCAAAGGAGGATTATTGTGGGTCTGCAGAATACAATTAGGCCTGACTCTTTGTAAGATTTGCTCTGTCATAAGAGGATCTACAGGGATGTGAACCCATTTGGTCTCATCCTGTTTGAATGCCATGATACCTGTGATGTCATCTGCATTAGCAGCAGCTTACGGAACACAAGATGGCACCCGAGGAGTGTAGTTGGGTGGTGCTTTAACAAATTTTACAGTAGGATCAAGAGTGTGTTTGAACAAAATTGAACAGATGCATTTTGAAATTGAGTGCAATGGAGGCCCTTTCAGGAAAATAAACAGTAAAAAACATGATATGTGTTGTTATACTTTGTAGGGAATTGTGTTCCTTTGTAGTAGTCTTTGAATTGTCCCAGAATCTTTACACTTGGTCCCAATAACTTGCAGTGATAGAGAAAAGGAATTTCAAATTTGGCAGCATGATACAATTGATGAATAGGGTTTGCCACAAACAAGCATGCCTTGTTGAACGTTGTTCAAGTTTTTCTGCCAAAGTACCTCTAGTACCCTTCAATCGTTGAACTATGCCACAGAAATGATTCCTAGAAATGCAGTATAGGAGGTATCGCCCATTGCCAACCTTTAAGACAATGTGGACATAAACTCCAAATAGCCTGGGTATTGTACCATGAGGTTCCACCTGTTCTTGTTTTTCTTTATCTATTTGCTTTGATGTCAAGCAATATGGCAGGACTGCTGATGTGTGATAGAAAGCTATGGAAACCTTATGTGTACAGATAGACTCTAAGGCCCGAATTCACGAAGGTGGTACAAATGAAACCATGGTTTAAAACCATGGACAAAACCATGGAGCGCCAAGTGTCGCACGGAATACTTCGTTACGAAATCAGTCATTTCGTCGACAAAATGACCGTTTCGTTAATGAAATTATCATTTCGTGGATGAAATGTTCATTTAGTTACAAAATAATCATTTCATCGACGAAATGACTGATTTCGTAACGAAATATTCCATGCGACACTTGGCGCTCCATGGTTTTTGTCCATGGTTTAAACCATGGTTTCATTTGTACCACCTTCGTGAATTCGGGCCTAATTGCCTATTACAGGCCAGGATCAAATGCACTCTGATTTCGATGACTCAACATGCATCTATAGAATTTTAGGAATGATTCTCAAATGCTCTGTCTATTTTTCATTTAGTATTTGACTGTTTGGAATAACAACAGAAAACAAAGACTCCAGTTTACTAGTTTATATACAATAAAATGGTAAATATAAGAATTATGCTAATTAAGCTTGTCATAAGTCATCTCACATTGTTTGAATTGACAGTGAGTGTGTTTACATTTTATATACAGCTTCTCAAAATGTCTCCTTTTGGGAGATATTGAAGGAATACTTGTATTATCCAGGATTTCAACCATCTTTTTGTAGTATTTCTGTTCATATATTTTTAATTCAAATGCCCTTGTTTGAAAATATGATGTGAAAGGGAATATGCATGTCTTAGATGGGATGTCACAATAAAAAAGAATTACACCTCAATAGATTGGGAAAATATATATATTTTTTTAAACTGAAATAAGCAGCTGGTCAGCCATTCAATATTTTTGTTGGCATTAGAATCCTGAAGGAAAGTGCTATGCATTTGGCATGACAAAGAGACTTCGCTTTGGTTCTCGTGTTTCCTGTCGTGCACGTTTTATCACACGAGGTATTTGTTTATAACTTACAAAATGAACAGGATGTTCCGTCATAAAATGGTGTTTGAGGTTGTGGGGGAGAGGGAAGGGGAGGGGATTTGCAAGATATAGTTCACTGCTTTGTGATTGAATATACCCTGATTTTGTATGGATGACCAGTGTCAGCTTCTGGGGGTATAGGATGTGTGTGCTGTAGATCTCATGCATTTGGATGCTTTTAAAGATCGGTATTCAAAACAGTGAATGAAAAATGTCTATGTCTGTGTTCTATATTTCAAGTGCATAATACCTGGGTATTCTACATATAGGAATGGGCCAAAGATATAACAAAAATGTTTGGAAACAAATTATGCTCTTAGTTTCAGATAGTCTCTTTATATACATTGTCAGATTCTTATCCAGTCATTTATTGTTACTTGCACACTCACACAAGTTTTTTCACACATGCACAGCCATTTCTTGATGTGATATAAGTAGGTGCATTTCATGCAAACCCTTACGTGAACGTTAGCTATATTAGTGTCATTTTGTTGTCTTATTTGTTCTTAAAAAAGTCTGTTTTCTGGTACTTCATGAAGATAGTCAGTTTTTTATCTCAGTCATGAGAACTGATGTCAGTTATTAGCAAGGAGTCCCAGTTTCACTTAACTGTACTTTTACTCTTCATGTTTTCTCCTGAGTCATCTACACTACTTTATTTTCATCAGTGTCACATTTGCATAAGACCATGCAATATATCTCTTGATATAATCTCAATGTGCATGTACTTTACATGCTTGTCATCCAGATCTAGTAAATGTAGAATATGTCATCTGAAGTGACCAAAAAACGCTCCCCAAAATGAAAAGAACAACTATTCTTCAGTAGCATGTTCTGAAAGAGCAAACCATGCATGATATTTGCCTTCTGTAGGTTGCATTGTTTGTTTCTCTGCCACAGAGTGTGTTGATATTATAATGAGACAAAGAAAAAAGATGAATGACATGGTGACTGAGAAAATGAGGGATGTGGTTGACATTCTGTGGAGACTTTAACAAGTTGGGTAGAAAATGAGCATTTCAGAAAGAAACAAGTTTATTTAGGTAAAGACAACCTTTGAGAAGGCGATCAGTCACCACATTGAACAATGCAATGATATGTACTTTTCTTTGAAAACAAAGTGTAACCTTTTTCCCTTATGATGAACCGAGAAATCCATGAATCAGGTGCAGTTATGTGGCACACACACTCTGCATGGTCTTATGGTAAAAGGGATGGTACAGGTGTGGTTTAGAGGGGGCTGCAGGTTTCCAACATTTGTGTGTGTGTGTGTGTGTTTGTGAGATATTTAGAATCCTCTTGTAAAATATGAAGGAACATGTAATTCTTTATTAGAGGAATTCACAGTTTATTTGATGAAAATTGGTCTTGAAATGGCTCGATCAGATATCCAAAAAACCGATCCTAATAAAATATGACAGGCCACAACTTTATTAGGGTCTCTTTGTTTTACATTGTTTTTTGATATCTCAGTCATTTCAAAACTGATTTTCATCAAATAAACTATCAATTCCCCTTGTAATTGTATGCTCTGTAACATTTCATAGAGGGGTTTCTAAATATCTCGCTAAATGTTAAAAGCTGAATCCTCACCTCAACCAATACTACATTGTATACCATCCCTTTAAGCTTTCTGTCTTATAGAAGAATGGCCCTGTCATGTTAAAGTCTCACAGTCTCTTTCTGCAGGGTTTAAAAAAATATCCAAAACAAACACAAACTTTACAGACAATTCATAGCACAATGCAGCATAAATATATGGGCACTCCGGATCCTTAGCTAATTCTTGTAGGGAATGTATGTTTGCTTTAGATGTTTGCACATATTTCTGTCACCAGTTGTGTCACTTTGAGGCCGAGTCAGGTGACATTTAGATAGGGGAAGATATCACTGGTCCCAACCAGGAACAGGAACTACTACCAGAAGATCAACAATCAGAAACAGCTAGTGTTGTTACATATGAGATGAACAAGTTCATCATTATTAAACCGTGACGATAACCTCAGTGGAGACATGACAGTGTGTATTTGTCAATTCTATTGTTTTTTGACCGTGGGATATGTTTACTGCATTTTGCTATGCAATCGTAGTCGTGCATGAATATTGAAGTTTAGCTGAGCATAACTGATCTGTAAAGGTTAAAACAATGGTGTCAAGATGTAGGGAGCCTAATAATTATACAAGTTCTAAGCCAATGAAATTGTGAAAAGTTACATTGATTTCATGACAGTTTTGGAACTAGAAATGTTTGCTACTGCATGACTGCATGTCTGAAACACAGCTTTAATTGCTTTCTGCCTGTCAAAATTGTTTTGTTTGTTTTTGTTTTTATTTCAGAGCTTGTAAACTAATTTTGGCTATTTGCGTTTTGATGGTATATTGCTGTTTTTCCCGAAATACATTTTATAGGCGGTCATATGTAAATTGATATTTTTCCTAAGATGCATTGCTAAATTTTTGTTCTTAACAGGGTCATTACATAATTTTCATTAAAAATTCTGAAATCATAAACATTGCACAATGGTAATGTTATTAGATGCAAAAGGTGTTAAATAAAATGTGACCATGAATTCTTGTTTGTGGGTTAAGATTACAGAATCTTGCCCAAGTGACATGTTGAAGATGGCTTGAGTTTGCTTTTCTCTGGACATAGTGAAGGCAATGGGCTTGATGATACTGTTGTCCTTGATGCTTTTAAGAGCATCACTTATGTGGGAAGAGGTAGGGCTGGCTCTGGCTTGGATCTGGGCACACCAAGATTTGCTCTGTCATAAGAAGATCTACAGGGATGTTAACCCATTTGGTCTCATCCTGTGTGAATGCCATGATACCTGTGATGTCATCTGCATTAGCAGCAGCTTACGGAACACAAGATGGCACCCAAGGAGTGTAGTTGGTGGTGCTTTGACAAATTTTACAGTATGATCAACAGTGTGTTTGAACAAAATTGAACAGAAGCATTTTGAAATTGAGTGCAATGGAGGCCCTTTCAGGAAAATAAACAGTAAAAAACATGATATGTGTTGTTATACTTTGTAGGGAATTGTGTTCCTTTGTAGTAGTCTTTGAATTGTCCCAGAATCTTTACACTTGGTCCCAATAACTTGCAATGATAGATAAAAGGAATTTCAAATTTGGCAGCATGATACAATTGATGAATAGGGTTTGCCACAAACAAGCATGTCTTGTTGAACTTTGTTCAAGTTTTTCTGCCAAAGTACCTCTGGTACCCTTCAATCGTTGAACTATGCCACATAAATGATTCCCAGAAATGCAGTATAGGAGGTATCACCCATTGTCAACCTTTAAGGCAATGTGGACATAAACTCCAAATAGCCTGGGTATTGTACCATGAGGTTCCACCTATTCTTGTTTTTCTTTATCTATTTGCTTTGATGTCAAGCAATATGGCAGGACTGCTGATGTGTGATAGAAAGCTATGGAAACCTTATGGCCCGAATTCACGAAGGTGGTACAAATTAAACCATGGTTTAAACCATGGACAAAAACCGTGGAGCGCCAAGTGTCGCATGGAACATTTCATTACAAAATCAGTCATTTCGTCGATGAAATGATCATTTTGTAACGAAATGACGTTTTTGTAACTAAATGAACATTTCGTCCACGAAATCATAATTTTGTTAACGAACGGTCATTTTGTCGACGAAATGACCAATTTCGTAACGAAATATTCCGTGCGACACTTGGCGCTCCATGGTTTTTGTCCATGGTTTAAACCATGGTTTCATTTGTACCACCTTTGTGAATTCAGGCCAGTGTGTACAGATAAGACTCTAATTGCCTATCACAGGCCAGGATCAAATGCACTCTGATTTCGATGACTCAACATGCATCTTTAGATTTTAGGAATGATTCTCAAATGCTCTGTCTATTTTTCATTTAGTATTTGACTGTTTGGAAAAACAACAGGAAACAAAGACTCCAGTTTACTAGTTTATATACAATAAAATGGTAAATATAAGAGTTATGCTAATTAAGCTTGTCATAAGTCATCTCACATTGTTTGAATTGACAGTGAGTGTGTTTACATTTTATAAACAGCTTCTCAAAATGTCTCCTTTTGAGAGATATTGAAGGAATACTTGTATTATCCAGGATTTCTACCATCTTTTTGTAGTATTTCTGTTCATATATCTTTAATTCAAGTGCCCTTGTTTGAAAATATGATGTGAAAGGGAATATGCATGTCTTAGATGGGATGTCACAATAAAAAAAGAATTACACCCCAATAGATTAGAAAAATAATTTTCTTTTGAACTGAAATAAGCAGCTGGTCAGCCATTCAATATTTTTGTTGGCATTAGAATCCTGAAGAAAAGTGCTATGTATTTGGCACGACAAAGAGACTTCGCTTTGGTTCTCGTGTTTCCTGTCGTGCACGTTTTATCACACGAGGTATTTGTTTATAACTTACAAAATGAACAGGATGTTCCGTCATAAAATGGTGTTTGAGGTTGTGGGGGAGAGGGAAGGGGAGGGGATTTGCAAGATATAGTTCACTGCTTTGTGATTGAATATACCCTGATTTTGTATGGATGACCAGTGTCAGCTTCTGGGGGTATAGGATGTGTGTGCTGTAGATCTCATGCATTTGGATGCTTTTAAAGATAAGGTATTCAAAACAGTGAATGAAAAATGTCTATGTCTGTGTTCTATATTTCAAGTGCATAATACCTGGGTATTCTATGTATAGGAATAGGCCAAAGATATAACAAAAATGTTTGGAAACAAACTATGCTCTTAGTTTCAGATAGTCTCTTTATATACATTGTCAGATTCTTATCCAGTCATTTATTGTTACTTGCACACTCACACAAGTTTTTACACACATGCACAGCCATTTCTTGGTGTGATATAAGTAGGTGCATTTCATGCAAACCCTTACATGGACGTTAGATATATTAGTGTCATTTTGTTGTCTTATTTGTTGTTAAAAGTCTGTTTTCTGGTACTTCATAAAGATGAGTCAGTTTTTCGTCTCAGTCATGAGAACTGATGTCAGTTAATAGCAAGGAGTCCCAGTTTCACTTAACTGTACTTTTAATCTTTATGTTTTTTCCTGAGTCATCTACACTGCTTTATTTTCGTCCGTGTCACATTTGCATATAGAAAGACCATGCAATATATCTCTTGATATGATCTCAATGTGCATGTACTTTACATGCTTGTCATCCAGATCTAGTAAATGTAGAATATGTCATCTGAAGTGACCAAAAATGCTCCCCAAAATGAAAAGAACAACTATTCTTCAGTAGCATGTTCTGAAAGAGCAAACCATGCATGATATTTGCCTTCTGTAGGTTGCATTGTTTGTTTCTCTGCCACAGAGTGTGTTGATATTATAATGAGACAAAGAAAAAAGATCCATGACATGGTGACTGAGAAAATGAGGGATGTGGTTGACATTCTGTGGAGACTTTAACAAGTTGGGTAGAAAATGAGCATTTCAGAAAGAAACAAGTGTATTTAGGTAAAGACAACCTTTGAGAAGGCGATCAGTCACCATATTGAACAATGCAATGATATGTACTTTTCTTTGAAAACAAAGTGTAACCTTTTTCCCTTATGATGAACAGCCAAATCCATGAATCAGGTGCAGTTATGTGGCACACACAATCTTTATGGTCTTATGGTAAAAGGGATGGTACAGGTGTGGTTTAGATGGGGCTGCAGGTTTCCAACTTTTTTTGTGTGTGTGTTTGTGAGATATTTAGAAGCCTCTTGTGAAATATGAAGGAACATGTAATTCTTTATTGGAGGAGTTCACAGTTTATTTGATGAAAATTGGTCTTGAAATGGCTCGATCAGATATCAAAAAAAAAAAAAGCGATCATAATAAGATATGACAGGCCACAACTTTTATTAGGATCTCTTTGTTTTACATTGTTTTTTGATATCTCAGTCATTTCAAAACTGATTTTCATCAAATAAACTATCAATTCCCCCTGTAATTGGTTGCTCTGTAACATTTCATAGAGGCGTTTCTAAATATCTCGCTGAATGTTAAAAGCTGAATCCTCACCTCAACCAATACTATACCATCCCTTTAAGCTTTCTGTCATATAGGAGAATGGCCCTGACATGTTAAAGTCTCACAGTCTCTTTCCACAGGGTTAAAAAGAAATATCCAAAACAAACACAAACTTTACAGACAATTCATAGCACAATGCAGCATAAATATATGGGCACTCCGGATCCTTAGCTAATTCTTGTAGGGAATGTATGTTTGCTTTAGATGTTTGCACATATTTCTGTCACCAGTTGTGACACCTTGAGGCCGAGTCAGGTGACATTTAGATAGGGGAAGATATCACTGGTCCCAACCAGGAACAGGAACTACCAGAAGATCAACAATTAGAAACAGCTAGTGTTGTTACATGTGAGATGAACAAGTTCATCATTATTAAACCGTGACGATAACCTCAGTGGAGACATGACAGTGTGTATTTGTCAATTTTATTGTTTTTTGACCTTGGGATATGTTTACTGCATTTTGCTATGCAATCGTAGTGGTGCATGAATATTGAAGTTTAGCTGAGCATAACTGATCTGTAAAGGTTATAAACAATGGTGTCAAGATGTAGGGAGCCTAATAATTATACAAGTTCTATGCCAATGAAATTGTGAAAAGTTACATTGATTTCATGAAAGTTTTGGAACTAGAAATGTTTGCTACTGACTGCATGTCTGAAACAAAGCTTTTACTAATTGCTTTCTGCCTGTCAAAATTGTTTTGTTTGTTTTTGTTTTTATTTCGGAGCTTGTAAACTAATTCTGGCTGCATTGCATTTTGATGGTATATTGCTATTTTTCCAGAAATACATTTTATAGGCAATATATGTAAATTGATATTTCTCCTGAGATGCATTGCTTGATTTTTGTTCTTAACATGGTCATTACTGAATTTTCATGAAAAATTCAGAAATCATAAACATTGCACAATGGTAATGTTATTAGATGCAAAAGATGTTGAATAAAATGTGACCATGAATTCTTGTTTGTGGGTTAAGATTACAAAATCTTACCCAAGTGACATGTTGAAGATGGCTTGAGTTTACTTTTCTCTGGACATAGTGAAGGCAATGGGCTTGATGATACTGTTGTCCATGATGCCTTTTAAGAGCATCACTTATGTGGGAAGAGGTAGGGCTGGCTCTTGCTTGGATCTGGGCAGACCAAAGGCTGAATCTGGCCTGACTATTGGGTAGCTCCAGGTTGACTCTGGCCTGACTATTGACTGGCTCCATGCTGACTCTGGCCTGATTATTTGCTGGTTCCAGGCTGACTCTGGCCTTACTATTGATTGCCTACAGACTGGCTCTGGCCTGAATATTGCCTGGCTCCAGGTTGACTCTGGCCCGACTATCGACTGGCTCCATGCTGACTCTGGCCTGACTACTGGTGGGCTTCGCAGACTGGCTCTGGCCTGACTATTGACTGGCTCCATGCTGACTCTGGCCTGATTATTTGCTTGTTCCAGGCCGACTCTGGCCTGACTACTGGTGGGCTTCAGGCCTGGCTCTGTCTGAAGCCCGACTATTGGCTTTCTCCAGGCTAACTCTGGCCCGACTATTGGCTGACTCCTGGCTGACTCCAGGCTAGCTCTGGCCTGACTATTGGCTGTCTCCAAGTTAACTCTGGCCTGACTATTGGCTGTCTCCAGGCTAACTCTGGCCCGACTATTTACTGGCTCTAGGCAAGCTCTGGCCCGAACTATTGGCTGGCTCCAGGCTAACTCTGGCCCGACTATTGGCTGGCTCTAGGCTAGCTCTGGCCCGACTATTGGCTGGCTCCAGGCTAACTCTGGCCCCGACTATTGGCTGGCTCCGGGCTGCCTCAAGCCTGTCTATTGGCTGGCTCCAGGCTAGCTCTGGCCTGATTATTGGCTGGCTCCAGAATACTCTGGCCCAACTATTTGCTGGCTTCAGGCTAATTCTGTGGCCCGACTATTTGTTGACTCCAGGCTAGCTCTAGCAGGACTCTTTACTGTCAGTGGGCAGACTCTGGCCTGACACTTGGCTGATTCAGAAAAGCACCTGGCTGGAACTAGGCTCTGTGATTTTCTAAGTTGACTCCCGTATACTCCATAAACCAAAGTTACAAATCAAAGAGAGATTTTGTAACATATTTTTTAAGGTGCTTAAATAAGGTCACATATTTGTCCTTTCTTAACACTTGTTTAGTCTGGAGCTGGACAAAATGATCAGAATGATGTTTGATGATTTATACATCTAGAATGATGAAAACTTGAAAAGGTGCTTCACCGTGATGACCTGTCTAGTCCATTCCTGTTGAGATAACTACAGCTGTTGGGCATAAATCCACAGAACTCTATTTCTTATAGGTTAGTATTACATTAGGACACAATTTAGATGTTCAGAATAGCCAAAGTAGTTTTTCGCTGTTTTGCAATGATGGGATTCCATTTTATTTTCAATTTTGTCAATTTCTGCAATAATCAACAGGGCAAAAGAGTTCTCTGATGCAGTAGACCATTCTGATGAAGAGTTACCCCTCCCCCCCAAAAAAAATAAAAATAAGAAGAAATGAATTTAATCGCACATGCCCTGAAACCAATAAATTCTTTTTCTCCTTTTATCAATAAAACAGATATCACCCTTGACAGATAGATGGGAAAAATATTGACTCACTTCTCTAATGCCACAGCTGTGTGTGATATTTCCATGGCATTTAGCATTTCTGCATTACTAGCATACATTGCAGTAGATTGCACTTGTAGCCTACAAATAATTTATGTGAACTGCTTGTAATTGAACGAAGATTTACCTTGTAGCAATTCCGTACACAGTAACATGGTAAACAAATTGACATTATCTGTTCAGTAGCTAATAGTAGATTTGTGATATGTGAAATTTATCATTTGACCCACGACCTTTTCTGTATGATTTCTTACCATGTTCCACTACTATATGAATTATGTTGAGCACCTTTTCTTTTGCATTCATAAGGAGTTCTTTCGTCCTTACATCACCCACACACCCACACACACTTGCACTCACGCACACATACCCACCTACCCACACATACATACATGTACATGTATGCTAAGTATTGTAACTCCCAAAGATGATGATGTGGTTTCTCCAGGGCAAAAATGGCAATCTGCAGTGTAATCAGAGGTATTAAAGAGGCTAAATGACATTCTTGGGTCTTTCAAGGTATTGTGAGGGTCTTGAGGGGAGCTTAGGAAAGAAAATAGACTATGCATGAATTATAGTTACATTTTGGTTTTCATCTATCACAATTGGCAGACACAAACCTTGACAGAAAACAAAACAAAACAGAAATCTCCAGCCACTGACCCACTTCATGATATTTCAGCTGGGTATCTGTCCATATTTTACATCAGAGGTTTTGATGGCTGAAAGGGGCTGGATCAAGGTGAGAAATAAAAAGAAAAATGTTAGCAAGGAGAAATAACAGAATGCTATTTTATTTGTATTATACATGATTATATAGTTATACCCATGATTTTATCCATGAGGCTTGCATGAGTGATTTTGAAAGTAAAACATGTGCATTTCCCAATACCGATTTTGAATACTTTTTTTTTTTTAGATTCATCATCCCCTTTGGTCTATGTAATGCGTAATTTACATGGCTTTACAAAATTCATGATTATCAAAGAGGAACATTTTGCTTAATGGCAGTGTGTGGGATAATTACTAGTGGCTGAAATGTGTAGAATACAATGCTCTTTGCTGTATTACATTCAAAGTCTTGGCTTTTGATTACAGATATATACAGTCATATATTAGTGTTGCATATATCTCAATTACAGTAAGACAATGTTTTATTAGCCAGGAAATCAGATTTACAGTACAGATCAGACTGGAGCATTCAAATACTTGTTAAAATGCCCTGTTGGGATATGAGTGTATACCGTGCATGTTGAGGGTCCAGTGATGTGATACTTTGGGTACAAAAGATGCTGGTACTCTGTACAGTACACTTGGCATCATATGCTATCCTGTATTATTTAAATTAGCCATCTTGTGTACTAGAAAAGTGGGTACTCTCCCTCCATCTTGTGTCCTGCCATACCTGCTGGTACTTCTGGGCTTTGACATGGTGGAAGCGCACCCTTTCCTCTCAGCTTGGGCCTCTTTCATTAGTGCGCGGCACATCTGCAGTGTTCTAATTCTTGCCTACAAGGGACCTCTCCCATCTCCCCTGCCTTTCCCCTTCAAGCACTGCGCCCTGTGCCCAGCCAGTGCTCAGGAGGCATGCAGTGTCCTTCAGATGTCCTGCCTGCCTCCCGTCACCTTGTTGCTGCTGAACTAAGACATGGTATCCGTGATTCGGCCTTGATGAGTACTTCACAGGGCAGGGTTTATCTCAGTGATGCGAAGAGAGTATATAGCTCGTGGCATCTACATTAATATTCACTGCACAATGTGCCTCATCTTTATGCCCTCAACATACAATGAAGATATGACAGTAAATAGTAGCCATTTTTTTTTCTTTGTATTAGACGTAATGAACAAGACATAAAGATATCTGTTATTCTGAGTTTGCACTGGTAATGTGACTTCCTTGATCAGTTGGATATTTGCTGAGTCTTCATATGTATTTGATTGCATCAAATTGCAGTACTTCTCAATTAATTCAGAATACATTTTCTGCATTGAATGTATATTACAAATGAAATGCAGTCATTTTTCAAAAACAATAGTTAAGGCATACTATCAGTACATTTGAACATTAACTAAAAATTTATGTGTACAACTACAATGGACTAATAACAGATTGAAGGCAAAAATACATTGATTTGGAGCTATTCAGAATGATGGAACAAACAGTGATACGACTGAATTATGGTAGAAAGTTTTGTTGGGCATGAATGCAGAAAGCTGTCATTTGATAAGAAAATAGCTTGAAGATACAGTACAACAACCTAAAAATATAAAATGCCTAAAGCATTTATCGTGTGTATAGAGAGAAAAAGAAGCCAGGTTCTCGGCTGTTCTGATGTCACCTTGTGATAATAATAAGAAAGATATTCTAGGTACAAGAAAGTGAAGTGAGTGTGGAAGTGCTGGTGCTAGTGTGTGTGTGCTTAGCAAGCCCGCAATACACGGTGCCTTTTTCGATAGGTAATCTCGAATGTGTTTAGTGAATGATCTTATTGGGCTTGTGTTGATAAGTGTCTTTGCTGTTTTGTAAATGGTAAACTAGGTAAACATATCTACAAATTATAATTAACGTGGCTGTAAGTTTTGGTGCCTGTTCTGAATGTTGCATTTACTCTTCAAAGACAGGTGTTTCAAAGGAAAGTAAGTTCATATCAGCAGCTGATTAAATAACGGTCTACATGAAATCAAGCTAATGACAATTAACCATTTTCCTATGATTACCTGGTGACCTGTGTATTAAGTCTATGGGGATTTCAGAATTCAGTATAGAAGGGGTTAAGTACTATGTGACAATCTTTACATCCAAATATGCTGTCTTGAACAGTGTGAATCAAAGCTTATCTCTGTGGTGTGACTATAAGGTGAGGTGTTTGTAGATTTCACCCAAATACATGGACATCATCTATTCTGAAGCATCGCAAGGAGACAACATACTGAAAATCTTTTGTGCAGAATCAAGGAGAAAGTAATGTCTGTGGTAAAAGAAAATTGCATCTGGTAATATTTTGTATGAATAAGAGGGATAACAGCTCTTGAAGGCAGCATCTATTTTAACATTCTTGAAGAACACTACACGACTTGGAATGCTGACATTCAAAAGGTCATTTATTCTGAAGATTTGTTTCATTTAACTGATTGTCACCAACTTATTTGCGTGACATCCTTTCTAAAATGATTTCTCTGTTGGGTATTGTATACACCAAATATTTTGCAATGTATTTGTAGCGAATTCCATGAGTCGAGTGCTATTCGTGAATGTAAAGACATGCAAAAATATTAACTTTGATCCGAACATGAATGTGACATGCACACATGTACATTTCTCCATTCTGTACTGTACTCTTCAATCGTGAAGTTGTTGGAAAATCTCGTTTCGGGAAAATGTAGACTCACTAAATATATGGCATATATACAGTAGAGTCCACTTTTTTCTTGATAAAGTGTATGCCGTTGAAAATTAGTGTGCTCATCAAATTGATAAAACAATTGATGAACGACTGCATAGTGCAACCAGAGCTTAATAAAACCAACATTACAGTCAGACTACCAGGATATTACTTGTCTACATGACTACTAGCTGCGGTAGATGAATTGTATTAACAGTCAAACACTCAACATTTCCACCAATTGTTCAGTTTTACTCAGAGTTTCAAAGCTGTGGTGCTTATATTTTGTAGATTTCATGCATGGGATGTGATTTGCTGTACACAGATTCAGCTCAAGTGATAACAGATGCATCTTATTTACACTGTGTGAGTTCAGGTAGAAGGCAAATGAGAGAGATCAATGCCATTTTTTTTTCGGGTTTTTTTAAGCCTGGATGGCTACCAAAAGTTGCATTATCCAGTGAAAATAGGTTCCCTGTGTGGTCCAGCCTGAGCTATGAAGGCAAGTCCAGAAGAAATTTGTGTTTGCTAGATAGGTTCTGTGGTTCATGTTCTCTTCTACCTTTTAGTGTCATCACACTGTAAGAAGTGTGATTTGGATTTGAACATGTTTTCATGAAGGCAGTGTAAACACCCCTACTGCTTCAAACATGGGGCCTCTCTCACAGGTATCCAGCCTACTCTAGTGTGACTCATGTATAGCAACTGGCAGCAATGGAAAAGGGGGGAGGGGGGCATGAGAGAAATACATAGGAGATAGATAGTGCTAGAGGGAGGGAGATGAGAGAGAGAGAGTGAGAAAGGGAAAGAGAAAAGGAGGTGAGGCCATGTACGGGTAATGTACTGCCTATGAATGTTCCCTTGCCTTGTCACCACCAACACATCAGTATAGCGGGATGGAATTGAAATCTACTCTGTTCATGACATACGTGCATGCAATGTATTGTGAGGCCATATTGTGTGTATATATATATGTTTGCACATGGCCAATGGCCAATGTAGAGAATGGTATGATGCTGGTATGGCAGTGTGTGTGTGTGTGTGTGTGTGTGTGTGTGTGTGTACGCACCACTCACTAATGCAAGGGATAGTGTCAATGCCAAACTACAGTGTGTTTGTGACATAGCACTCCAAACCACACAGTATCGATGCTCACATATGATTGAATGGTAATATACTGCACAGGTTTTGTTGCTTTTTGTTAATGACAAATAAACCTGCTAGAATGATGTGATATAGGGATAGGTATGAGAAAGTATATCCAATAAGCGTGTGGAAATAACCTCTGGTGATTGTCCTTCAGAAATGAATTGTACTTGATAGATATATTTGTGTTGGGGTCTTCATGTGTAAAGATTTGAATCGTATAGCTTGTCGAAGATTTATTTAGTCATATAATAGATTGTATAGGCCTACATGTGACCACCATAGTGTCATACAAACTGAAGGAAGAGGGTGTCTTTCTACATTATAGTCAATCTTTTGCTGTAGTCTGACTTCACCTGAGATTTAGCAGATCAAATACTATTATGCCTTTTTTGTCATTGTTCAGAGGGTCCTTGCAAATGGGGGAGGGAGGGGCTATAGTTTTTTTTTTTTTTTTTTTTATAGAGCAACTATTTAGATCTGTAGAATTATTTTGAATGCTATAAATAGTCAAACTTAACATTTATGACTGTAAGGAAAAAAGAGTAAAGTCATCTGAAAATCAAGAATAGCTGGATTCCAGTGATTCTAAAAAGTCTTTAGAACCATGCAGCCGAAGTGACACCAAAGGATAGGGAATTTCTTATCAATTGGCTTCATTTCCTTTGTGGTGTGATGTGGGTGTGGATTTTTTTATATGTGGGATAAAGCTCATAAGAAATCCTGATATTTCTTTTTGTTTGTGAGGCCTAATTCTGTAAGTGTAATTAAAGGTTAAAGACAATAGGAACAGATATATGCATCGTCTAATATAACATTTATGAAGATCATCAATATCATGGTTTGGTAAATGAAAGTCAAGATATCCACAGAAATACTGTAATTAATGTGCATTATATACATCTCATTCATTTTGGATAAAGCCTAATGTACGCATACATAGGTTCACATCTTCACATTCTATGTTCATAATATTATTTGTGAGTTCTTACTTTACATGATGATGTTTATTGTATGCAAAAGTAGGACACTTCATGCTCTAAATTCTAAAGTGACAGTGTTGCACATGAAAAAAGAGTGACTTGTAACTTTAATATCCATCATCATTATTAAAGACAATTCTCTTTAAAAAATATGGGCTCCATTAGATATTTTTGACAAATAAAGTGATAAAAAGTAGATATTAGTTTTCCTGTCTTGATGTTGAGCAAGCTAGGTGTTGCATAGTTCTGGGAATAGGCAAGGCTGGCCGTTTATATCAAGGTTGACTGTGAAGTCTGCTGGGCCCCAGCGGGTTAGTCGACCTTCTCCCCAGCTCTCTCTGCCCTGCACATATATAGCTTACTCAATAACTTAGCGATTCCCCATTGCCCATAAAGTGACAGCCAACCACGGTCCTTTATGTCTCTTATGATTGAGAAACTGCAGCTTTCTTCTCGGTTAATCAGCCATTTGTCAGCAAGTAAAATATGTGCCTGCATGTTAAAGAAATACAGAATGTGTAGTCATGGTGTTGTGAATTAGTCAGGGAATAATTCTACATTTTACGATAATGTATTATAGTTGTCACCAACAAGATGCAGAGAAGATGAATTAGGTGGAAATAAATGAATGCAGTAAACTTGTAGAGGTTAACCCAGACGGGTGATAGAACTGCGAGAACAAGAGAAACTCGAGGTGATGAACAAGATTTAACGATGAAAAAGAAACGCATACTCAACAGGCTGTATCAGACATGTGGGATTGAGTAAATCGTTGACCACTTGAAAGTTAAAACCTGGCATCTCTACGATGAAAAAGAAACGCATACTCAACAGGCTGTATCAGACATGTGGGATTGAGTAAATTCGTTGACCACTTGAAAGTTAAAACCTGGCATCACACAGTAGACATAGGCCTATATATATATATCTATATATATATATATATATATATATATATATATATATATATATACCAACTTTTGAGGATTTAAGCATGACTGCATAGGATGTGCTCCTGAAAATCCCTCTCATAGTTCATGAAATATATAACACTACTTTGATATATACACAGCCACATATCTACCTTATGTGAAGAATTGTTACTATTTATGTCAAAGTTTAATTGATCTATGAGAATCTTCAGTGAAAGATGCCAGTGGTCATACTTCTTCATCTGTCATGGTCGTGAACCCTGTCCACATTCTAGAGTACCCTTATGTCTAAATAAAGAAGTAGGGGAATATTTGACCCAGAGAGCTGACCATTGCCCATGACCGCTCCATAGGTGTCTTTCTCTGCTGTCCACTCACTGATGGATGAAGGTCAAAGACCTCACACAGCAGGAATTTATGCTTTCTTCAGACCATTTTCAGCCATCATAGCCAACATAACAGTTCAGTGTAAAGTAGTTTCATGAATTTTAATGGCAAATAGCAGAGACTGCTGTTAGAGGAACATAAAACTATAAGCTATAAACAAAACAAAAAATTGCGATACATCAATTTTCACAGATTTTGCACTACTGGTACTTTTGGCTCAGAGTATGAATTCTGTACCCCTCAAAAATATATTCACAAGTTTCTGTGCATATTTTGAACGGGTTAAATCTTGCACTTCATCAGCTCATAAAGCTACTACCAGTGTAGTATGTGTTTGTCTTTGAGTGTATATGTGTGTATATGTGTCTTAGTATTAATTTTAGCCCATGTGTGTTTGCTAGTAGCTTTGTGTGAGCCATATAAAAATGGATGATTTGTGTGTATATACTGTAATCAAAAGTATAATACATTATCGTTACGAGTAAGACGTGTGTTGCGCAGTTGAGTAAAGTGTTTCATAGGACATTGAGTTTTATGAAGAATGTCCAATCAAATTCTGTCTTTCTTGTGAATTAGATAAATATCGTATCAGGCCAATTACCCCCCCCCCCCCCCACTAAATCGTGGTTAGTGATAGGGTTAGAGTAAAGATTAACCCATTGAGGATGGACTGATTTTGCGACAACACCATTTCCCATAGACCCTTACCCGAGTATATACTCGGGGACTCATCCTCAACGGGGTAAGTTAAGGGTTAGGGCCAGGATTAGATTCAGGATTAGGATTAAGGTTTAGAGGAAGGGGAAAGGTGTGGGCAGTTGTCCAAGGGGTAATTGTCCTAGAACCATAAAAACATAAGAGTAAGCAAATGCACAACGCAATTTTAAGAACCAGTGAATATATATTTATATGAGCCACTCAGTGTGAAAATTTTATTGTGCTAAGACTTTGTAAACTTCAGACTTTTTATCATTTGCAAACATTCATGCTCTCAAAACTCATACTCCTACATTGTAAATCTGTACTCCCCTTTAAAACTAAAGTACTATGAACTTTGAAAACAAAACAAGGACATTTTGCATGCCTCTAAATTTCTTTTATCCTTGGTTCTTTGCCAATAAATAAGCTAAATTGCATCACAATCATTGTCACGTTGTTAAACTCTCAATACAGTTGATATTCCAAGCATGAGACTGTAAGTGATATTGCAAAGTTTATATCCTTAATTTCTAGCTTCCGATAACTTTGGTTCACCGGCATTCATAGCAATCTAAATGTAATGTATCAGAGAAGCATCAGTGAAGAATCCTGAAGGTCATGACAATGTCACATTCAAAACCACCCATGTACCTCCGTAGTACAGACACATATATGTATGTACTCAACAATGCTCTCATGCAAACATCAGTGTGTTAATGTCAAGACTATTTCTGTGTTGTAGAAAATGATGGATTTTTTACAAGTAAGAGTAGAAGAAACATTGTAGTCACACAGTGAGCTCTACTGTCTGTTTGAGGTCAGTTTTAAGGAACCTATAACTGGTGTGATAGAGACTTATTCATCTAAATGTATTGGATTTGCTGTAAATGGTATTGTCAGCTTAGAACCAGAAGGGCCTTGTGACAATTGTGGGGGATATTAATTGAGTTATTGATATGTTGCAGATCTTCATTTCCTCTACATTATGGTGTCAGTTTTAGATTATTATCACTTTCAGTAAAATGTTTAAATTAAAACCACAAGCGCACTATGCATTTTACCCTATACTTGGAGCAATGCTTTTAAATCTACCCACTTTTGGTTAAAATTTCATGAAAATTGATTATTTCATTTTTATTTATGTTCAAATCTTAGAATGCAGTAGTGCCCTTCTGGTTCTCAGAGCCCTGACTACATTGTATATGCTCAGGTGATATGTCATTCAAAACTATGCTACAAGGGTTGGCTACAAGGGTTGCTATAAGATTCTCTTACCATATAACTATTCACTTTATTGTATCTCATGAAGAAATCAGCAAAACATGCTTTTGAATTTGGTAATTAAAGCAACCTTGAGTAAACATTTGAATGATACATATTACCATAGTAAAATTGTGTTGCATAGGGGACACAGAAACACATTAATCAATTAGGCTTTATGAGATTGTTTTTAAGTGGTTTCTTACTGTTTAATAGAAGGAAGGCTTGAACTAGGGTTTTTTCATACTAAAATCAAACAAAGCTGCTGTTTTGTGTCTGTGTGTGTGTTTGTTTGTGTGTGTTTCATGAAGTGTTCTGCCTTTATTGCATTCTAAATCTATTGTTTGCAAGATTGGCAAGAGAGCATGAATCCTAAAACCACTGAAACATGACAGTAAATCCAGAAATCTGGTCCAGGGGGGACTTACAAAATGAGGGACTATGATGTAGACACTCTTCTGTTTTTTATGTTAAAAGATATAAATAAATATCCATTTCCCAGAATGGTTTCGGTCCACTTTATTTATCCTGGAGCACAACAACAAAAAAATATGTATATCTTGGGCATTTACAAAACTCTAAGGCGATCTAATTCTGTCACCCTATATTACCTTTACACCCCTGTGATAAAGTAGACTGCCCTAGGCCTCATACCATGGAATTAAGATTGGCATAGAAAGAGATAAAACGGCACGGTGAGTGGGTCACAATATCACTGTGAGATCTTAACCAGATACTCGTCAGTTTATGCCGTGGTTACTCTCTGGACTGGTCAGCACTGAGAAATCCACCATGCACACCACCATAGACCTTAACGGTGAAGCTGAGAGAGAAGACAACTTTAAATTTCCTTCTGAAACGAGTAGTGACTCTGGCGTGTACGAAAATCTCAGCGGGGTAAGTGTGTAGGAGAGGGAAGATTTTTAACTTCTGTGCAACAGTTGAAAACCATTATAAATGCTCTATAAGTTTAACTGTTGATCAATTCAGTATTTTGATATCATGTTGTTCACCATTTATCTTGGAAGACAGAGGCTAAGTTAACATATCTTTGTGTATAGAACTAAAATGACTCTATGTAGTCAACTGAAAAATGATGTAGTGTTGCTTTTTTGTCATGTATCAAGCCATCTTGACCAGATTCTAACATCATGTTCCTGAAAAAAAAAGAAGTTTAAGACTAACTATCTGTGTCACTGACATTCTTTATTTTGTTTTTATGAATAACTGTTCATATTCTATGATGAGTATGAAAGCACCTGTGATCTTTACTTTGAGGAAAGATGAAAACCAAAAACAAATTTCATAAAAGCATGATTATTTGGGCTTTTATTGATTAAATCAATTAATAGCACATTTACATATTCGGAACAATGACACGGACAAATTTCAGCGAAAAAACAATGGAAAAAAAAAGAAATTAAAAAAAAAGTACTTCAGAATTTTTTTTTGATGGCACAATTTTTTTTATCTACATTTGCTGAGGAGACTAAAAAGAATATTTACACGAAAAATGTGCCTGTTTTGAGCTTTATTTAGTGATTTATAGCCAAAAGTCTAATATTCATGCATCATTATGCATGAATTAGCTTGGTTGACAGCCGAAATTTTGAGGGGGACCTGGGCGGCCCCCTGGGAGGCCCCCCCCCCCCCCCTTCCTGGCTCTATCATCTATTGAAATAGCCCGGCCTAGTTAGGGTGAACCTGTTGGTAAATCAGTTTCTGGAGGATTTCACCCTCTATCAATCCTGCTAATAACTTGTTTTGAGCCCTTATAGTCACTTCTCAAATTCCTTTACTTTTGTTCTCGAGTCAGTGCTAAGATTGGGGGACAGAGTTTAAAAGGGTCTATTGTGTTAATTGTTGTGAGAGTTGTAGCTTTGTGATGTCACCATGTGTGTCTTTATAGGGCACGTGAGTTGAAAAAGTGTGCACCTTGTCACGGGGGTGTTCCAATCTAAAGTGGTGTGAGATAGAAAGATGAACCAACAGTCTGGAAATTTGGTTTGGCGATGAAAGCTTCACTCCTTCTGACATGCTTGTTTATGTCTGTCTTTGAGATATCACAAAATACCTTTTTTTTTTAGCTCATTTTCCTTTCAAACGAACTATTCTGGGAGACCACTTTATTGTTGACCTTTTGTGTACATTTTCTATACTGTTCATGGCAGTCTCGGACACATGCAAGCATGGAGTAGATTTTAAATGCAAGCTTTCTTCATGCTGTAGAGAACATAATATGTGTAATAGGTAATGACATTGATGCTTCTTTGTGGGCTTCAAATGATTCATGCCTCTACCTAAATGACATCATTAGGCGCGGTCAGACTGGCAAAAGATCGAGAAGTTTAAGATCGCGAAGTTTGGGCCATTGGCACGCGCGCAAGAAAGAGTGTGCCGTCCGATGGCCAGTGATTGTGACGTAACAATGCACATCTGTACATAACAATGACCTCGCGCTTCGGAGGCACCGCCTGCAAACAGATCATGAAGTTTCGCTGGAAGTTTCGCAGGAAGTTTGCGGTCACACTGGCAAAACTTCGAGATCTTAAACTTCGCGATCTTTCGCCAGTCTGACCGCGCCTATTATGATAAAATTCAAGCCACATGAATTTGCTAGGGATAGTGACAAACTTACTACTTCCTTATCAAGGATTGTGCAGAATTTATTCTAACACATTCACTTTTTGTTTTTGACTGACTTTACTCTTTGATGGTCTAGATTGTGGTTTGCCATGGAAGATGCGAATGAGATTGAGTTGTAAGCCAGTATTCTGATAAGCTGTGGCTTTCTTTAATCTCAACAAAGGAGGAAAGGAAGTTACCAGTCATTGGGACAAGTGAAATATGAAATTTAATGGTTCTTGTGTGTCACATGAGTAAAGAAACTACAATATCAGCTCAGTTTCACCCAAAGAACTTACAGGTTAAAGGTATAATGTGGTACAGAATAATTTAGCATGAAATTACTTCTCATATGACTACCAAGGTCTCAGACAGCCTGATGCCATCATATGTGAAAGGTTTATTTGTGAAAAAACAAGCCAAATGATACATGCAATTGCTGTACATTCAAAAGAGAAGTCTATGAATTACGAGTCTAACAAATCCATACATTATCAATTATTTAGATTCACAGTCAAAAATACATTGTTAAAGTATTGACAACTATCTTTAAGGAATGACCAATATCAAGAGTGTATTTATAGAAATCAAGGAAATGTTTTTTTTTTTTTTTTTTGGGGGGGGGGGATTGATGACTGGGCTGAATAATCTGTGACTGTATCATCTGACTTTATTGGGGTAAAATTCTAACCAAACGGCAGCCTTAGAAACATTCCGACCCAATCCATGAATGTGTTAGTAGCAAAAGATGGAGCCTGGCTTTATGGTATCTTTTCTTACAGCAATCTACATTGAGGGGCTTGTTTATGCAAACTCACCTGTAGATGTGAAAATAGTTTTGTCTTATTCATTGCCTTCTTCATTGCTGTCTACTTTTCCCTGTTCATTGAAATTTCTGTTCATAATTTTGTCTAAAAGAAGTGTTATAAATGGTGTGTGGCTACATGAAATGTTCAGTTATTTTGTGTTGATTTGATGCACACTGCACTTTTTTGTCCAGCTGCTAATAAGTAAGTCAAAAAAAATGTGACAAAGACATCCAGCGAAAGCTTCCTGTGAATGTTGATTATTAATTTGATGCACCTGTCAATATTGTGCTTTTGTTTTGTATTATTTGATGATAACACTGTAAATACTTTTTATTTCTCTTAATTTGCTCTTCCAGTTCGCGTACAGACCTGTAAGTTTAAAAGTTATCATAAGATTTTGCATGTCTCTGTTTTGCCAAGTTGTGTTTTGCATGTTTCAGTCCTATGTATGCCATTTATTTACCTGTGTAGTTTCGTCTTTATTTTTGAATTCACATAATGTGATTATTTTGTTGTGTTGCATGCCTATAGAGATAGGCACTGTGTTGCAAAGCTTTTGACCACTGAAGCATGATAACAATGCTGTAGCTCCTATTGTTGAGTTGCAAGAGTAAGAAATAGACAAAGATAGTGATAAATAGGTGGGAGATAGTGGGTAGAGGAAAGAGAGAAGAGTATTTATATGAGAAAGCGAGTAACAAAATGCCAAAATAAGTCTAACATTTGGGGTAAAGTCTGAAACATTGGAACCTTGGTAGGTTTTTTAGGAGTATATACCCAAATGAATAACAATAATTGATAATGAAGCATGAAGCTTGGGCTTCTGGAGTGTAACAAGAAGCTTTTATAATTTTCATCATATCAGTGAGACTCTGACAATAATTACTCAACTTGAAAGTGAATGCAGTTATTAAGGATATTTATATCTGCCATTACAAAGTAGCATCTGAAGGCTTGATTTTTTGAAGCTGCATCAAATCTCTTGTCGTTCTTTTCACTGGATTTTAGCTGACATCACAAAAACAGGCTTATTACAACACTGCCACCATTTTTCTTCATCATCTCAATGAGATCATTCTAGACGTTTATCAGTCATTCATGCAGATGGCAGAGTATGAAAGTATTACTGAATGTGACTACTGAGCAAAGTACCTCCATTAAAGTGGTAAACTTATGTCAAACAGTAAAAAAAGAGTCATGAAATCAAGACAAGACAATGAAATATCACTGTAAGGGGAAGGGCACTTAAAACTTGTCATCACTTCCATAATAGAGAAATAGACAAATTGAAATTAAGCATATCCCAAAATTGTATTATCACGCAAAATTTAATTGTCATATATTTTGTTTGTAGTCGTTGGTGAATTATGCCTCCTCCACAGATTTGTAAATATTAAAAAAAAATCCCAAAATGTTATAATACCGATTGAAGAATTTAGACTTCTAAAATTAAGATCATATGTAGGAAAAGTTAAGCTAGTGACTTATAAGAGTCTGATTAGAGACATATAAATTGTTTGTGATGGTTATGAGATTATATAATAAAGAAACTGTTACAGTTGTTTGTATGTCAGATAATTTAATCTTCATATTGTTCCGAATATTGTGAATTTTACTGTTTTTCCCTCATATCAATCTGAGCTGTGAATATACCATTGTATCATGGTTTGTGGTTGCAGGCCATGTACCTATTGTCATTTGGCCTTGATTTTCCAGAATTTGCATGAATATGACAGGAGTCTTTTAAACACTGTTTTTGAGGTGGATGCTAATATTACTGTCAAGAACATGTCAATTTGAACCTATAGATGTCACAAAACTTAGCTGTCCTTTTCTGTGTAACTGATGAGTCCTAACACCCCCTCTCAATCTGGTAATGGAATTTGCTATGAACTGGTCTGGATCTTATGGTAAAGAGGAGAAAGCAGAAGATAGAATATCTTACAGGCTGAAGTGAAGCTTGTATTTGCCTAGTAGTTTAGATAATTTGTGTGAGATTGTATAGCATGCAGTTCAATGATTTGTTACATTGTCTAGTACAGAATAGGTAAGTTGCAGCTCGATGTGTTAGAATGGGCTGACAGCTATCTTATGCTGATCTGAATATATTATTTCCTCTTGTGACTGTTATTCAACACAGAATAGTCATGTTCACTATCGCATGCAGTGTCTCATATTCTTTATTGATAGATAGATATGGTCAGTGGAATACAGTCATATCAGAAAAATTCTGACAAACAATCTGAAGCCTAAGATCCATCCTGCTTTGCTATTATAGAAGAAGGATTCTGTAAGCTTCCCTATCCATCCATTATTGACTTCCGTAGAATCACTCTTCTTTAATATCTTTCGTCTCTTCCTCTCAGTCTTACGAACTGCTTTGATTATATAAATAACAAGCAGAACAAAAGGGGCTTTCCCTTCCCGGCTCCAGAGGTTTCAGTCAGTTATCACCCGCGGGATATTCAGTCAGACTGTTTCGTACCAAGTATAGATGATAATGATAATTAACCTGTCGAAGACTAGTTCCAAGTATACTCGGGCATGTACCAGTCCTATGGGAAATGCGTGCTACAGCAAAATCAGTCCGTCCTCAATGGCTTTAGAGCCATATGAATACAGGTGGCTTAATGTATCAAGACATCTGTCACATGGTGGATGTAGATAGTCGGCACATGGGGATAGTTGAAGCATTTATAAATTGATGTGTTGTATGGAACGGTGTCAGTAGGGAACAGATGTAGAGTAGGCATAGCTGTAAAAGAGTCATGCCATAGTGTATATTGAGTAGACCAATCTCAACCAGTGGAATGCTCAAATGATTTAATATTATTATCTGACAGAGAATTTTCAAATATCTTAAATCTCCTGTACTTTAAGCCCACGAAAGGAAATATGCCACATTGGCCACCTACAGTAAGCTATGTAATATTTCCCTGAAGTGTTTTATTTAGTGACATATTTGTCACAATATGATTTATAAACAGTTTAGAGCAAAATTCATCAAGTTTGTTGTGCAATCATCAAAAGAACTCACTGGAGTGCATGGCATTAAATGAAAGGGACAAGAGCTGTGTCAGACTGATAATCTTTGGTGTCTTTAGGACATTGAGGGTAGAGAAGTTAATGCATTCCTTCCTGAATTATGATTAGACAACAGTGGCTAGATTCTCCCAATGATCTAATGGTGCTCCCATGTGTGAAATAGAAAATCTAACTCATCTATTCCTTGATCAATATGGTATGTATAGGGCTAAATGCCAGACATTGATGAGCGAACTACTTAAAAAAATGAGTTTCTAGACTGGTGCCCCTCTCGACGTTTCTCTGTGAATCTGTGATAAAGAAGCCTGGCACCTATTTCTTTCTCTTGAATCTTTCTCTCCCAAACTCTGCCTTATTGAGTCATGTTTCTATTGATCGGACATGGTGGAATCATGGCTGGGCAAGAAGGCTTCCTACATCCTACATTTGGGTCAAATTTTGTGGGGTCATTCTCAGAAAACATACTCAATTTATGATACATTTTAGAAGATATGCAGATTTCTGTAGACTTGGTGGAGAGACTAATAAATCCCTTAAGTTTTGTATTCCCTTGTAGTTTCACAGCTGGGCTAGAAGGCTTCCTGCATCCTACATTTTGGTCAAATTTTGTGGAGTCATACTCAAAAAACATACTTGATTCATGATGCATTCTATGAAATATGTAAATTCCTGTAGACTTGGTTGAGAGACTAATAAATCACCCAAGTAGTTGTAATAAATCACCCTTGTGGTTTATCAGTGGGTTTGCTCAGAATTTTAAATAATATCATTTCTTTTCCTGGTGTACACCAAAAGAAAACAAAAGAAAAGACATCTAGGTATTTGTCGCAAGACCTGTTTGAATGAATAAATGTGGAAATAAAATGAATGATTGAATGTTAATAGTTGAAACATGACCTGTTTTAATGTGTAATGTAGTTGAGCGACATTTGACACATGCAGTGAACCCTGACAGGCAAGGAACAAAAGCTTGTATCACTTTCCTTAATTATCTAACAAAGATACCAAATATATATGACTCCAAATTATGCAATGGAATTTGAGACATATGAATTTCACGGGATAGAGAGGACACTTCTTCACTGCATGATTGGTGCAATTATTTTGCAATTTCGTCAACCTACTGTTAAGCAAGATATATTACAGCATGAAATTTTTTGCAAATTGGAGCCAACAGCCTTTTTCGCAGCATGATATTTTCGAGAATTGCCACTGGCATTCAGTGATGTAGTGTAGGCAAGAACTTTTGCGTGCATTTTGATTTCATGAATTTCGGCTCTTGAGAAATTTGCAAAATCAAAGGTCCTGTTTACCTTTAGGAGCAGTGATTTACAAAATGTTCAAGATATCAAATTTGATGCATATGTGTAGGTCTGTTGTATCACAAAACATCCTACCACATATATATATATATATATATATATATATATATATATATATATATGTATATATATATATTTTTTTTTTTTTTTTTGCAATAAAGCCTGATATATATAAGGAGATATCAGTATTTTTCTCATTAAACTGTAACTGTAGACGGTTAATCTGGAAACATTTTTATTATAACTATTGTTCACATTTTGAATATGTAACAATACTTAAAATCAATTTTAGAACTATTTTAAAGCACTAGTGCTGGGTTTTTGTTTCTTCTGGAAATGGTAAATTATGCCTTTAAAATGCATGCAACATTTCTAGGTCTTTACAGTATATGAGAGATTGTGTGAGAGCATGTGCAGTTGTGTTGTCATTGAGATCAGAAATTCTGTGGTATGGTATCCTTGAGAGGCAGAGATATATCAGTGTATCTTACAAAAGCAAGATTAAGAAGACCAGCATATTCTGGCAGCCAAAGATAACAACCAAAGCATCATCCATCATTTCTGTTCTTGTTAGCTGCCAGAGGTATATGTTGCATACATTAACATTGAACATGTATGCAACTGGTGAAATAATGAATGAAAAGGTATCCCCTAGTTGACTTTCACATATACTCACAGGAATATATACTTGAATCAGTCAGAAAGCCTTTACTAGCATGTGATGGCAACAATGCTTGAAGTGCATGAAGCAGTACTAATGTCTTGTGGTCAGTGATGTCCCATGTTGTGTGAAACATGTAGATACGTTGTATACCTGGTGTCTAGTTTTTAATGTTTAGATATCCGTCAGAGACAGAGTATACAGCCCGGATGGATAGATGCCACAGTAGTTTGATACGAGCATGTGGGGGGGGGGGGGGGAGTGGAGATGGGAGATCATAGCCTCATGTCCAGGCTTTGGAATTATTTTCATGTTCTTAACCTGTTGAAGACTAGTCCCGAGTATACTTGGGCAGTTGTCTGTGGGAAATGCGCGGTGTTGTAGCAAAATCAGCCCATCCTCAATTGGTTAAAGTCTTGTGCTGATTTAGTAATGGGCATTCTTTTGATCTCTATTTTTTTAAAAGTTAATCTTGATTGGAGCATTCATCTAAGGCTGAGCCATCATCTTGCAAATTATTTAAAAATATATCATTATCATTTATATAACTAAACCACATGTCTGGCCATGCTGGAGTCGTTTATCATTCAGCATTTTGTTGGGATTTTCCCCAATACTTCTCAAGGTCCAAGTGTTTACAAAGAAGATAATCTCAGGGACATAAGGTTGATGAAAGAAATTTCTTTTAAAGGGAAATTCAGTGCACACTTACCCATAAACTCTGTGATTTAAACATTGCGTTATATATAAACAATGACTATACACATAGGCCTGTATACTTATCTTTTTTTTTTATATTTCAGGGGAAAAAGATGTCAGTCTTGTGTATAGGGTGGGCATATAAACAGTGAAGGTAGAAAGAATATAGAGACATTAATGGGATAAGATCTCATTTGATAGCATGTTCACAAAGCTGTAGCAATGGGATGTTATTAAGGGATTTGAATATGTAGGATATATTATAAGGAAGTCCTGTATTATGCACAGGCATCAGGAAGCACAAAGAAATGTCAAATACTGATGTCAGTAATGACATCCAAAAGATTAAAAAAAAAAGCTACCAACAATTACGTAGTGTTGGTAATGATTTCATCAATTACAAGTTAAGGTTAAGTTACAATAATACGATATGAGTATATAAAGTCTTGAGTTTTTTCTCTAATAAAATGGTATCAAATGATATAGTGAACCAATTATACCAAGTTAGATTTTTAGAAGTTGAAGACAATTTGGCAATACTGAATGTTTCTTTGAAGGGAACCAAACTAATTGCATACCAACTGCATCCTCTGTGATTAACATAATTGACAAAATAATGTTCTCATGAAATGTTTAAGTGCTTGTTGCTTCTCAGAATTTCAAAATCATGTTTCTGAAAATAGCAATCTCAATTCTCTGACCCTTATACCAGTTGATTTACAGGTGAAACCCTTAAAGACACAAATGATTGTAGAAGTGATGTGTTTGCAACACTTTAAGGTGTCATGTAATATCGAGGAAACGTGTGGACACACGTGTGACAAGTCAGCTGTGACTGAAGTATTCAGGTAAAATGTGCCTGTCCTCTTTCTGACTGCATGTATTCTATGACTGGACCCTGAAATCTTTCAAACAAACATTTCATGGCTGTGGGAAAAATTCCAGTAGCCAACAAAGTGACCATAATGGTCATGTTACCTTGCATTCTTCTGTGGGTTCTTATTCCTTACTCAATTTGAGGGTCCAGTTTATTGGCTTAGTAGCATGCTAAAACATGTGCACAGATTTATCTTTGTTATCACTGTGTAATCAATGATCACATATTTACTGTGTTTATGAAAAATGGCCATATGCTTTCTTTGATCAGGTTTTCCAGCAGAGTGAACGAATAGTTGGGAGAATTGTCACGTCCTGTGGATGCTACCAATAGCTGTAACTGATTTAACCCTGGTTCACCGAGTATGTGATGAAAAGACCTAGGCGTAGATAACTGGTAGTAGCCTGTGGTGGTATAATTCAAGGTTAGCTATGACGTTTGCAGTACAAAGAAATCCACAGCTTATTAGGGGGAGAACAAAAAACTCGCCTGACGCTTCTTGTTTCACACCACCACTAAACACTCTAAAAATGATATCACTCCATCACAGACAGTATGTGTATAATATTGTCTTCAAACTCAGTGGTAACTGACACTATAGGGCATTCAGGGAGGCATCCCTGATGGGAAGAAGTACAATCTTTTGACTTTGTTTTGATTTGAATGTATGAATTCATCGTTATGGGGTTTCCCCTGATACAAAGATGTTGTTCTTTTAGATTGAGTTGCTGTGCTTGTGATGCTGTCCACAAATTGGAACAAGTTCTAGCTATCTTGCAAATACTTGTAAATTGATCAAATGCCAAATAGTCCAGTCAAAATATGAAATGACCCACAACTAATTGCAACAGAAACGATTCCACTTGCACTTGACCCGGAAGAGCTATTAAAATAACATATTAAAAGTTCCCTAAAATTCGAGTGGTGGATCAGTGTCTAATTTGCATAAATTCAAAATGGCCGCCATACAACCTATTTATGCCTATATCTCGGGATATATAACCCACAGAAAGTAAATTCCGGTGTCTAAACCTATGTTTTTTAGGTCAAAGAATACAAATATGTTATCTTTAGCAACTTTCAAGCATCCCTTTATACAGTTTTTGCATATATTTGCATAGAATTACATACAAAATGGCCGCCATATTGCCTGTGCAAGCCCGTATCTTCGTATATCATTAATGTATACACTCGGGAATAATATATATATCTGGACATAAAACCCCTGTAGAAAATAGATTTTGGTGTCTAAACCTATGTTTTTTTAGATCAGGGAATACAATTGTGATATAAGCAGTAACTTTCAAGCTTCCCTTTATACATTTTCTGCATATATTTGCATCTAATTAAATGCAAATTGGCCGCCATAATGCCTCTACAGGCTTATATCTCTATCTGTAAAAGGTACCTAGTGATGGTGTCTGTGGTCTTAATTTTACTGCTGAGAATCACTGATGTAGAATACGTTCCACTCAGGAACAATTACCTATATTTCACTAAAAATTTGCATAGCTATATTTATGCATAAATCTATTCAAATTTTATCTTGAATACAATTTCAGATACCCGAATACGAGCTACAGAACATTAATTGTACTGTAATTTCTACATCCAATATTTCAAGGGCAACTTGTTAGAATTCCATTCACAACTTTAATGATTATCCTTGCACCTCGTTTTATATTCTTGCATTGATTAGAAGTATTATATTACATTAATGGCTCTCATTTCCTTGAGATAAAGTCTCAGAACAGAAACAACTGAAAGTAGCATTGAATAGACCATATCTTTATTTAACTGTAATCTCAACTTAGCTTCCAAAGTGTGCTCAATAGGTACGCAACAGCAAAGTCTCAAATTATGTAGCAGGAATCGTTAAAAAGATTTTTATGATTGCATGATATTTAATGTATTATAAATCGTGTAATTTGCCCTCATGTTTACTGTTTATACTTGTGTCTCTGTTGCAATACTTTTCTTTCTTTTCTTTTCTTTTTTTTTGGCCAAAGGGGGGGGGGGGGGGAGGGGGAAAGTCATCAAGATCATGATTATCCATAAGCTACTCTACAAAAGTTTCATGAGTTTGGACATTGTTTAGAGGATGTTCTTGTCATATTATCTCATATAGCTTTCAAAGTGTGCTTACGGTACACCAAAATTGGTCTTAAATCGTTCAGCAGATTTTGTTAAAACATCTTTTTCCTTGCCTGCGATGATTTGCATCCATGTTTAGCCGATGCTTGTGTCTTTTGTGCAAAACTTTTGGCAAAGGCATGTTTATCAATGAGCAACATATTATGACCGTGATAATTTGTATGGAAGTGGATTTTGTCATATTTTTGCGCGGTTTCACCCAATGACTTACAGAAAACAGCCACATACAAAAAAAGAAAAGAAAAAGGAAATGCCTTAACATTTCTATTCCTAGGACTGTTGATTCATCAGTCGATCAATACAAACAGCATCCTTCTCATTGGCTTCAAGCTCATAAAACGCTTATAAATTCTGATAAGTGTTACTTTTACCATTTTTCGTGTTGTATCTGCACCTTTCTTAAAAGAAATGTTTCCTATTGCATTGAGGCTTCGCACTAATAACATTTTCATCAACACACAATTTTTTTTTTTAAATGCGAGCAGGATGAAGGCTGAATTCAATTTTGCAGGCGAAAAAGCAGTCAGAAGTCAGATAAAAAACAAAATACATAACATCATTTTCTGTTCCTAACACTTCCAAAAGATCCCTTCCCTCCACTTCAGCAGCAGCTTTTCTTTGAGTTAAACAGTAGAAGGGAAATTATACAATCATTGGAATTGGGACGATTTGAGGAAGATGTGTTATCAAAGATATGTTCTGATTACTACCGACAAAGCTGCAGCTATAAGGAACTCCTGAAGGAAGTCTGATGCAACGGCAAGACAGGCTGTTATCAACTGGTAGTGTATAATTGCAGGGCAAACAGATTTGACTGCACACAACCCATATCAGTGGCAGATGAGGGCCATTATAGATCAGACACTTGTAATGTTGTATTTCTAAAATATGTGAGGAGTCATGCAGATGATGCTGTTCTAATTGGTGACTAGGAATAAATAGCATTCTTGAAAGACATCAACACAGTTTACAACAAGTGTGAGACTTACCACTCTTCTTTTCGTCAGTATGAAATGAAGTCGGGATCCTGTTTGCTTTAAATTAATCAACTGCAATTTCACACTATCCTAGTCCAGAGTTTGTGGTAAACGCATAGAACGATTTGAGTGTAAGCGAGTTTACATGTTTTACACTTTTATCATTGATCTATATTTTCAGAGATCACATTACATACCTTAAGTATCTGTATTATCGCAAGCCAGAAAATGAAAATGATGTACTTGAAACGGAAGAAAGTTTTCTTGAAATCCAATGACTTTGATTCATTAGATTTTAAATTCATCTTAGGCAAACCTTCAAGACAGTAAAAAAAGGTTCAAGCTAATATTGCAAATAGCCATCATTTATCTTCTGGCGTCCGTCTCAAGTCATGCATGCATTTTCAAAAACCATTTTCAGATTCTCTTTTAAGACCCCATGTAATGACAGATTTTCAGCAAACTAGGCAAGTAGCATCCCAAGGATGACAGACTATCAAGTTGTTCAAATAGACACCATGTCCAAAAGGTCCCAGAACCCCCAAATTAAGGAATCTATCATTAAAAAAAAATCACACACACAAACACACACACACACACACACACACACAAAGTACAACCAGTTATAACAGAGCTAGGTAAAAAGTACAAAGATGAATATCTTGGAGACTGCATAGTTTTAAGTTTCGCAGTTTTATCTTCTTTTCGAAATATTGCACATATATATACATATATAATAATCATATATACTAAATTGTAGTCCGCGTGTTGGTACCAGTACAGAAAAGATGACGAAGTATAGGGTGGTAAACTGGTAATGCATTTCAGTCCAACAGTACTATTTAGTCAGACTAAATTTTCGACGAATACATTCCTCTTTCTTCAGAATTGCCATTGTCGACCTTCAGGAAGACAAAATAATGTAGGCCTATTCGTCGAAAATTTGGTCTGAATAAATAGCACTGTTGGACTGAAATGCATTACCAGCCTACTTCGTAATTATATATATATATATATATATATATATCAACATATGAAGAGTTTGTTTGCAAAACCGTTCAGATCATATTTGCGAAATGGAGATATTTGCGATTAAAGGTCAAGAAAAATAAAGAGAATATTAAGAAAATGTTTGCTTCTTTTAATCATAACTTCAAAAAATTACCTTTATACGTAGTTACCAATATATCATTTAAAAGGTATTATTGGGTACTTTTTGACAGAGACCGTACTACTTCTTCAAAAATGGACTTATCGGTTTTTGCGAACAAACTCTTCATATATATATATATATATATATTAAATACATATAGTGTGAAAAGAAGAGCAAGGTGGACGTAGCTATGGTCAACGTGCCTGTTTATTGCCGCCGAGCTTTCGGTCCCAAACGGACCTTCATCAGGGCTGTAACGATACAAAAATGACTCACTCGTATGGCTACACTAATAAATATATATTCATATATATATACTTATATAAATCTAACTGGCGTGAGTCTATAATAACTGTGTAATCAATCAATCCGTAATTACAGCTGTATATAACATATTCCAATAATAATATACATAATCAATTGCATATTATTGAATACATTTCATATCAAACTCGTGTTATTAATTGAGATGAAGGTATATAACAAAAACACCAATTCAGTATCCTCATCTTATGTGTTGTGTGACATATTCTGTTATATGTTATAATACAACTGTATGTATATGAATGGTTGTGGTATATTAGTATTATTTACCTCATTATACGATGGCCAGATGATGACGCGTGACTGATGTAGTGTATTATATAGCCACTTACGTCTTGCAATGCTGCCACATGCTGTATTATCGTCGACAACATAAAAATGTCTAGTTTGATATTATTACAGTCGCCTGTCACACAACACATAAGATGAGGATACTGAATTGGTGTTTTTGTTATATACCTTCATCTAAATTAATAACACGAGTTTGATATGAAATGTATTCAATAATATGCAATTGATTATGTATATTATTATTGGAATATGTTATATACAGCTGTAATTACGGATTGATTGATTACACAGTTATTATAGACTCACGCCAGTTAGATTTATATAAGTATATATATATGAATATATATTTATTAGTGTAGCCATACGAGTGAGTCATTTTTGTATCGTTACAGCCCTGATGAAGGTCCGTTTGGGACCGAAAGCTCGGCGGCAATAAACAGGCACGTTGACCCTAGCTACGTCCACCTTGCTCTTCTTTTCACACTGAATGTAAATAATGAAGGAGCTACACTGGTACTGTAAATGGTCGAGACCCCTTCTCGCAGTCTATATATATACATATATATATATTTTTTTTTTCTTTTTTACGTGTGGGCACTTATGTCCCCCTCTCTATACTAGAGTTGCTGCTTTTATAAAACCAGAAGAGCATTGAGTAAATACATCAGTGAGTGTATTAGCATACTTTCAAGATTATTGTGGCAAATGCAGGGGTGACCTCCTTGGGGCTAGTGCCAAATAGGGACCAATTTTCACTCTTTCATCTTAGAAAAAAAAAACTGTTCAATTTGTTATCAAACTTGGTAGAATATTGGTAAAATTGGATGGGAACCATTCCCCCCCCCCCCCCCCCCCCCCCCCCGGCCACAGGATGCCCAAAGGCACCTCAAATCTGATCTAGGTGCGGCCACCTTTAGGCTGGGACCAAATTATTGGAGGCCACTGTAGGTGCATTTATCGCTATATAGTGTCATGCATATATGGACATCATGCCTCCCTGGGCCCTGGAGGTCCCAAAAGGCTTCCAGATATGGCCCTACACGTTCCCAAAGTCTTACAATTTCCTTTCTACCAAGTAATAGTCTGTAAACATGCACGGAAGGGGAACTTGGGATACTCGGATGAGGGCTGGACCCCTGGGTCTTTTATTCAGAAAGTGAGTGAGTGACATGGTACCCTGATATGACAAGATCGTCATCTAATGGCCAAACTCATGAAACTTTTGTAGAGTAGCTTATGGATATAAGCTACTCTTAATTAGAATAGACTTATGTATAAATAATATTTATATGCAAATTTGTAGTGAAATAAAGGAAATAGAATGTATTCTACATCAGTGATTCTCAGCAGTAAAATTAAGACCACAGACACCATCACTGGGTACCTTTTACAGATAGAGATATAAGCCTGTAGAGGCATTATGGCGGCCATTTTGCATTTAATTAAATGCAAATATATGCAGAAAATGTATAAAGGGAAGTTTGAAAGTTACTGCTTATATCACAATTGTATTCCCTGATCTAAAAAAACATAGGTTTAGACACCAGAATCTATTTTCTACAGGGGTTTTATGTCCAGATATGTAGCGACTTATTCCTGAGTGTACTACATTAAAGGGAAGATAGGGAAGACTGCTGGATGAGGAGACTACTAGAGGTTATGACGTATGAGTGGACTACAATATCAAGAAAATATAAAGAAAATACTACAAAAATCCATTTTTCATGAAAATTACAAATTCCATCAACTTGATATTGACATATGTTAAGGGTAGCAATTATTCCCCCTGCTTTCTGAAAGCGGTTGGTCCACTGTTCTTTCATAATTCTAGAAAAGTGGATTTTTGTTGAATATCCTTTATATTTTCTTTGTATTGTTGTCCACTCATACTCATATCCTCTAGTAGTCTCCTCATCCAGCGGTTCCAACACCAAAACTTTAAAAATTCATAACTTTTGCATCGATTGTCCGATTTTTCTCAAACTTTCACTGATGTGTTCTACTAATATTGCTGCTTTCACTCAATCCACATTGCTCTTTGGGTTTACCTTCCCTTTAATGATATAGGAAGATACGGGCTTGCACAGGCAATATGGCGGCCATTTTGTATGTAATCATATGCAAATATATGCAAAAACTATACAAAGGATGCTTGAAAGTTGCTAAAGATAACATATTTGTATTCCTTGACCTAAAAAACATAGGTTTAGACACCGGAATTTACTTTCTGTGGGTTATATATCCCGAGATATAGGCATAAATAGGTTGTATGGCGGCCATTTTGAATTTATGCAAATTAGACACTGATCCACCACTCGAATTTTAGGGAACTTTTAATATGTTATTTCAATAGCTCTTCCGGGTCAAATGCAAGTGGAATCGTTTCTGTTGCAATTAGTTGTGGGTTAACCCACTTTTTGTCGTATTTTGACTGGACTAAAATGCATCTGACAGAATCTGACAGAATTTGACATTATGATCATATCCTACATTATGATTACAACCATCTAATGTAAAAGCCTTCACTTGATTGATCGATTGATTTTTTTTTTTTTTTTGCTTTTTTTTTCATACATAAATGGGGAGCAACGCAAAATTGATTAAACAAAGTAACTGAGTAAAATATTGTTTAAATCTAACACAGTTGAAACAGGTAAGCGATTAATTAAAGTGTTCGACATCAGTCTACAGAGAGACAAAATTAAGTCAAGCAGGCATGAAAAATTATGAATGTATGCAATATTAAGGATACTATAATATGAACAATTTTTAGTGAAGACAAAGTTGTTCAGCAAACCTTCAGTAATCATAGCCTTTTCAGGATCAGAGAAGTCTCTTTATCAAAGTATGTTTTACAATCGCAAACCATATTTTTTATGAATCAAATAAAAAGCACTGTTATAGCAGTGTCATAGCAGGTAGATTTATAGCACTGGAGTAGACCTATCAACATTTAATGTAACTGCATCATAATGTATGCACTTTGCTGTAAAGAGTGATAAGACATAACCACAAGTTAACAGTTCCTGAAATGCTGGTATAACCACACTTTACAGTACCTGTAATAAATTCACATGTTCTACTTTTCCGTAAAGGTCAAAGCAAGCTTGTTGACAGATGTGTTATTCAAGATCCCGTCCTGGCCAGTAAAAAGCAGTTTTTTTAATACCAGTCACCTGAAATTTTATCACCAACGCATAACGCTGGTATTTTCAGGTTTATAAACGCATGCATGTCAATAAAGTATCTATAGCATGAGTATGATTTCTGTGAAGAGATAAAAACAAGAAATAGTTAATGGCATGTAAAGAATTTGTCATGTGTGTAGAGTCGGTGTAACTTTCATGTGTTTATGCATTTTAACCCATTGAGGACGGTTTGATTTTGCTACAACATGCATTTCCCATAGACACCTGCCCAAGTATACTCGGGACTCGTCCTCAACGTGTTAATCGATAAGTGTACAATTGTACTTTCAAATCATGCATAGCTCCTAAATTATCATTCCTGCAGAATCAATACTGTGAAAAGGAATTTCATCTTCAGGATAGAAGAACTGAAGGAAAAATATAGTGGCCATGCTCTTATAACCTGTTGTCTCATCTCTTAGCCCTTTTCCATTGAAAATGGTGGCAAAACAGACAATAAAAAAGATGTTAAGACCTTTTCCTCTTGTTTTTCCTGTCTCAGACTTGCATCTTGTATGACATGTGTAAATATGAATTAAGGCAAGTGTGCCATTCTGGCAGACCATGTTAATTTTTTTTAATTTTTTTATTTATTTTTTTGTTTTGTTTTTATGACTGAGCAATTGTGGCAGTTCTAACAAACAGACACAGAATACTATATGTGGGACTGCTACATCCATGTAATCCCGTGATTGTCACAGCAATCAGTGACGGATCCAGGCAGTGGCACACTGGGCGCACGCCCCTCTTTATTTTTTGTTAAAACAAAAGAAATAAAAAGAAAAAATGGAGGGGGATGCTTGTGTGCTTCCGCTTTACAGAATTCCTTGATCTGCCCCTGTGCATGGCAATGAACAAAGGTTAACTTAGGTCAGAATTTCAAAGTTATAAGGTCTAAATCCTTAAATTTCTTTAATTATGAACTGTATTACTTTGTTTCCAGATTTTATTGTAAAAACATGACTCCCAGAGGGTCATTTAAAATTAGGTAGGTCACTCTTGAATGGGATAATCAGTAATGATGCACATACTCGGTACTTTCAGGGACACTTGGAAATTTTGAGCAGCATATGACAGTTACACTGAGTGCTTCAAAACACTGGCCACATGCATTTATGTAGATTAGATACAGAGTGCCTATTATCATGCATGCATGTGCGGTGGTTTTGACTAGGTATATTCAGGGGCCATGCAGCGATGAATTGATCTCCATGCATGATTGCAGCAAGGAATGTATTGTTACAGAGAGATTTTAGCTGGCAAAAGATTGAACAAGTCGTGTCCTTTTGTGTAGTCAGTGGGAATTTAGTGAGATGAAAATAGGTTTGATATATAAATGATATGTTTATCAGTGATATATCTGTCATAAAGCAAAACAAAATCCTTACCTGGTGTTACCCTGTGACTTGCTGCCAGCCAGCTTAGGGCTATGCAGATAAAGAAGTATGAGTGATAATACTGCCTTTCCTTCGGAAGAATTGCTGTAGAACCAATGGAAATACCAGCTAGCTCAGACGTACTGATAAAATGATGGAATACAGTAACACACAGTTGTTATTATTGGGAGAATTATACAGTGTCCAAGCAGAATTTGTGGAAATGCTACTTTCTATTCCCATTCGATGATCAAAATTTGATGTCATCTTACAAGTTCCAGTGATTAGTAATATTACAGGAATCTCACATTCAATCTTGTCATTCCATTGACCAACAGTGTTCAGACAAAAGCAGGCCCTGAACATGAAGAAGACCTTTTCTAATGACACAAAACACAGCAGTAGGTCAAATCTCTTGTAAACCAAAGTTCACATGCTATCTTTTCCTACATGCATAACTCTGGCTTCGTATTCATCACCACGCTCAATAAAAGATTCTTGCCCTAACAGACAAGTATGTTCATTTTCAGGTACAGAGTGACATAATAATCTAGCCCCCATTTTTATACTTCTCTTATATAACACTTGCTCCATATCACAACCATTTCTTTCAGTCCCTCTCAACGGAGCGCCATGTGAGTCTAGTGGTTATCAATAAGATATCTTCAGCTGAGAACCAGAAGGGCATTATCGTGTTCTAAGATTTGAGCGTAGATAAAAAACGAAGCAATCAATTGTCATGAAGTAAAATTAAAAAAGATTATTTGATCAAAAGTTGGTAGATTTACGAGCATTGTTCCAAATATAGTGTAAAATGGCACCCTTTTGGTGTTGAATTGTAACATATTACTGAAAATGAAAATAACTTAATATTGACACCAAAATGTAGAGGAGATTAAGCTCTACAACATGATACCAATAACTCAATACCCCCAAAATTGTGATACAACCCTTCTGTTTCTCAGCCTACGATATGTTCCCTTGCCCACAACTCTGGAATGGTAACTCCCAGCAAATACATTTGACAGAACCAAGAAATTTCTTTTTAAAAATCGTTACTTTTAGGGAACAGCTGCGGAATTTTATTTACACATTACCAAAGGTAGTTTACTTTTCAGTAATGTTCTTTATTGTGTCACAGCACTTTATAACTAGTGTTGAAACAGACGCTTTGTAGGGAAAAAAAAGTGATATTATGTTAGACCTAGGCCTGCACTTGGAACGAAGATAAAACACAAATTGTCATTGACATGTTTGAAGTGTCGTGGCATTCTGCATTGTCTTTTGATATCCATGAGCGTGGAAAATTTTTAAATTGAAGCATCATTAAGAACTGATAACAGCATAGGATTCAGTGCAGTCCCCGAGTGAGTAGAAACAAGTGTAAAGTGACATACTGTAGGTGGGGTTGTTTTATGCTAATGACTAATAGAGCCTGTCATTTCTCTATAGCTCCAGTCCATTTTACAATCAATGATGGTGGCATGTAAAGTGATAGGTAGCAATGTCCTTGTGTGTCATTTCATTGTGCAAAAGCAAAAAAAAAAAATGTAATCAATTATTTTAAATCAGTCCCACCCACGCCACAGTGTGCAGGGTAGTAGTCATCTTTACCACTATGTGAGGTCTTTTTCAGGGAGGTTGTGATTGCAATGGAAAGATATCCAAGCAAGACGAGATAAAGGATGTGGTGTGATGCCACTGTAGGCAAATTCTCAACATTATCACCTTGGTATGTTCATGTGAAGGCATCTCAATGAAGTGAAAGAAACATGAAGCTACATTTCTGTATCTGATTTTTGTTAGCCTTAAATGAAACAAATTAAGAAGTGTATTATGCTGATGCAAATACTGATGTCACATACAAAAATATGTTACCATGGTCACAAGTGTTCATTTTTTTAAGATGGAACATTTAATGAATACCTTATGTCAGCTCCTCACTTAATCCCAGGAAACTGGAATGTCTGACTCTGTTTTTGTTGGTGTTTTTTTTTTTTTAAAGAGCTCCCACTTTGGCAGCCTTCAGAAACATGTTGCTGATTCAAGCCACAGTGGGTTGTCAGTTTGGCCAATTAATATTTTTTTTTTCATTCCATTCCAAATTATTATTTCAGCTGTATCATCTCCAGGTTTTCTCATAGATTGTATCTCTGGTCATCAGAAGTAAAAAAAAAATGATCCCAGGGCTCTTATGACTGTTTCAGAATGATGTGGTAAATAACAGAGAACTGACATACATGGAAATAGTTTAGCTACTCCGATTGCTGTTCATTCCTTTTCTGCATGTGGTACTTCTGTCGTATATGATATATTTATAAGTTATATCATTCCGAATTCTGACTTGAATATAAGATGAATTCTCAGCACAGGTACGGGTTGACAATTCCTGACCTAGTGAGGGAAGTTGTCTAACATTTGTAGAAAATTTAAGATATAAATTTAAGATATAAAATATAAGATGAATTCTCAGCACAGGTACGGGTTGACAATTCCAGACCTAGTGAGGGAAGTTGTCTGACATTTGTAGAAAATTTCATTTGTTTTTTTCGCACAAATGAATTATATCAATTTGTCTATTATATCACAATGGAGAGCTATGACTGATCAGTGTATAGAAGGGTGCCTTGTAAACATCAGTTGAATTTGTGAGCAGGGGAAATATTTCAAATATATTTATGTCAAATATTTTGAAAACATCAGTCTGTCAGTGAGAAGATGTATGTTTTGTTTGTCAACAATCTTTTGCTGTCATGGCGATGGAATAACTTGACATATCAGATAGGTGCTGTCATATGGCCAAGTATTGTAGGTTGTGTAATATTTATTTAATACCTACATCAACAAGACATAGAATTATGATGTTGTTATCTAATTGAAATGTCATTGAGTTCATGCCCTTGTAGATAGATGTCCTTTTTTCCTGTGAACAGCACAAACAGAACTTTTTTTTTTTTTGCTATTTGAAACTAATCAGACTTGGGAATGTAAAATCATAAAGTGAAGTTTAATGGTTCTAAGCTGAAAAACATGAGATTCGACATTGAGTGGTTTTAATTCCCATGTATTCTGCAGAATTGAACAGAAAGAGAACTGTCTATTTTGGGATGCAGTTCTTTTAGACTATACATGGCTACCAATCCTTATGAGTCCTGATATATTATGGCCTCTTCTTTTTCACCATCAAGATCTGTTTGATAGGGACATGTGTGATAGGTGTGAAAGGGAGATAAGTTTTAAATATAAACGCTTCCCCCCTACAACAATACTCGGGTTATAAATGCGAATATTCCAAGAGTTTGTCTTGAAATCATTTCACTATCCATACTGCACTCTATCTAGATTGGCTAGTTAATACGTCATAGGCCTCATGACGTGAACGTGTCTCGCAGGCAGAGACTTTTCTAAAGTCTATTGTATAGTGAAGATCTCGTCTTGTTCCGAGCTACAAAGCTACCGTGTATTATACCACAGCGAGTGAATGGATCTCTACTTGCGTATCACTGGATTAGATAGGACAAGCAATCAAGGCTGAAATGGTAGTGACCAATCAATGGCTTTCAGATTTTTAGGTCCTTTATGTTAAAAGTTAATGAAGAAGTACCAAGAACATCAAGCTTTTTGATGTGCTAAATATATGCTATATAACTATATTTACAATATATTACTATAGACTGTGCAAATAAAAGGCAATATTCTAAATGAATGCCATTGTAAGAAAAATTATAAACCACACACTTAGCATTCTTTCAGGATGTAAAAATATCAGAGTAAAGAGACTTTATCTGAATCTAAAGTATAGAGTAAAATAACACAAATTCCTTAATATTCAAAACTACTTTGATTCAAAGTAGTACTTTGACCTGATATTTTAAATCATGTTTACCTGGTAAGTGTTTCTTTGGTTAGATGAATCATGTTGTTGGTTGCTTGTGATGTAGGACAATAATATGCATTAATGCCCATTTTGCTTTCAGGGGATATATGAATTAAATAATGCAATCAATACCAATGTAGGTGTAACTCAGGGACCGTCTTGTTTATGTTGATGTGTAAGGTTAGATGGGGGGGGGGGGGCTAAAAAAAATAACAACAACAACAACAAATGAATTTGTAATATTCCTCTTTGTTATGTAGATTATTTCATAATCTATCAGGATAAATATTAAAGAAATAAAAGGTTTGTGAATGCCCACTGTTTTGTGACTAAAAACAAGCAAACCATATCTGGAACACTTTTGATACTGAAATTGTTACAGTTTGCATTTTTATTACCCTTTTTGGCAGTGCCAACCAATGGAGAAAATCTTGATTTAAAAAAAGTGATTTCTTATAATAATCCTCAAACTGGTTGTTGTTCAAGGCACTTTGTTTTGAGTATTTTCAAAGTTATAGTGTGACTGTGTGATAATCCTACAAATGATATCATTATGATAGCAAGAATATTCGTGTTTAAAATATGATCCACTCATGGTGAGGAAAAGGTTGATATGTGTCTAATAGCAGGACATCAGATCTTTTGAAATACAAGTGCAGATCCTTGTCAATGAAATGAGTAAAGACTTTGCAAGAGGTCATTATAGTGATGATGATCTAAATAGAGTATGGTGCATCTGGTAGATGTAACGAAGCTACCTTTGGTAGTTTGTCATGCAAGCCGTGCACAGATTTGCATTTTTGTTTATTGTTGTGGAGGAGTGCAATCACATGTGCATGTCTAAACCGGTAGAGGGAAGTAGCCTCTGTCCCTCCGTTCGTCCGTCTGTCTGTCAGTGTGTCTGTGTGCCGTGGAATGACTGACACTCGGAGCATGTCAACTATTTAGTATCTCTCTACCACTCTCGCTGGCATAGACTTGGCTGGTGTACAATGTGTGTGAGAGCTTGGGTAGTCATATGTTCCATCAAGCTATGTGTGTCTGTGTGTGTGTGTGCATGCTGAATGTGTGGTGGCTACTGGGCACAGCGGAAAAGTCCAGGATGGTGACGTATTATTTTACCGAGGGCTGAATATTAGTACTCAAGTTCGGTACTCAACACTACCATGCTTGGTATTGATGGACTATTAAGATATTTATTAATCCCATGGCAATGATTAGATAATGTCATTGCCATATTTAGAGCTGAAGTGCTATAGTATAATTCAGTCAAATACCTGTATATATCCAACATTGAATGATATTCTCCACATGGGAATTGACAGAAGCTTGGATGTATCACATCTTGTGTGTGTGTGTGTGTGTGTGTGTGTGTGTGTGTGTGTGTGTGTGTGTGTGTGTGTGTGTCATAGTTATCCAAGCACTCTTTTAAAGTGTGAGGTGTGTACCGCACACCATATATGTTGCCCCATTTTAGGATGTCTGTTCAGCTGACGTTAGTATTTTCACAAGAGAATGAGAAAGTTATTCTAGGATTTAAAGTAGGTGTTCACTATGATCCGCACTTTCATTACAAAAAAACAACAACAAACAAACAAAACAGTGATATTCATGAAATGCACACTACACTGGTAATGCAGCATATGATCTTCTTGTACCTCTGACATTCCTTGGAAACAAAGGCTTATAATAGGTCATTATAGCAACTCGAGTGTCAATGGTAAAACTATCCTCGGGCTACTGTATATGCCGAATATTTCGCGAGGTTTTTATTTTCACGAATTTTGCGAGTCAGCTGCTATGCGCGAAATTAAAAACATGTGAACATGTTCACTCTAATACCGATATGAATGTGACGTACGTGTTAACATTTCTCCATTCAGTACACGACTCCACGATCGCGAATTTAACCACTCGCGAAATTGTCGGGAAGTCTTGATTCACGAAAATTTAGACTTGCGAAGTATATGGCGTATACAGTATATCAGCACCAGCACAGGCATTTTTAAACTCTCTCCCCAAAATCGCAGTGGTGTACTGTCATTCACATGTGGAATGGATAATTGACTTGTCCGACAAGTAATTTGTTATGTGAGATTTCCTTGCTTGGTGTAATGACCAATGTCAAGACTACACAGAGACTGAAAAAAAACAATAACAAAAAGCAGTGTGCAGTCTGACATTATCACATGATGCTAGAACCAGTCCTCAAAAAAATATCAAGCTTGTCACACACATGGCATTTCTGATTTTGTTTATCATACCAAGGGGGGAAACTGTTCAGGGGCGGATCCAGGGAGGACCGCAACCGGCGCACGCCCCCCCCCCCCCTTTATTTTTTGCTGAAACAAAAGAAATAAAAAGAAAAAAATGGGGGGAGGGGTGCATGCGCCCCCCCTTTAATTTTGTAAACACGCCCTCTTTACGGAATTCCTGGATCTGCCCCTGCTGTTGCATGTGTTTCTCCTCCTTTGCTTATTGTTTGGAGTCAGGTGGCACTGTATCAATGCAGTCAGATGATGTAGAAAAGAAGAGACTTCTGATTTTCACTTGATGATTGTGTTGGGATAAAGGTACAGGAGAGAGTGTCCATCAATCCAGGTTGACGTAGAAATCCTGACTGCAGAGAAAGATTTGCGTATTTCAGGATGGTGTTGGTCATTGAAGAGTGAGAAATTCCACCCATCTTCCCTAACTTTTCTTGCCTAAAAAACAAAAACAAAAACACTTGGCTTTTTGCACCTTGCTCTGAATCCTAGGATGGCAGCTACAGCAGAGTTAGCCTTTAAACAAGGCGACTCGCTCTGCGTGCCCCCGTATAGCGCGTTTACCCCACAAACCTGTTGGCCGGCGAGTGGAGCGAGCCGCCTTTATCCACTCGTTCATCAGGGATGTGTACTTTTGTCGTTGTTGTTGCTTTATATTCTTTGACAAATTTGCGTACAAATTTGACGCAGAAAATACACACGGCACCAAGGCAACCCGCGCGCGCTTGCTAACAAATTTATATTCTTTGACAAATTTGCGTACAAATTTGTTAGCAAGGGCGCGTGGCTTGCCTTGGTGCCGTGTGTATTTTCTGCGTCAAATTTGTACGCAAATTTGTCAAAGAATATAAAGCAACAACAACGACAAAAGTACACATCCCTGAACGAGTGGATAAAGGCGGCTCGCTCCACTCGCCGGCCAACAGGTTTGTGGGGTAAACGCGCTATACGGGGGCATGCAGAGCGAGTCGCCTTGTTTAAAGGCTACAGCAGAGTCTGAGACTAAACCTTTTAAAACCCATTGAGGACGGACTGATTTTGCTACAACATGCATTTCCCATAGGCACTTACCCAAGTATACTCTGAACTCATCCGCAGTGGGTTAATATTTTCAACTGTCCATAATGTGTTCACAACCATAAACCAATAATCAGTCACAAATATTAGTAATGAGTAGCAATGCCTCAGGACTCAGAGCTAGTTCATTCATTTGACTCAGCAATAGGTTGCAGTTGGCTGTCAATATTATTTTCACTTGTACTGTGAAACATAATCATGATATTAATTGTCTGACACATGTTATTTTTGTATATCATCCTTACTAGACATCATGTATTCTCACTATCAATGCATGAGTTATTTGTTTGTCGGAGTATGTTTTGTTCTTTCAAAATAGAGTATCCCTTTGCAGATCATACAGTGAAGTCATATTGAGATTCTAGGAATCCTATCTGGATTCACCTACCAGTATATTTACACCTACAAGCTCTAACTCTCAATCAATATCTGCAGTACATTTCATCATTGTTCAGGGGCGGATCCAGGAATTCCATGAAGGGGAGGTGCCTTTACAAAATTAAAGGGGGGTGCATGCGTCCCCCATTTTTTTTCTTGTTATTTCTTTTGTTTTAACAAAAATAAAGAGGGGGTGCCCAGTGCACCCCCCTCTGGATCCACCACTGATGTTGTAAAAGGAATTTGTATTTTCCATTTATATGTCATCAGAGTGCTGCTAGCTTTCCATGGATGAGAAGTGAGACATCAGTATGATATACATTCACATGGATTTGTAATAATTTAATGTTTTCCTTTCTCAGAAAGAAGACATTTGCAACCACTAGACCTTTTTTAGGAAATTATTCTATAAAAGAAGAATTATTTTTCTTTGTTAATATTTTTTCTTTTTTTATAGCAAAAAGTTGATGTTTTGACTAGTTCAAATATATGTTGTTTGTCTCATATGCATTTTATATAATCATTGTTTCAATTGATTTTTGTTCATTGCAGAATTCAACAGGGAAGGGTACAAAGAAGAAGGGAAAATTCAAACGTTCCAATGGAAGTTTTTCAGACACAAGTTCCAATAGTCTACTTCGACAGGTATGTCATGCATTACCTTTTTATTTTGACTTTGAGGTGTTTCAGCGACCATGCAGAAGTATGCATTGAGAAAGCATTGTACAACATGAAAAGGGGAAAAAATTAAGAGGAATTGTGGATGTATATGACTTGAAGAAAGACAGGCAGATAAAAGATGCGATATATAACTATACTCTGGTAATAGAAACAATGAAATAAAGTGAGTGACAATGTAGATTTTGCAAGTGAGTATAAACAGAAAAGGCCTGCAGATTTAATTGACTCAGTGGAATCAGTTAAATCTATAGGCCTTAGAGGTTTTCAACTGCTTAGAGGCTTTGGTAATTTGTGGCATAGAAAATAGTCTCATTATTTTCATTATTGTTGTTATTATCATAAGATGATAAAAGAAAGCAAAATAAATTAAATCTCTTTTCATATTGATATATGGAAGGAGAAATTTGTTATTTATATTCAAGGAGTTTAAAAAAAACCTTTGGCCAGTATGAATAGATATGATCTGAGCTAATAGCATACATTTTAGAGATAAGTGAAACTCATAAGAACACCAAAGGGGATATTTATGAAATTATGGATGGTGGAGAAACACAGAATTTAAAATGGATACGAGTGAATTATTGATGTACATACATGTGATAAAAGCTACATTTTGAGTTCAGTAAAATTGTGATCTCATCTGAAGAGAGTACAACGCAGTCATCTTCTAGAAAGTTCTTTTTTTTTCTTTTCTTAATGATCTCTCTGAGGCAAACAGGCCACTGCCAGTGATAACTAGTCATTCTATAGCAGGATAAATCAACAGATGAAATAATATCAGCAGAAACAAAAAAAAAACAAATTACGATACTGATGATAATAATGATAATACTACTACTTCTACTACTGCTACTTTGACTACAACAACCACTAATACTTCAACTACTACTACTGCTGCTACTACTACTAATGATAATAATGTAAATATTTATAAAGTTTTCTTTATCTGGCATAGCCTCTTCATGTGTTGCCACTGTTCTACCAGAGGGCCGGGCCCTACTCTAACTGCATTTCCAGGTACCCATTCATACACCCTGGTCAAGAGGGAAATATAGTGGATAAAAATCTTGTCCAAGGACATAGGCACTAGATGGGATCTGAGCTCAGACCTCCGATTGATCAAAAGTTAAAGGTCTTATCCACTCTGCCACAGTACCCCCAACAATCTATATAGTAAAATCATGATTAAGATATTTTGATGATACCTTTTCACATAATATACTGCTAACCTTACCATTTCATACATGATGATACTCACTGATTACATAGCAATCATTGAAGGACATCGTGTGCTGCGTTGAACTCCAAGTGATCTCTTTGTTACCCACACAGAGAAAACTGTTAATACTATCACTCTCTTTTTTTTTCATATAGGGATGCACTTTTCCTTGGTATAATGAAAGCAAAAGAGAAATTGCATATTCATAATTTGGTTTCAGGTGACATGATTAACCAGTAAAATAAGGAGTGAACAGTGTATATGTTACTCACATAGCTGAAGAATTTATTCTGGTGATTAGAAAATGCTGGTTATCTTGTTGGATTGATTTGCCCATTCATCGTCTTATCAGGCTGACTGGTCCCTTACACAGCCCTCAAGACCCACCCAGAGTTCTGGAAAAGGCTATAATTAGACCCCCTTTGAGGGCCCCAGGGCACCGAGGCAGTCTACTGCAAGCCCTCGTCTGATTAATTCATAATATTCACATTTGATTTCACATATGGAGTAATTACTCACCGCTCCTCCTGTTTGTCCTTTCCCCCGCCGGAGCCGAGGCCTCCCGAGCGGGGTCTGATGCTGTCTAGATTCACCGACTTTTTACTGGAGGAATTTTTACCTCTTCAGAGGCGATCTTTGACAGCATCTTGTAGTCCGAGGCTTCCTCGATGGAGGGATAGAGTGCCACAGTTTGATTTGTTCAGAATTACACAAAAAGCTGTGAGGCTGATGTGATGCTGGGAGGAGGATATTGTATGTAATAGCCATGGGCAAATGTCCAGTGGATTGGGATTTACAGCTGCCACATTATTGGTGGAATCTGTACTGTCAAGTCGTGAGTGGACAGTGATTAAAGTGGTGGTTAATCAATCTGCTAATGATTAAAGAGGCTAATCACAAACCAAGTTAAGTGCCATTTTTACAAATTCTAAAGTAAGTCCATCATATCGTCGCCGGTCACACGAACCGACGAATCACTCGATTTTGGGTCAAATTTTCGATTTTGAGATTTTCAATCATTTCGATAGTAGATATTCCATACTACATATTCTGAAATTCTCAGTGTGTAATTCGGTGTAATTTTTACGTAGTTGACAATGACAACGCTCAATGTACATGTACATATGGACACACATGGAAAATGACAACGTTCTTTGCAGACCGAAAATACATGCATGCAGCTCTTTGACGATTTTCCGCTTATTTGTGAACAATACAATTCGATAAAAACTTCACAAGTTAGAGCAAGAATTGAAGTCTGATGTACTACAAAAATAATTGGAAATTATAGACATGAAAGTGTAGCAACCATAAGTCAAAAATGGGTTAACTTCAAACGCGATTTTCTCGAATTGTCATTCTTACGCAAACCTGAGGGATTCGTCGGTTCGTGTGACCGGCGACGATATAGGATGAATAAAACCTTTCCAGTGATACCTCACTTCCACTGTAACAGGAAATATTCTCATAGTTCTGATTAAAAAAAATGTATCCCATATTTTCTTATAATTTCCTTTTTTTAGCAGCTTCAATTGCAAATATCTCAAATTGACAGACAGAGTAAACTTGTTTTATGATCAAACTCATCTCATCAGTTTTCGTTTTCAAGATAAAGCAGTCTTGTGTTAGTAAATATCTTATACTTTTTCCCCTCAAAAGAATAAAGTGGTTTAGATGACTACATTCTGTTAGTTTACTAGGTCATATCTCTTTACTCTCTCTTCTGTTTATATCAGTGTCACTGTGTATTTGTATTTTTACATTTGAAGATTGCTGCTCTTAAATTATTGTTTTTGTAAAGTACTTTTGTACCTGAAATATATTAATTCCCCTTGATGAAAGTGGTTCCTGATAGCAATAGTTTATTTCAAATGTTTCAAGATTTGCAGATCTAAGTGAGGGCAATCAATATCTTTTTGTTACAACTTATCAGACCTTAAATTGAAATGATGTTTCTTATTAGTGAGAAACTAGTTGATCTTTGCATTTGTTGGTTTATATGAGTACACTGATTAAATATTGATTCACTCAGTATTGCCTTCTGGCAGTATGCTGTGTCTTACAGGCAACTGCAGTCTTTGCTGCCATCTCTTGTCAGGAGTGTGCCAGGTTGAACCTACCTAGAAATGTCAACATGGAGTGTGATTGTATGCCACGACTGCATAGAGGCCATCATGTAATGTAATGGGTGGACACACTGTATGACGGGTCTTTGCTGTTGATGCTATGCAGTCTAGTGGTTGAATGTGAACATACACAGACACACACACACATATTCACACCGTTCTTGTGTATGAGTCGTCTACTCAGCATGCAAGCTATGGTCATCTGACAATATATTTCACACATTGTTTATGTGCCACATGTATTTCCATATTGTTATATCTGTTGCTGCAGTAGAACTGATGTAGGATGCTCTGAGCCATTGATTTGTATTTGAACCAGTGCTTTTCCTTTTCACTTGTCTCTATTCCAGTACCTCTGTGATGAAATGAGATTAAAGCTGACCAATTCTGGTCTTCTCTCTTTCTTTTCTGTTTTTGAATCACAAATCATAGTAGAACCTTTCAGAACAACCACATAGGGAGAGACTCAATCCCGACTTTTTCTCCTAATTGATTGAATTATTGCCGATGTTTTTGCAATTTGAATGGTTTATCTAAAAACCTGTTGCAATTCAAAAACTCAGTACTTCTAGGTTAATCCCGTTTTAAATGCTGAGACTGATCAGTGGTCATTGGATCAGTTGGTTAAGTGTGAAAGAACAGAAAGCTGAAAAGCTGAAGTGACAATTCTTGTGTGCAAGCTGTATGATTACAAACACTGTTACTGAAGTGTTGCCCGGATTTCAGTTCAGAGATTATGAAGACTTCATTTTTTATTTTTCATCTGCATTCTGTAGACATTGTTGAAGTCTTCCTAAGAGGGGAGGGTTGGTTTTATTTGGCAATTTTATATCATGATGCTTCCATTGAAAGTTGCCACACCCAAGCAACATTGATAGCATTTAAGCCATAAACTTTTGTCTGAGGTTTGCATAGTGTTTTGTGGGTAAATACTATCAAACTTAGTATTTGCCATAAGGTAAACAAATTCTGTTTATAGGTATATGGTCCTTCATTTTTTTTGTGTGTGTATTGCTGGGTTCAGTTTTAAAAAGGAACATCATACTTTAAATAGGTCTTATAAGCTGTGAGGATGTGTTTATTCTCAACATAACATGCAGTAATGCAATTTGTTTTATACCAAACCATTAGTAACTAGAGATTGTAATTTGTCATCACTGACAAATTAAGGTGATCCGATTTTTTTTAATCAATGATTCGAGTCCTGATAGTGCAAAGTCTCAGCTACAACATATTACAATCTGAGAGAAATTCACCGAAGCATAAGTAAGATAGTTCTCGATAAAGAGAGTCATGTCAATTTTCACATCTAAAAAATTCCCTCCCATAGAGATAACACGTCATAGCGAAGATAGAAAAAGAAGTACATATGACCCTTGACCCCACTTTGCACAGACAAGATGGCATCTGAGCAAAAAGTGGTTATTTCATGAAATGATCCCTGTAACATGGTCTTTACGTGTGCAAAATATGGGAAAGATAGGACATATATTCACCAAGATACAGGATGAAACATCTATGACCTTTGACCCTAATTTACTTACCCAAGTTGGCGTCTGATCAAGTAGTTGTTATTTTATGAAATGATGTTCGTGACATGAACTAAACATGTGCAAAATATGGTGGTGATAGGGTATGTTTTTCTTGAGTTATTGCACATAATGTTGCAAAAAGAAAGAAATATTTCAATACATCGAAGATAAACTTTAATTTCAAGTAAGTTTTTTGACGTGATCCCGACATCGTATGAAAAAACGAAGGGCACACTTACGATAGCCCAAAGTCACAGCTACAACATATCAAAATCTTGGAGAAATTCACCGAAGCATAAGTGAGCTAGTGCTCTATAAAGATAGGAATGTCAATTTTCATTTCCATAAAAACTGCACTCCCATAGAGATTACACGTAAACTGGTCAAATTTGACAAGGTTACTTTCAATCCATTTTTACGAGGTGATGCCGTCATCCAATCAAAATTTTGTTTTTACATTTATGAAAAAACATTTCATAAGCTACAACATATTGAAATTTGGGTGAAAATTGGCAAAGGATAGGTGAGATACGCTCGGGTAAACTTGAAATTTGATGACGTCATTTTGAAAATTTACTTTTTTTACTTTATTAAGAAATTTTATATCTTTTAATCATTTTGTCAGCATAGCCAACCCATGAAATGACATGTACAACTCATCAGCTTTCAGAATATGTCAAGAAAATGGGGGGTCACCGTCCATCCTGACGAGTAAAATCGGATTTAAAATTGGTGTTTTTTTTGGCATAGTTGCACTGTGTATCCCCATTGACGCACGCGCGGAATTTTGAATTTGACGGGCCCGTATGACGTCATATTGAGTCGGATCGACTTGAAACTTGGTAGAAATAATCCTTGACATTTTGGACATCCGATCCGTGTGAAAAAATTGAAAATTTCTTTTTCATATTAGCTGTGCTTGCGAATATGTGCGCGCACGTACGCGTCCGTCCAATTTTTTTCAATTTTTCAAAAAATGCTCCAAATGGTCTGAAACGTGTGCAAAAAAAAAATTGAGCTCGATTTGAGCATACAAATATTTCAACGCGCGCGTTTTGAAATAAAAATGAATTTTGAGAATATGAGTAGAATCCGCTTGACTTGAAATATATGTGACGCAAATTTCATTGAAATATTCCATTCCATTAATGAGATATGCATGAAAATGTGTTTTCATATAATGACGTCATAGTGACGTCACAGTCGACTGATCACTATGATTTTACTTGCGCTGTCGTCTTTGCGACATGATACATTATATGGTATAAGTTTGACATTGAGAGGCAATGCACTTTCTGAGCTAACCTCTGCACAACTTTTGAGGAGAAATAAAGAAAGAAACAAAGAAAGAAGAATAAAGAATCAGTACAGATACAGAAGGTGATCCGAGAGGATACTCGGATCACCTAATAATAATCACATTTATCAATAGATTTGATATGTATTGCATTATTTTCCTGTAGTCTCCATTAGAGTCCTTATAGGGAGGTGATTGTAATCATATTAACCTGTTGAGGACGGACTGATTTTGCCACAACATGCATTTCCCATAGACACCTGCCCGAGTATACTCGGGACTCGTCCTCAACGGGTTAAACTCTTTCAAATTTTGATTGATATGCACAAACCACTAAAATATTTAGTAGACCAAAGCAGCATAGTGTTTAAACATTGAGAGAAAATCCATGTTGTTGCTATCACACAAAAAAGACTCCTGTAATCTGAACTTCATGATAAGATATAGATGCCCTTTCCATTGATTCAGAGCTAAAAGGTCATAGGTCATCATGTTTTAGTAATATTATTAAATTATAAAATTATATTAAAAAATAATACAATAATTATGATTGGATGAAACAATTTACAGGACTCTGAGGTGTAAATCCCAAAACTCTTTGCATAGTAATTTTGAATTTTTGCCAAAAATGTTTTGCTCAATTTGTTGTTTTTCACAATTGTTTTGAAGGAAAGTAGAGGAAAAAATGTTAAAGGTAATTGTCAGTTACTAAACAAGTCATATATTTTTCATCATAATATTTTCAAAATTGAGACTTAAAAAAAAAAAATCTCATCATTGACGTCAAGAAGTATCAACGATGAAACAAGAAGTAAATTTTATCCCTTTTGACTGAAAAGTTAGCAAATTCCCACCTTGGAGATGTTGTATTTCTGATAAAGAAAGCAGTATTTTGGAGAGTTGGTATAGTTGCTTAAAGATCAATTGACTCCTGAATTTGTAGGAAAAAAAGAATGCTGCAAAATGATTGGCATATACAGTAAATATACTTTGAGAAGTTCACGCATTAAAATGTGTTAAAGCTGCAATGTTTTATCTAGCACTCTGCCTATGTAAGCGAGAACTGCTTAGAAGGAAGTTTAGACTGTCATTGTCAGAACATACAAATCTATTTTTTTTTTCTAGATTTGCAAATATGTTCTTAATTTCTATGAGATCATTAGGTACAGCTTATACATGTAGCAGTTATTGTTGAAACAATATGATTGAGTCATTAGAGTTGATTTTTGGTACAGCTTATACTTTAAACAATTTATGGTATACTAAGATTGAAACATTGGATTTTGTTCTATTCTTCAGTGAAATAGATTTGGACATTTGTAACTGAATATCAAATTATTTCATTGCAAGAATTTTTTTTATTGTGTATGAAAGAGAATAGACAGAGATCCTATGTTCTGAAGCGTGTCATAAATACATAAAGACACAGTGACACACACTCTTGAAAAACATACAAAATGTTTCACCATCTAAAGTTTGCATGAATTATGTCTCACTCTACAGAGGCATGCACATTTAAAGAACATAATCATCGCATATGAAGTCTGCTTATACATCAATTTATTAAGTGGGTCTTAATTGGCCAAATAATGTACATATATCCTTGTGCTTATTTGTTTTGTAATATCCTGATCTTATTGTCCTGTCAGCAAGTAAAAAAACTGAATATATTAGTGGTAGATATGCTTGATCTGCTATATTGAACATGTGGAGATAGGCAATTATTTTGCTACTATCTTCAGGCATACTTAAAAAGCCTGGAGATATATCAATTTTTGTTATGGACAGAAACTGTGAAAATGGAATGGTGCAGTCAAAAGGCAATATCATATGTTTGTTTATTTGTGAAGTAAAAGAAGAACAGAACACAAACATATATTTGACCATTTAAAAGAAAGGAAGTTGTTTTCCGTTTCTACTTGTGAAGGCTACTCCCCTCCTGAAAAGAATGGTAGAGTCCTTCTAGAAACAAGCACAGGTTCATTCTGTGTGAGCCCATTAAGTATGCACACGTTAGCAGCCTGTGCTATTGTGCATACCCGTCATGCAATGGAGGTATACACCAGCACCAGTGTGTGTTGTCAATACCAAGCCCACCCAAATCCATGCATACACACACGGACACACACACAGACACACACACACATAGACACAGACAAACATATGCAGACACACACACACAGACACACACACACACACAGTCATGTCCATGCGTCGTCCATGCATACATCAGCAGAGGAGCACTAAGCGCCAATTCACAGTGCTGTACACTGGGTTTCGTTAATAACTCATGCCTGTGTCACCTCTCTGCTGCTATGTGCTCTGAGCTGCAGAATAGTTGTCATGATAAATTCATGATATGATGCAGCCGGCCTGCTGACATCAGCTCTTCTGTGCATAATCACCACCAGATAAGAAATCTGCTCCTCACCAGGCTGTTGCAGAGAAGTACACCTTGTTTTCGGCTCCTTCCCCAATGACTCAATCGGCAGAAATTGTGGGCTAGCCAGTGCCTCTTGGGTATGGCTGGTGGGAAAACGCTCCCCCCTTCTGGTTCCCCTTCAAGCGCTAGGGAGAGGATGGTCATTGTACAGTGTCTTACCCACAGGGACTAGCACGCAGGCAGTGGAAACCCGACATGCACATGTATAATGAATGGTGTGACGCTAGCGATAGACTGTATCGGTGTGAGGCGGACTTCTTCCACATCTTATGGTGATAACTGGTGGAGTCTCCGACCGGCCTGGCATTAATCTCTTGATTCCTACACACATGTTTGGGTCCTTGGTGTATGCACCCGTTGCGACAGTAATCACTTCCCTTCAACAAGACTGGCTTTACTCTGTGCTGACATCATACCAGTAACCTGCTGAGTAGTTATTCACTAATCCGGGGCACCTATATATGTGGAGCTAACATCTCATGAATTTTCCTGGGAAATCTGACTGTATAAATTGCAACCTGACACAGCCAAGACTTAAGAGCAGGAATAATATAATGTCCATGGAAACTCCTTTTTAGAAATTTGAAGAGACTAGTGGACTTTAATACTTACAAAGTGCTGCAAATTCTGTATGATTCCAAGCGGTTCCTCATTTCCAAATCATCAAGCAGCGGTTAAAGGCAGAAATGTGTAGAGACTTTGGCAACCATTCCTCTGTTTTGGAGCACGGCTGTTTCTTGTGATGCTCTACATTCCAGGCATCCATTTATCTAACATTCATCGACAGGTTGGAGGAGCTGTCAAATCCAAATGCTTGCAAAAACAAGAGTTCTGATGTGACAAGTGCTACTTATGATTCTCTGTGAAAAAAAAAGTGTACTTGAAACATAGACCTGAAGCAGTAGTCAAGAAAACAAGCAACTTGTGTAGATCTGAAAATCAATTATTTTTCATTCAATCACTTCCAAAGTTTGCCTATGCAATTTGTTTTATTTTGTAAGTTTGCAAATATACATGTATACATTTTAGTTTTTATGAATTGGGTGCCTCTTGCATATTTTATTTCATAACTGGTGGTTTTTTAAAAATTTCTTTGCAAGTTTAAAACCATTAGCCTATCTGCTGATGCCCATGAAAAGAAACTTCCATTGACTTATTTAACTGTTTAATTCTGTTGCCGCAAGCTACTTTTTATTGTGTTTATCAGTATTAAAGACTTTCTTCGCTTTTGGAAGTTTGAGTGCTTGGATATTTAGCTTCCTGCTTATCGTGGAAAACTGCCTGTGTTGGATAATACACTCATTCCCTACAATTCAGTGACAATACTGGTGCCTCTCAAGTTGGGACCACCCAAACTTTGACCTGCTCCCAACAAGTTTTCAACAGGAATTGGGCAGAATCCTTTCACTGCATGAGCAGCATCTCGGAAGAGGAGTTTGAATGTTGCATTTAGCGCTGTTGTTTTGAACCAAATCTTCTCACAAGACTTGTTCATCATGCTGTTGGGATGTTTGTAGTGGCTAGCAGGGATTACAGAGACTGTGGACTGATTTACTCAGAGGGCTGTAGGCACCATGACCTGGGCCAAGAGAGACCGTGGATCATATTCCTCTGTTAGTCAGTTTGACCCAGACTACCACATGTCTACCGACGAGGTGGGTATCATAAGTCCTTCCACCAAAGACCTTTTTGGAAAAAGTTGGTCAGTGATTGCTGGTTTCAATCTCCTGTTTTGTTTTCTGTTTTTGTTTTCTTTTCTTTTTTCAAAAGGAAACATTCAATGACATGCAAACTACAAAAATCCTCCAGAGGCTTTATCTTCATGTATCATCACCATAAAAGTTAAACGACTTAGCTGGATGCATGATATAACTTATGAAGAGATACCCCTCCCCCTTCCGAAAGAAAGGTGGTATACTTCTCAGAGCTTGACTTTATATGAGCATCAAAAAGATATAATAAGTTCAAATGCTTAATTTTTATACAGCGGTGGAAACTGTAAAAAACACAGAGTTAAATGCACAAGTGAAGAACATACAGAAGTGGCCCCAGTAAAGAAGCGAAGGAGGAAAAAAAACAGATTGTCACAGTTTTATTATACTCATAGTGACATTAACAAGTGAAACGTGGGTGCTCGTTAACAGTATCACGTGATAAAGTAGTTGTAAAGTATCTGAAAGATGCTGGCAATGCATAATGTAAAATACATGATGTTGTGTGCAGAATGGCCTCTGGCTTATGGCGTGTGCTGGTTTTTCTTGTTTTCAGTGTTGGGTTCAATGTACATTACACCTGCTACTTTGTCAGATGGCAGTACTAGTACCCTGAGGTGACTGGTAATACAGCTTTTTTGGCACAATGGTCCCATTTTCTGACTGAACACTGACACTCTACCCTGACAATTTGAAAACCATGTGGATTGCCTGATGAGGCAGAAAAAATGTAGAGCTTAATTGTCTTTCCAGACTGTTGTATAGAGTAGCATGAAGCCTTTACAGTTAGAGATATGTAGAGATCATGAAGACAACCATTACTCTAGGCCTAGACTATTTTGGACCAGCTAATGTAGCAATTTTGCTCTCGCCCTCCTGGTTTGGTCTTGTTTGAATCTTTGATGCAGTGCTGTCGTCATTGCTATTTTAAAGGACTATTGTTGCAGGTAGTCTCACATTATGACCAAAACTGAGTGACTTTTCTTCTCCGAATTTCTTTGGTTCAGTGCAATTGATATGTGTAGAGTCTGTTTTCTCTCATTACCTGCAACAATAAGGGACCAGAGAATTCTAATTTGCTGGTAGAGTGATCTGCTATTAAAGTGGTTTCCTAATTAACTCAGATACCCTTAATCTGTTTAACATTTTTATATGAAACTCAAATTTTATCAATCATAACAGTCAGCACTGAGTATTGATGCAATGTAAGCATAAATGAAATACATTAACCAAAGTGAAGTCTATGGGCAGAGGCATACAGAGCATATAAGTTAGGGACAGACATTCCTAATCATTACAAAACTAATGACTTTTACGTAACTTTTACCCATTAAAAGATGTGTTTCTTAAAAGGACCACTCCATCATTCTAACTTACATTGTATATTGACTGAGAAAAGAGCACATTATAGTTTAGATTGATTGCAACAATAATCACATTTATGCTTTTTACATTCTATCAGACCAATACTCATTTTACAAACACTAAGCTCGCATCTCCCCTTCCTCAAACATTTTCATGAATCAGTAGTAGCATTGAATTGTCTATGTTGAAATGTATCTAGCAGATTTTTTTACATTTAAAAATAGAATAAGGAATGAAATGATAGCAAAATAAAGCCAGACATGATAGACTGTCAAGAAATGTTAAGAATGGTGAGACTGATACATGATTTATGCATTTCAAGGGGATGGACAGAATGAATATAAAGACCAAATAACCACTGTTTAAGTGCATCTCAAGGTAAAAATGTGTTTTAGTACCCAATCTTATGGAGACATGTCAGTTTCATAAGAATACATGTGTAGGAGACCGGTAACACAAAGTGTGTTAGTTGTTTACACAAGTCTTTGAGTATGCTGTTGATTATTTATGCAGGTACGAATCTAATACTCTTTGGAAAATTTCCAGATGTACTCAAAAGCTATCAACCGAAGGTCATATTTAACTGTTATACCAGCACTTGTATATTTGCTTTAGCTCTGGCACATTGCGTGCATTTATATAAGCATAGACCATCCCAAAAGAATTGATGATTTAAGCGATAGATACTTACAGCAAAGAAAGGTAAATAGATTCGAATTTATAGACATACCCACATGGTAGAATATGAGTTAGTATTTCATCATTTTAGAAGCCAGTATAGACAAAGTAATCTATGGGTAGAATTACTACTAAGGCTGAACATTTGTGAATGACTGCTATTTGAATATCAAATATAATTTTCTGCATCATCTGTAGAAGTCTGTCAATTTAGCTTGAGGCTTATAAACTTGATGCTAGGAATGAAAGCTCAAGAATTGAATACCCTAAAAAGTTTGGTAGATATAAAGTGCATGCATAAATCGTATTTGAATACTATGTTGATTATAACCAAGTGATGATCCATCCACCTAAATTTAGGAAGTAGAGAAAATAAATGAGGTCATGTATCTTAGACTGAAAGTTGTTGAGCTGTAAGTATCAGATAGTTATGATTTGTTCTGATGATGAACATTAATTTCTTCTAAAAATATCTACTTTCTTTGTTGGCTCATCAAGAAATCCTGACATTAGAAGATGAGATGCTCAAATTAGATAGCTTGCAATACCATCATCAATTTGTTGCCTGAGGTGATGTTCAGGTGCAGTGAAGAACATTTTTTAGAGATCCTGTCAGTCTTCCCTTTAAAAAGGTTATTTCCATATTTTTGTCATGGGAAAAGACTTTGCCAGGCTTGCCAATCAATGTATGGCGTCCTTGGATCAATAGTCCAGATTGGGGCTTCTGCCTGCGAGCCTTGGCCAGCGGAAACGGCTGAAGCTGCTTCCACCGTGCTGATTTAGGTAGGCTGCATGCAGAATGTAGCCTCCGTAGTCTACCAGTCCAAACCTGTCTATATTTGTCAGCAAACGGGGGAGAGGCACATCACAGCCTAGAGTAAAGACTGTACCTTATCTAGAGGCATTGCACTTTCAAACTCTGAAAGAAATTTCTGCATGATATTGAAAGGACTTTGACGAACTACAAGAATGATCAGCAGTGAGATAAAGAAAGGGGTCTGTAGATTTAGACTACTGGCTCTGGAGGAGAGGCACACTGGGTTCTTGGTTGGCAGTATTATGAGGTGCCAACACGCTCGTCCCTTTGCAAATGGATTGCCACAAATAAAGGATAGCTTCCATGTTTGTCAACAAATGCAGGGCTGTGTGTTAGTGCAGCATTGCTGCATGTCTAGTGATGTGGCAAGTCAGATCCAAACAAATGGAATGGTATTCCTGTGGAAGGGAAGGGGATTTTCTAATGTAAACATGGATGAAAAGTGTAGGTATTGAATTTACAGGCAGGTGCAGATACAATGTATAGACCTGGCATGTGAGAATGAACCAACTGCCAGGAGTGATCATGTTATCTACTCCTGATGTGGAATTAGCAATGTGAGCAAACCATTCAATGAAAAGACTTTATCAAAGGCACTTTTATAACTGTATGATAAACTTCTGTTTGTGCGATGTTAGGAGCAAAATGCACATTACTTCAGTGTGTCAGCTTCTCTGTGAGATATTCATAAACTTAAGAAAAAATGAAATTGCAGCAACAAGAAGAAATACTTTATCTTCCCTATATTTCACTGCAAACTTATAATTGACACAATTACAATTTGTTTTCATTTTCCACTTGAATTTATGTCACTAGGGCACAAGCAAGTCATGACATTTATTCCAACCTGGAAATGAATTCAGATTGTAGCATGATGATGGGGGGGGGGGGGATTAAATCGCTGATTCTGATATAGCTGAATGGAATCTGTGTCCCTGTGAAGTTGATATTGAGGACTTGATTTCATGTGTAGAGCTCAGTTGTCCTGTTTAAAAAAAAAAAAGACTACTAAACATGTATCTTTATAACGATTTGCAAAACTTAATCTGGAAATAGAGGGATGCTTACACATTACACATGTTTACAATATTATTTTCCCCCTAGTTCTCAGCTGATGATGTTGACCAAATTCTGTAAGAAAGTGTTCAGAAGATGGTGTGTATTTGATGAAGCAGAGATAAGAAAGAGGTAAAGTCTGTTAGATGAGCATCTCATCGTAGACCAGCAGATGAAAATTCAGTGATTATGAAACAATCACTGTCCCTGCTATTAACAGGGAAGGCATCACTTCTGTTATCACAAAGCAAGCAAGACAAACATCAATGTGATGCCCATTAGATGAATGTATTAAGTGATAAAATAGATAGTGCAATTATTACTCTTTGTTAACTTTTGAGATGAAATTCCTTCTTTTTAAAAAGCAAGGAATCCTTAGCTGAGCAAATATGGACTTGCGTGCATTTAAAATGCTGCAGACAAGCTGTAGATAGATAATGAGCATAGTGTGTTTAGAAGATAGACTACAGGTGGCGATCAATACCTGCAGAGTTTGCTAATGAAAATCCCATTTCACCTCCTCCCACTCATCTAACCCCTTTCAGCCTTGCAGTTTCATATCAACCACATAACTTAGCCACTTCCAGTGTCAAGTAGTCTTTAAAATTTAGTCCCGGAAATAATATTAATTACTACTTTACATCATAGGAGTCAAGTTTCATGACTTGGGATGGAGACCAGGTAGACGGAAATGTATCAGCCCATTAGAAATTATGGGATTTATTGCATGTAATGTATTCAATGAAACATTTATGATTCCTGGCTTTATGGAGATCATGTGCTGAAAATTTTTGGCATGACTTTTTATGATCTAAATCATCAGTTTGAGATGATATTTTCATGGTGACAAAGAGGATTTAAAGTGTTGGCTGTTAATACCTGTACACATTTGTCATTGCTCTAATAATATCAATGTTAACGTCTGGGATGATAGTAGTTTTCCACTTGCTCTTCTCCCTCACAACTTATACAAAAATTTTCTGAATGAAAAAATTGTATGAGTGAAGGACATATTTTTATCAAAGTTAGAAGGGGCTATCATGTAACCGATATGCAGAATCATTGCAAAAGTGGCAATTTTTGCAGGATTAACTTTTTGCACTTGGCCAAGTAAGATGAATGGCATATAAGATGAATTTTGCATGATTTTAATTTTGCAGACGGTTAACAAAAAATAAGCAAGCACTTCAAACTGCTTACTGCTGCCACAGTGGTTAAAGGCTTTGGCAGCACATACTACAGCAAAAGGTAGCTGGTCTGTATTGTGTATTGTGAGTCAGTTTCACTCACACTGCAGGACTACTGAGAGTGAAGAAAACTACGAAAAAATACAGTTATGCCCCTACTTTGTGCCCACCTTGAGATAACAGATATAAAATAATGTTACTATAACATTGCGCATAAAGTTATATCTTTCATGGAACCGTTAAAACAAAGGTCATGATCACCATCCTCCTCTCATGACTACACACTCTTAATTCAAAAAGCTCACTTGTGGCGCTAGTCTCATGTCAGATGAAATGCACAAAACTTTCAGAAAATCAGAGTCCGTTTTGTAGCTCATCTTGAGTGAACCCAGTGGAGAGTGTGCTGAAATGCACAGAATTCACACCATCAAGCTAGCTTGCATTCATCACGACTGCACTGACTTGGCACAGTGAGTGGAGCGGTGAGCTGACATTTCGGCTGCTTGATGCATAGTGGTAGATTAGGGCGAGGCACGGAGAAATGCCAAATACACTCTTGTAATCAGACGTACCCAGCAATAATTAGGATGGCATACAGGCTTACATGTTTGGCTCGCTGGCATGTAATCTAACGTTCAATGGCGGCTCATCCTTGGAGGGCATAAATTGCAAACCACAATGTTTGATCACTGCCACATCCAACTTGATTAGATGAGATGAATATATGAAAGGCCCATTGGGAAGGTACTCTCCTCTACAGCAAATTTATCTTATCTATTCTCTGGACTGTCTATTTGATTTCATTTCTAATGCTCCCAACTACTCTGCCGTGTCTAACTGAAATGACAGACTGCCTGATAGCAACACTGAATCTCTTGAATTACTTATGACGTGATTTTGTCCAAATCTCTAATAAATTCATAGAATTTCAGCTTCATGAAATTTGTATGATATGAAGGGACAGACCTAACCTATTTTATACATTTCTGCATATTGATTATGACGGGACAGAAGATCTTAAAGTCCAATTTGTTGGTGGTTTGTCAGTGAATGTACAGTGTACAATAGCCAGCTAATATTCACCATGCTGTCTGGCTATGTCCTTGCCCATGGTATATCATACCTTAAAATAGCATGTTACATCTCAATGGTAGTAGCAGGAAAGTAGTGACATTTTGACTAAATGAAAATGTTAAGGATACTGAACGAAAAAAAAAGATTACCAACATGAGTGAATTTTTACATTTCTTTAACATTGGATTCAAGAAATAGCTCTTTGCATTCCTTTATACAGAATCATCCAACATGAAAAACAGGGAATAAGAAAGGAAAATATATTAGTTGTTGATAGACATAGTGCATAAAAATATGTCATGTCTGTGACAAGGACTTGTCTCTAAGTTTAGTGTGCCTTTGAACATAAGAAGCACAATGATTATAAATGCATTAAAAAACAGTCCTGTCACCAAGTACCTTGATATTTGCAAACTTCGGTGAACTTATAGTATGGAATGAAATTAAGTTAAAAACCCACACTGTGAGAAATTTAGAAAAATTTGAGAGAAGTGGTTGTTTTTCTTTTGTCTCAGTAATATTGATATCAAGTAATTTCTTGCATTCTAGTCATGTTACCTGTAAATGAGGATTTAAACAGATAACTATGAAAACCATACCAATGATAAAATACACATCACGAATAGGAGAACACATACATGTACATGTACACCACAATTTGAATAATAATGAAATGACTTTGTGTCTTATACAAGAGACAAATGCTAATCAACCAACTTTCTACTAAATACCCTTCTGCTCCGGGTTGGTCCTGTGCAAAGTATATTGGACTGTCATGTCTTGTAAGCTACAGGTTGATATAGTACTAATGAGACCTCAGGTTCTGTTTTGTTTTTCCTTTTTTTTTACATTTGATTACAGAATGTAATACCCCACCCCCACATGTTCATAGCTAATATTGCTTTCATGAGATGTGCACTATCATCTGAGTCATCCTCATTATGAGTAGCTGGAAAGTGGTGCTTTCATCATGATGATGGGACTTAATATGACATCATGTGCATTGTGTAGAGAAAATTAGAAAAAGAGATTAGTGAGAGAAGTGTGAGTCAATATTCTCAGTTGTGTGAAGTGAGACATGTGGATAATGAAAGTGAACATCTAAGTCTGTTAATGGTAGGGTTTGTCAGAAAGATCAGATTCATAAAGCAGTATAAGCTATCACAAGCTACAATCACTATCACAAATACTGGTGGAGAGTGCCAATAACTACTTTTAGCAGAGACAAGAAATATTGAAAGTACATACGTTTGGGGAGAATTTTTGACACTTATATGAGATATGATTGCTGTTTTTACTCTTTGATTTCTTTGAAAATGTATTGGGATGAGGTAGAGGAGGAAATTGCTCCTTGAAGTTGGTGTAATATTAGGCTGACCCAGTATCCATAATTGGTGATATCAAGCTCATCATGCTCAACCTTAATCAAAGCAGACACTTTGACCCAACACATTTACCCTGGTACCCCGGAGACGGCGCTTATCACTGCAGATGGACATTGGTGTCATCGTCGTGGAGATGGGAGACGGGAGACGGAAAGGTTAGCCTGTCTCGGCTGTTTGTTCTTCACACCGGCAGACCTTGAGTGGTGGTATTGTGGTGCGATGTTGTTCCAAGAGTCCTCCTCACTTTACAGGCCCGATCTTGGCTCTGGCTTCATTCTGTCTCCGGTTTACCCATCCAGACTAAACCACTCTATGATTGCATTTCCAAATGCTCCTCAAACTGTTGATATGTCTGATGGTAGGTATTGTAGTAGTGACGCAGTTAACTGACGTCCGCACTTATCTGTGAAGTGCCCAGTTGAAGTTGATGACTTTGCTGCAGCAACTGGTTGCTGGAAACCGATACACACAAATGAGATTGTTCAAAAGGTAGATGATTACATTTCAAAATGTTAAGAAAGTAAGATTACTTTCAGGCTGTACCAAAGTAGGTAAATACAGGTGTATCCTTCCTAGATGAGACTTTTTATTTTGCTAAATTTCTGTCATTCATCTTCTTTTTAGTATACATATGATTGAAAGTTGATAACACGTATGGGAGAGTAACCATTGGAACAAGATTACATACGGCACTACTTAAATACAGCCTGATTAACTATACGACTTCCTTAATATAAGGTGTTTAGTTGAGTTTGGGTCACACAAAATGATGTAAAATTGCTTGTTTATTCCCACTTTTCTCAGTATTTGCAATCAGGTGATGATACAGAAAAGCCTCAAGTTAATTAACTGGTTAAATGACAATGCTCGTTTGAGTCTTTCCTTGGCTAATGCCCTAAAATCTACCCCCCCCCCCCCCCCCCCGTATGTTAGAGAATTAGTATGACTACAGTGAGGACCAACAAAAGCCTGTGAGGCATTTAAGCATCATGAGGTAATCCCTGTCCCTGACGATGCATCAACCAATGAGAAATGTCATCTTGGAACGAGAAAGATGCTTTCCTCAGAGATTAATGACTGTGATGCTGTTACCATGGCAATGATTTTGCAGACGTTGTTTAATGATACCACCAGGGTTTGGTTGTTGTTGTTTTTTTGCCAGTGCTATTCTGAGTAGAAATCCGCTTAGTACAGTATGTAGGTAAAGACAAGTGTGTTATGGAAATGGGACAAGGATTCACATGATGATTATACTAGTTCTTCGTAAAAACAGCATGCATGTCATGTGACGGATGGTTAATTTATGGAAAATGATTTTAGGGTACCATTGCAATATTAAGTTTCTAATTTGCAAAGGCATCAGTGTAATATTGAGATATTAAATTTATGATTGATAGTTGCCTGCTTCAGCTGTAACCCTTGTTAGACTCAAGATTGTCACTATGGATCTCCCTTGTCAAGTGCCATCTTTATTATCTTATATAGTCCATTTTTTTTGTCCCTACTCTATACCAGCAGTCACTTGAACCCTCCGTATATCAACGTATCCACGTCACAATGTGCAGTGATGTCAGTGATATTGTAAAGCAGACTTTATAGTATCAAAAGAGAATGTTCTTCTGGTTAGAGATAATGAAAATGATGTGTTGTGTGAATCTCAATTTTGTGCAGGGTTCTGTTGATGTCAGATTTACAGGGTAACATGATTGTTTACGACCGTTCCCTGTGGCATGCCCTGATACAAAAACGTCCTACATGAGCACTCTCCACTGGCGAGCGATGCGATGGGCAGAATTTATCTGATGAGGTGTTGACGTCACCACGCTCTTTGCATCGGCAAGACCAATGAACTCTGGAGCACCTTGCATTTTTTTTTTATCAACCTGGCATCAACATTCTCAGCCTCTGCTGCTTACTAACCCCTTCGCATCAGTCCCTGCCCCATTTCTCCTGATTAAATGTAACCCTTCCCACCTATCTCACTCTTTTCCCAAAACTTGTCCTATGTTCCCAAGCCTTACTTTGTAATATAATAATAATAATTGATATGATTTATATAGCGCCAAATCCACTCTGTAGAATGCTCTAGGTGCGGAAGGAAGAGAACGTGAAAGAGGTAAAGAACATACAAAATAGCCCCTTTGCACCTAAACTCTTTACTTTTCTACCAATTCTGCTCTATTTCAACCCTCCACTCTTCTCCCTACCCATTGCCCACCAACTCAGCTCTGCCTCAACCCTCTTTTCCTCTTTCCGTATCCTTTCCCTACCAACTCTGCTCTACCTCAACCCTCTTTTCCTCTTTCCGTATCCTTTCCCTACCAACTCGGCTCTACCTCAACCCTCTTTTCCTCTTTCCGTATCCTTTCCCTACCAACTCGGCTCTACCTCAACCCTCTTTTCCTCTTTCCGTATCCTTTCCCTACCAACTCTGCTCTACCTCAACCCTCTTTTCCTCTTTCCGTATCCTTTCCCTACCAACTCGGCTCTACCTCAACCCTCTTTTCCTCTTTCCGTATCCTTTCCCTACCAACTCTGCTCTACCTCAACCCTCTTTTCCTCTTTCTGTATCCTTTCCCTACCAACTCGGCTCTACCTCAACCCTCTTTTCCTCTTTCCGTATCCTTTCCCTACCAACTCTGCTCTACCTCAACCCTCTTTTCCTCTTTCTGTATCCTTTCCCTACCAACTCGGCTCTACCTCAACCCTCTTTTCCTCTTTCCGTATCCTTTCCCTACCAACTTGGCTCTACCTCAACCCTCTTTTCCTCTTTCCGTATCCTTTCCCTACCAACTCTGCTCTACCTCAACCCTCTTTTCCTCTTTCCGTATCCTTTCCCTACCAACTCTGCTCTACCTCAACCCTCTTTTCCTCTTTCCGTATCCTTTCCCTACCAACTCGGCTCTACCTCAACCCTCTTTTCCTCTTTCCGTATCCTTTCCCTACCAACTCTGCTCTACCTCAACCCTCTTTTCCTCTTTCCGTATCCTTTCCCTACCAACTCTGCTCTACCTCAACCCTCTTTTCCTCTTTCCGTATCCTTTCCCTACCAACTCTGCTCTACCTCAACCCTCTTTTCCTCTTTCCGTATCCTTTCCCTACCAACTCGGCTCTACCTCAACCCTCTTTTCCTCTTTCCGTATCCTTTCCCTACCAACTCGGCTCTACCTCAACCCTCTTTTCCTCTTTCCGTATCCTTTCCCTACCAACTCGGCTCTACCTCAACCCTCTTTTCCTCTTTTCGTATCCTTTCCCTACCAACTCTGCTCTACCTCAACCCTCTTTTCCTCTTTCCGTATCCTTTCCCTACCAACTCTGCTCTACCTCAACCCTCTTTTCCTCTTTCTGTATCCTTTCCCTACCAACTCTGCTCTACCTCAACCCTCTTTTCCTCTTTCCGTATCCTTTCCCTACCAACTCGGCTCTACCTCAACCCTCTTTTCCTCTTTCCGTATCCTTTCCCTACCAACTCTGCTCTACCTCAACCCTCTTTTCCTCTTTCCGTATCCTTTCCCTACCAACTCGGCTCTACCTCAACCCTCTTTTCCTCTTTCCGTATCCTTTCCCTACCAACTCGGCTCTACCTCAACCCTCTTTTCCTCTTTTCGTATCCTTTCCCTACCAACTCTGCTCTACCTCAACCCTCTTTTCCTCTTTCCGTATCCTTTCCCTACCAACTCGGCTCTACCTCAACCCTCTTTTCCTCTTTTCGTATCCTTTCCCTACCAACTCGGCTCTACCTCAACCCTCTTTTCCTCTTTCTGTATCCTTTCCCTACCAACTCTGCTCTACCTCAACCCTCTTTTCCTCTTTCCGTATCCTTTCCCTACCAACTCTGCTCTACCTCAACCCTCTTTTCCTCTTTCCGTATCCTTTCCCTACCAACTCTGCTCTACCTCAACCCTTTTTTCCTCTTTCTGTATCCTTTCCCTACCAACTCTGCTCTACCTCAATCCTCTTTTCCTCTTTCCGTATCCTATCCCTACCAACTCTGTTCTACTTCAACCCTCCTTTCCACTTTCCCTATCCTTTCCACAATAATTCTGCTGTACCTCAACCCTCTCCTCCATTTCTGGAATCTTTACTGGCTCTCTCCTTACACTCTCTTTCTTAGCCACTGTTCTGCATATATCTCATTCTCCTCACTTTTATTTCACTCTCCTTTCCCTGGCGGCCTCTCTCGGTCACTATTTTATTTCCTCTCTCATAATGTAACTACATTTAGCTTTATATTAATTTGTCCTTGGTTTCTCCCTCTTTTATACTTAATATTCATTCTTTCCTTAGATTGGCAAGTAAAGCTGTTCTGAGCCATTTCATTGTGAGGAAGGTTTTGAGACTTGTTTTTGTGTTATTAGTGTAAGTTTGTGTATATAATGTGTGTGTATATCATGTATGCTAATCCCATTCTGTCAAATCCTGCTGTGCTTATCACTCTAGCAGTCCGTCTTTCCAACCATCTTTTGGTAATTCATCACTTTCCCATAATGTTAACGCCATACTAATATGTATACTTATTATATATATTTCTTTCTCTTTTGACCCCTTTAACGTTCCCAGTGTTCATTCCAATTGACAGGACCTCTTTTCCCTAGCCTATTATACTGTTCTGAAGAGAAAAATGACCAATGCTATGCAGTGCTCAGTCAACCAAAGCTTTAGCATATACTAACTTTGAAGGATGATTGGTCCAATACAATCAAACTTAATGACATGTGACAGTAAGTTTAATTTCCTGTCCTTGACTGTCCTTTGGGAGTGGATATTTCCATTACTTTCATGATCAATAGCATTAGCTGTGATCAACACAGCCAATGCTTGCCACGCCTTGTTTTCATCTAGCCACTCACACAACAGTGTGTATTGTTAAATACCTCTATATTCACTGACACATATGTGAATGTTTATGGTTATGTACCAAGTACATCTCTTACTGTATTCTACTCTAATGGACTCATTACCCTATGATATTGTTCGCTGTGGCTTCCCCATTTGGCCAGCATTGCCCAAGGTTTTTGTGCACTCTCTACATTGTGCATATGATGCAGACACCCTATCACATGACTAGATCACCTATTGTCCTTGAATTGCAGTGTCTCTACTAGTCTCGCTAAAACAGTCTCTAAAGAAGTCTTGCTAAGAACTGAGAGTGCAAATATTGCACTGGCATTTATTAACTACATTTGAGATGTAAATCATTGTAGGAAGTAGGAAATGCCATAGCTAACCTAGACTAATTCTTTGCCCTGCTCTTAGCTGCTCCCTAATGAAGCTACTGTCATGATCACAGGACAGAATGACAGGTTTAAAGACATAGGACTTGGCCTGAGACTACTATGTCTAATTTGTTAAGTGCTCCAAACATGATAATGGGAGTTGATATTGTTTGTAAAGCTACCTCCTGTGTAGTACACTATCCATTACACTGTATGCAAGGGTGACGTGACAGCAACAGGTAACTTAATATCCACTGAAGATATAAAATGATATCTCTCATGACTCTTGTTTTTTTTCAATGAGATATTTCATTTCAGTTTCAGTCATATCATTTGAGTGCATCTTGTCAAGCAGTTGGAAAAGCAAAGTTGAAGAAACAGTATCATAGATATGGATTTCTAGATCACAAAATAAGTTAAAATACAATTGCAGTGTATACTGCTACAACTGGGAGTATCCAGATAGGCAGTCAACTCACTAGAATTGCTGACCATTGATATGGATAAGTTCTGGATCATTTGAATTCTGAATTGTGTGTATTGTGCAAATAGGAAATCAGCAATGAGACACTTTATTAATGACACCTTATCTTACTAGTGTGATGGATGATAGCAAGGGTGCTCTTGCAGCAAAGTAAAAGTGAGTTTAAAAAAAAAAGAGAAAAATTCCTTTGGCTATGCATAAACATGTGGCTATATAAATGTGAGTGGGTTGCACTCTGCCACATGTTTTCCCATCTACTCCTATCCCTTATTATCTCCCCCAGTGCCTAAACTGTTCCCATTGCATGCAGATAAAAGAAAAACTGTTCAGAAAAGGTTGATGGTAGTTTGGGTGAAACCCTGCAAAGGAGTAGAAAAATGAGATGGAAACAATGTGTAGAAACAAATTGGCTGAGTGCCAGAGAACCCCCCCCCCCCACCCCACCCCACACAATACTGAATTAGTAGCATTTGTCATGGGGAACATCAAACCCCCCTCCCCCCATTTAGTGCATCTTCCTCTGTTTTTATTTTTTCTCTTCATTCTGTCCCCCCCCCCCCCCACAATCTTTCTCTCTCTTCCTACTCTCCTCTTCCTGTGAAACGATGTGTGATTCTGATCATTTGTGCAGTTTCGTTGCCTGGCTGCCAGTTTATTCAAAGCTATGCCAGACAGCATTTTGATGCAGCTGCAAATAGCTCCCCAATCATGTTAATGTGTGTGTGTGTGTGTGTGTGTGTGTGTGTGTCTGTATGTGTGTGTGTGTTTGTGTCTCTTACCTGTGATTGTATGAATCTCAATCCTGCAAACTTCCATTCACATATCTCCAGGGCTGCCAACTCTCACTCATTGAGAGTGAGACTCACTCATTTTGGTCCTTTCTCACTCTAAAACTTTATTTCATTTGCATGCATTTCTATTGATCTCACTCATTTTGACTCCTAAATCATAGCATTGGCCTATGGGAGTCTCACTCTCAACTAGTTTCCAATGTTGGCAGCGCTGTATCTCACTTGGTAGGTTTGCATTCTATACGTAGATTTCATCATTCCATTCTCTTGCCATCAAGCTGCTGAACCGGATTTTTTTCCACATTGTCTCTTCCACCGTGAATAGATTCTCATGATTCACTTTCTCCTTTCAAGCCAGTTGGCTTGAACATATGTGACATCTTCCATCTTCTGTCTGCATTTAGAATGTGTATGAAATCTTTTTGGTGCTATCCTATCATTGCTACTTGGAGGACATTTTCACGTGTTGTTAATTTTCGCGGTTGCAAAGGTGTAACTGAACTTAGTTATACGTGCGTTGTTATTTTCGTGTGTTGTTATTTTCGCGGTTCAAAGGCGATTCGCAAAATTTGCGAAAATAAAACCACCGCAAAAATTTCAGCTCGTACAGTATACATTCTTATGATTTCCATCTTACATTTCATACAACAAAAAAAAAATATCTGTTGAGCACTTTACACTCTGTATTATATTTCCATGTTTACCAGAAGTTGCTCTTCTTTTATTACTGTTCTAGTAAGCATTGTTACTGAGTACTTCAGAAATAAAGTATACAGAGTTTTTAGGAGCTAACAGCATACACACAAAAAGTAGGCAAGGCAGTACAGTCACAGAGCTCAACTATAGGAATGTTTGATGTAGGTGGCTACAGTATTGATCATGTTTTCTAGTGGTTGTTTCCGTGTAAACTTTGTTTCCAATGAGGTGATTTCTCCCTCTCAACCACATGATGCTGAACTGGAATATTACCTGTAATTCAGCAGTGGCAGACATTTTGTAGGGGCATATTTTAAAAAATGCATCATGCCAGTGGAAAGAGCAAGAAAGAGAGGAATAGGGAGGAATCTTTTTATGGTTGTGTCCCCAGGGGCTCCATGTTTTATTTTTCATCAACTCAAGCTGACTCAGACTGGGGCCCTCTCGGGGGGAGGTGACTTGCTGTGAGGGTGTAAGATAAGACAGGAGAAAAAAAAATACAGTCATCTCATTAACATGTTGTACCTGTATCAGAGCAGTGATCAAAGGTGATAAACATCATTTTGATTTGTGTGTGTGAGTGTTGATGTGTGTGTGTGTGTGTGTGTGTGTGTGTGTGAAATTATCTTTATTTACAATAAACCTGTTACTCCAAAAGTGTGCATGTGCACTAAAACATTGATTGAAATGAATTGGACTCCCAGTAATAACAGAGAGGCTTCAACGAGCATGATATTGTGGTGTTATCATTGAGACTCAAGAATTAGAATAGAAAGTATTCTTTGTCAGGTTGGCAGGGCCAAATTACTGGCATGAAAATGAGGTGCTTGACACTGTTTAAGGACTTTCAGGTAATCTTTACAGCCATGTTAGTAGTCATCGTATCAAAATAAGAGTGAATGATTTGGGGAAACAATATAAAAGATGATTCGGGAAAAGAAATTGTGACACAAGGTACTACTCATGACATTGTGGAGTGGGTTAGGATATGTAAAGGATAATAGTTTGATCTTAGGGTTATTAGACTGACTACTACTTGTGGCAGAGTTCTTGCTTGGGTCATAGAGAGATTCAAATATTACAAAGTTGGATTGTGCCTGAAGTCAGCAGTGAAGTGAGGTCGCAATATATGTCTTCTCTTCTGCCATCCAGGCATAAGTAATCTTGAACATTCAGCTCACAAAGCTGATATCTCACAGCCTCATGGTATAAAATGTAAAGACATACACACTGTGAATGATAGGAGTGAGACAGGGGATGCATGCAGTGGGTAAACTAATAAACCTAATCAGATTTTTATCACAATGAGATCGCAGTGAAATAATAACTTCTACCCACAGGTGGATTGTCTATACAATCTGTGGAAAAGCTCTGGTTCACATAGCTACATCCCTAATCAAAACACAGTCTGCCCTGCAGCGTTGGACTGGGAAAAGCTCGTCTCAGTCCAATTTGCTAAATATAGATGCAGGATCAGACGCCATCCCACTCCCCTCTGCTATTCTTAGCCCATCCCTGTGCTCGGTAAGCTCTTTCCTGCTTCAAGTTGCGTGAGGATAATTTGATTTGAAGAAGAATATGAGCTTATCAAACACTACGTAGTCAAGCTGATGAGATAGGTATCAGATGGTTTAGGGCTCTGGAATGGCCGGGTTCTCCAATCACCTTGTAATGCCATTGTGAAATGACAATATGATTATGAGGCTCATTTATGCATTATTAGAGTCTGTTAGCATACAACAGCGAGGCGTTCCTAATCAGTTTATGTCTTATATCAGGCACAGTTGTTGGTTGTTTTTTTTATACTGTAACAATATGAAATGTCTTTTTCCTCTGAGATGAGAACATGCATGACAAGTTAAACAAGTTTAGCATAGTCTCTCTTGTGTGTCCAAGTATCTGATATCTAAATTTCCATCATATTGGGAATTCTTAATGAAATATAGTTTGCTTTGTGAACAAAAATCGTATGACCCAGTATCTAAAATTCTGTATCCATTTCAAATGCTGTGCTTTCCTGCCAAGAGTTGGTGCCAAAATCATTAACTAGACTGGAATTGCTTTTTAACTGCAACGTTTGTAAGCCACACAATAAGTGACTGGATGATCAACATTAAAGGGATGGTATAGTATTGGTTGTGGCGAGGATTCAGCTTTTAGTGTTTTGCAAGATATTTAGAAACCACTCTGAAATGTTAAAGAGCATACAGTTCTAAGGGGAATTGAGGGGAACCTCATATTTCCGCTGTATAGATGTAAAATTTGTCTTCAAACTACCCAAAATAAAAAGAACAAATGTTAACTTTTATATATCTTGGTATAGGAATGTTCCTTTACGTGTATTAGTTGAAAATAATAATTTTTCCCAATTTTCATATATAACATATGTGAAAGATTGTAAGGGCATGTCATCATCAATTCACTCATTTGATCATTTATAAGGACTGGTCAAGAAATGTTTTCCAAAAAAAAATAAAATTTCAAAATGTTATGTATTTCCTTATTTCTTAATTTTTGTATCGTTCTGTATAGGGAATAAAGAAGTTTATTTTTGGGTGGATTTCCTCTTTAAGGTGTGGATGCCGTGGATTTTTTTCCAATCCTCGGGGCTGACTATAGCTCTCTCTTGACGTAGTTGGTCTTGCAGTCTTTAGAGGAATTTTCCTCTCTGGAAGGGCAGGAGAGTGAGTGGCGATATTTTTGGTTGTTGTATCAGCTAGAGAAGAGATCAATTTAGGGACAATGTTGGCATTTCACAGGCAGGTTCTCTGCCAAATTGATTCATTAGCAGAATCCTGCCTGCACTTCTGTCACAGTTGGAATCCCCTGGCTAACAATTTTCACTACTATTTATAGCACCAAATCCTTGCAATTCTGCCATTGAAGAGGTTGATTGATTTTTTTCCCCCTCTCACCATACCCTGTCATTACACTTGTCCTTTGTTTCAGACCATCAAAATTCTAGTGTGTAATTCTCATCAAGGTTACAATATTTTCTGTCAGAATAAACAGGCATATCACAACCCACTGTCTAATATGCAGCACTTGTCATTTCTGATTTAAATCTAATTTCCGTGTGTAAAAAAAAAAAAAATATGACAGTGATATTTTTGGTAGTTGTGGAGAAAGTGTGGTTAAAGAAAAGAGAAGTCAATGATCTTCTTCCACTCAAGTTTCAGTGAAAGAAATAAAGTGCTCTGGTTGCTCTTCATCTCCATGTATTTCTTTGATATTCAAACCAATACGGACATTTTTATTTCAAATGGATTAAAGACATATCCTATAGTGATTGGTGAAAAGAGCTTGACGTGATTACATATACATATATTTTCAACTCGTTCAGAATGTTGGTACATAATACTCCATGGTATACTACTTGGAAAATGGTGTCACTTTGTATGACAGCATTTTCCAGATAGCACGCCACCTGTGAATTATGATGTCACAAGGATATTGTGACTTCATTGCGCGCTGCTTTGTACAGTTGCTGTAGGATCCCTCCACAGCACCGCATCCACCACACGACATGCCTCCTATTCCCCCTCGTTTTTTCCTCCTTTTCTCTCTTCTTTTGTTACATTTTTAAAAAAATTCAACATATGAAACACATTCTCTGCCTAATTTACAATTTCTGGCTAAAAACTATTGGCCTCCGTGCCTCCAATAGTACTATTCACTACGGGGGCTGTGCTCCTCAGTGAATAATACTATTTTGGAGTCGCCTCTGTCCATAGGTTTAGCCAGAAACTCTCAAGGCAAAGTTTATTTGTGGAATATTCAAGAAGTTAAGAAGTGGGTGTCTCTATATATAATGTTTCTTTGTTTGTTTTTTGTCAGACTGACCTTGCTTAAGAGTATAGTTAGGAAATTTCCAATTTGTGATTTTTATCCTTTTTTGAGGGGGGAGGTAGGATGGGTTGGTTGATTAAGTGCAGTGGAGTTTGCACTTTGTGGAATTAATGGACTTTGATCATTGGAGATGAGCCCTAGAAAAGCAATATTGGCATGATATTTTTTAAGCAATAGAGACTAGTACCATTATTGAAGTGAAGTTTAGTTGAATGCTTCAGTAGTTCTCTATCATCATGTTCTCTGTCTCTCTGTCTCTCTGTCTGTCTGTCTCTGTCTCTGTCTCTCTCTGTCACTTTCTGTATCAACTTGTTTGATTTGGGTGTTATTTCAATGCAAATGTCCATTTCAGCAATAATTTGGGGCTTCATGTGCCCAACAAGAGTTAATTTATGCTCTGACACGGTAATGCACCTGACTTATTGCATAACCCATTAAATCACCATTTCTTATTTTGGAAGACCCCCTCCCCCCCCCCCCCCAACTTATGGCCGACATGAGTGAAAGTGCATTTATGTTCAGGGAAAGACTGGTTATTATATCAATATTAAGGGTTGGTTGAACCAAGTGAAATATAGAGGTAGTTGTGAAAATAACAAAGACACAACACATATTTCGATGACTGACAGAATCTATACACAAATTAATTGAACTTTTTCATGTAGAATTCAAAAGAAGTTCAATTACATGAGAAAAGGTAAAAAATCAAGGCATAAGGGATACTAATGTATCAGTTATCCTGGACTTTTTCACCGTCTTGATAGAAACCTGGGGGGCATTTCATGAAGGAACTTGTCGGATAGAATGTCTGACAAGTCAAATATATCTGACAAGTTCAGAGAAATCAGCCAATCAGACTAAAGAATTTCTCAAAACTTGTCGGATATAATTGACTTGTCAGATATTTTATCCGACAAGTTCCTTCATGAAATGCCCCCCTGAACTATTGCATCTTTGTAAAAGAGTGCTTGAAAAGTACAATGTACAAAAACATACTGATTACATATTCACTACACAGTGTTAACATGAAGTAATCTACTGAAGATGTTGACATGTCAAAAAAAAAAACCCAAACATGTCTTTACCTTTGTCATCAACCTGAAAAAAAAAAAAAATCTCGTCTAGAACCAGGATATCTAAAGACCTTTTCCACGTCTTCAAGTTTCTCCTTTCCATGTGACTTGAGTTCCTTTCTGCCTATCTTGCTGTCAAATAAACTTTGTCTATGTGAGATTGAATACCTGTAATGAAATCCAGAAATGCCTTGTATCTCAGTTGCCCATAGAAATGCCAAAATTCATTGGAGTATTGATTTTTGGCCTAAGCTTCTCCAAATGAAATAGTGTGGTGTGAGCTCTGAATGGAATAGAAGAGAACTTGTCTGATGTATATCCTCACACAAGAACATTTTGATTTCAATACCTTTTCCCCCATGCACCCCCACCAAACTGTCAACTGATTGGTGTTTCAACAGATGACAATAGTGTTGATGTGAAATTTATTTGGTTTCAACAATATTCATCTTGAAGATATGATGTTCAGACATTCCTAGACCACATTTCCGACATAAAGCTGTTTTTATTGGGGTTTTTTTCCCATCAGTTATCAAACAATGAGGCATGGTTCTCTATGTGCTAGCAACATGTCTTGTCTCACAAATGCCAGATGAAACTCCCACTGATTGCATGGTACACACACCCTGCAGCCTTATATTGACTGACTTGTTGGACACAGGCATGTTTATGACCTTTGACCCATGGTCATGAATAATAATAAGCATCCTGTTTGTAATCAGACATGGAGATGCACTCCACTCAATTAGAGTGTATTTGACTTAATGGAATGAGATTAGAGTTAGCTGGCTTTACCGGCAGTGCGCTAATTGCCTGCATGTCAGAACGGTATCACTCAGTCCATCAGCAACTACATGCACACACTGTATGACAAGTGTATAAAGTGATATATGGCGAGGCTAGTGGTAGACAGTGGGGCGTAGTAACAGTGTGTGTGTATTGGTTTACCGGAAAACACAGACTTGGCCGAGTGTGAGGCATTTTTAGGGTGGAATTCACACGTCATGTTTGCCACCCATCTTACATTGTAGGCACTCTTTCCTGCCTGGAATTTTCACCAGGCTTTGTCATTGCTCTTACTGGTAATCACACTTACAGTGTTTCATCATAAGTCACACTGAGCATAATGGACTGGTTGGGGAGAAAAAAAACATGATACTATATTGACAGTGAGAGATTTTCAGGGGGGACTTCAAGGGCTGAAACTCATAGTGCTGTGTGCTTCATAATCTTTCAAATCTTATGAATACATGGAATATATTTTGTCGGTCAAATAAGCCACAATGGTTTGTCTCACAAATACTTGAATTTCAGTGCAAGAATAGGAACATTGCTGTTATATGTACAAAAAAAAAATGCAATGTATCAAACTTATCTATGCAGAGGAACCTTTTATTTTTCTTTGAAGTTTTATTTCTATAAGAAAACATTCTTAAATCAAATAATTGGAATAAAATGTGAGTTCATTTGAGCAGAATTGAAGACTTTCCAGTCATGAAACAGAAATATTACATTTATTCAATCAAAGATGTCATATTTTATTTTTGTCAAACTCACAGTTGCTCATTTTTTAATAAATATGGTATTGCAGGAATAAAACAGCATAAATTGACATGAAAACGGTAGCGGATAAGGTGTATCAAGACATATATGCAATTAGTGTTCCCGATCTAAAGGGCTGTCAGTGCAGGCTTGGTTTGGCATGGAAGACTTGTGTTCTCAATCTAATGGGCCATCAGTGCAGGGTTGGTTTGGCATGGGAGACTCTCCCTCCTACTCACATCATCTTAGCCATCGTCCCAGAAGGGTAGAACTTGCCTTCATTAGTGTCTACTGCTGTCATGTATGCCTAATAACGTGTATATCTGTCAACAGCCACAACTGTAATTAAGGCATTGAAATTACCCACCTCTGTGTTGTGAGGATGATGAAAGAGTACAATAGACAGAGAGGATTAAATGACCCAGAATCTTAAAGCCATGATGATTTTTTTTTTTAATCTGACTCGTAGATATATTGGTAGCTTGTATTCTTGATGTGTTAATGATAACATGGCTCTTCAATATGGCAAGGAAACCCACTAAAGCATAGAATGACAACATATTGAATCAAGTGATAAAGATCACAAGTTGTTTTTTTCAACCTTGTCTCTATCAAGTAAACAAACTAATGTTCCTGTCATTGACAAGTGTTTATCTTCATTCAGACTGTACAGGAAAATCTATGCCTACACTGTATCACAAGCCATATATATTTCACAGTATGTGTTTGTTGTGTTTGTTTATTGTGGGTTTGTTTTTTTTTGTGAGTCAGCAGATATTTGCAAAATTAACTACACGCCAAAGTATTGCCTCTCATTATACCCATACAGTGTGTTATCATCTCCGTAGTGAGAGAAGCAGAGATTATGCCTCTTGAGAAAGGAAATGCAAATATTTGTTCATTCCATCCCTCGGGCTCAAAAATGAATTATCTGCTTGTGAAATTGTCTGATATACTGAAAGTCCATATCCACAAAATATTACAGTCACAAAATATATAGTATACTGTCAAAGTGATAACCTATTATTCCAACCCATTCTAGATGTATCACTTTCTCTTCTTTGTGTTGCAGAAAGATTCAGAACATCATAAGCTTATCACCATTGCTACTCTGACTATGTATCACTAAGACTTTAGTGGTGATGTGTGTATGTTATGCTGAGATTCTTGACATTCCATTCAGGAATCAGAAATATTATCTCGTACTTTTTTTGTGTAGTTCTGTGCTCTGCATCGTGCAGAAAGAGCTACATGTCAAGTGCTGGGTTTTACTATCATGCATTCAAGGATTAACATGATCTTAAGGCCACAGCACACTATATGACCTTGCCGCGATTCACTGGTAGTATGACCTTGCCACCGGAAGTATGACGTCACCGGCCTTGCCAGTTTCCAGTTGTACAACTGAGTTGCTATGCCAGTTGTGAAGATTTGACGAGTTCAATTTTCACGAAGAGTCGTGGGACTGTCAGCCAATCATCCTACAGTAAAATATGTACTAACGTCACATACAGTATCAAAAAGTAAGCCTAGATGTGTGGTCTGGTGGCATAGTGTGCGGTTTTGAGTTGCGAGACTGGACGTGCAACCTGACATGCTCCCAGAGTCGTAAGCTCTCATGTTCTGAATATTCTATCAGCATAATATCTTGTGTATTCATCTCATGTGAAATATATTCACCTTCTTTGAACGTAGCCCATGACACGTCTTTTTTTCAATCACTTTAATATCCATGTATTCTTTCTTCTCTACCTGTTTATATGCTGCAGGGTTCGGAAGATTCAAATTACGGCCGGCCTTCTGATTCTGACCTTTCGCTGGATGAGGAGAGAGAGGCGTTGAGGAGGGAGACAGAGAGACAAGCATTAGCACAATTAGAAAAAGCTAGGGTAAGTTTGCATGCTGTCGGGGCGTCTGATGAAAGAAATAGAGGAAGAGAAATTTAGATGGATGGAGAGGGAGAATTAGAACTTGAATTAAAACTTGAAAGAGAGAATTAGACAGGTGTTCTTGCTCGATGCTGTATTGCTTGTAAATCTGTCTGGATGTAAGTCCATTTTTTTTTTCTCTCACGTATCTTTCTTTATAGGAGTGTTAATCGATACAGCTAGAGGGGAGGGAGTTGTTTTCATTAATGCATTTTTAAAAGCTTTATTGACGCTTGCAGAAGGGCAAGGATGTTTGCTTCTGTGTTTTGTAGAGATTTGTAGGATATCTTTATCACTCATGATTTGGGTCATTTACAGTTAGAATGAGACCTACTAAATAAATGTAGTAATATATCTACAATATAGCTAGAAGAGCAGAACACCTGTTTTGTTTTTGTTTTGTTTTTTTCTAATCCTGTTCACATTTTAAAAACCAGTTCAGGGCTCGACCTTAACTTTTTTTCTAGGAAGCCAGCCGGGCTCCTCAGGGACCTTTTTAGGGAGCCAAATTGAGTTTTAGGGAGCCACGGTTCCCTCAGTCACAATCAGCAGTAGAGGTCTATTGCGTGTATTAACCTGGTGGAGAAGATTTCATTTAGATATAACATGCATTTCTCCACAGACACAAGCCTGAGATACCTTGTTCTTAGTCTCTAACACACAGTGTGTGTGTGTGCGTGCGTCGCACGTGCGTGTGTGTGTGTGTGTGTGTGACTGTGCCTGCCATGTGCACCTGCGTGTGTGTGTGTAGGTGTTTTGTGTGGTCCCTCTCCCATTCCCTTGTGTAATTTCTTACCCTGGTCTGATCATATCGTCTTTCTTTCTCGGTTCTTCTTTTTTTTAGCTGCAAGGTGTGGGTTAGAAACAATTATGTAACGCCACATGTTGATTGATCAGCAGAGCTGCCAAGCTTTGGAAGCACAAATCCGTACTCAGCAGCTCCAAAATCCGTATTTTCCACCAGAATCTGTATTTTTTCCATCTCCCTCTTTTTGCCATTTTGAATTACACTCGTCGACTTAAGGTCTACAAGCTCTTTAACATAACATTACGACACATGCTGAAGTATCGAGCTGGTCACCAGCATGATAAAGAATCCAAACTACGCAATGTTCAGAGTTGATTGATTGCTTTCTCTCAATGCATGTGTACAAGACTACAAGTGCATGTATGTACCTCCAGAAACTTGCTGGGCTGGTTATGGAAGCTTCCACTATCTAGCAGGGGAGGGGGAATGCTTTCATCTTCTCAAGAAAGCTTCTGTGTCAGTGAATGCAAAACTCTGTTCGCTGTTTCCAACTATTGTTTACTATAAAACATAATCATGCGTTGTTTTCAGGCTTTTTAATTTTACTGGATTTTAAACATCAGTATTTTCCGAAAGTACTGGTATTCCAATTTCTTTTACCCTAACTGGAATCGGAAAGTCTGCTATAACGATGATCGCGAAATGCCGCGCTGTGTGTGGTTGCGCCAATGCGCAAACACGTGGTTATACTTTCAAGTTTAAAGGAATGCGCCATGTGCTCCTGCCTAAGAGGTTACTGCAAGTTCGATGGATCGAATGCGCCATAGCTGAGCTGATGGCTTGTTTACGGTAAACATGCAGTTTACATTCGATATGAAGAAGTCATTACGTTTTTCACGAGGAAAAAATACAAAACAAACAAAAAACACCTACGAACGAATGTTGATAGCCAAAACTTTGAAAAGTAATAAGCAGTTATGATGAGCATGAACTGAAATTAATTGTCATGATTTTGCTGTCTAAGCAGGTGATGACTGCATCTCATTGGACCTACTCATAGTGAATTTGTCTTGGCATACGATACCTTTTAAGTATTTCTGTGATTACCTTTTTAATTGACTGATTAATCGATCCTTTTTTATTGTTCAGGGAACATAAGATATTCGATTAAGTACACTATATTCGACTGTTTGATGTTTCCTACTATATGGGCCAAAAGAAAGGCTATAGAATCACGATATCTTTGCAATGATTCCTTTAATTCAACTAATGAGCTGGTTCTTCGATCGATATTTCCAGGATATTTACACGCTGTTTATTCCAGTGCGCGCATTCTTTCGTCTGGCACGCACCTGGGTGTGGCACCTGCTTTTGTGGAAATTTCCACAAGGGGAGTAGAGGGGTGGGTGTCAAGTTTCTTCGAGCCGAAGAGACTGCGCGCATGTATTCAGTATTTCACAATCTCTTCGCTCTAATTTATTGTAATTCATGCTTTCCCCTTATTCTTTGCCGATATTGAACATTTAGATTTAATTTTACGAAGGTTGGTAGATCGTGGATCTTTTTGTTGTGAGGTGTATGTAATTTTTTTTTAACCATTCTTTGGAGGGGAAAGAACTTAGAAGAGTAAGGGGAAAGAAGAATAAGAGGGAAAGTGAAATAAAACGAACGACACGTACACTCGGCATGCAGTAAGCCGTCTTTTTATACCAGCATAGTTTTCATCATCACCATCAGACATCACTCAGATCATTTTAGCCTTTTCCTATCAACATTAAGAAACACGCACAGTCCCTCGAGATAAAAACCGAGGAAAATAAATAACAAATACAAAGTATCAACACCTACCAACACAAATATTTAGAAAAGACAACACACGTCGCTTCGATTCGAAAAAGTATTGCAGCAAAGACACAAAGTGGAGAAATCGCCGTTACGGAAATAACAGTGCGAGACACTTGAAAGAATTACGTTCAAATATTTCAAAGTATAAAGGGAACGGATAAAGTGATATAAAATGGAAGAAATCGTACCAAACGAGGTGTGAGAAACGACAGAAATAGAACGATAAGTTTAGTAGTAAGTAGGATTTAATAGGCCCTAGCAAGTTTGCAGCACCGGAAGCTACGCGAAAATTAATACACATTGGAAACTCTGTATTGCGACGAGATCCTTGGACCTTGGGATCATCAATAAACGATACAAAACAAAGGAAATTAATTCATTTTGACTGGAAAATACTTTGTTATAAGTATTCTGTTATATGAGATCTCCTTTAATAGGCCTAGAAATGCATCGAGTTTCCACGATACTCGCGGGAAAGAAAGCTCGAACGCTTTTCACCTGCACATGCTGCAGTGCACATCAATACACGAACAGAAACTCACCTCTTCCTTGCAGAAAAATGATGCAATAACGTTACAAAAACACACACACAACACTCTAAAAATCATTTCGCACTTGGGAGGCAAGGGAAAAGCGGAAGAAGTAGAGAAAATGAAGCAGACATTGCACAAAGGAGCGCTTCTACCCCGACTAAAAACGAAATAGTGTACTGTTTATAGTGGCAGCTGGCTACAGTGTGTAGCTTAGCTATCATACTCACGCTCCCCAGCCGGCCACACATGGGGATACCAGGGCGAACCAGGGAGGTGGAAGAAACACCTCTCTGGGCGAACGATGTAAACATCCAGGGTCCGTAGGCGACAGGGATTCAGGCGCGCGGAGTTCCGTTCGGTGTCCACAGTACGCAAGCAGCGAATTGCATGTGCGCACACTATTCTATAATAGAAGATACGAACACACATACGTCGGGTACACACACACACACACACACACATGCGGGCAACGTGGGCCGGCTGGAGAATGAAACGTGTTCAGCGTGTAGTCTATATTGCAATTTCAGGGATAATAACTTCGAGCGTCAGGGCTCGCTGCGCGCGCCGGGGCCGCTCGCTCTCGTCGATAGTGTGAGTGTGTACATAAACTATGATTCTGTCTTGAAACGTCAGCGTGAGGCTCTACGGCAAAAAAACTTAAGGAGCCAGCCGGGCTTTTTTCATACATTTCTGGGGAGCCCGTAGCGATTCTGGGGAGCCAATGGTCCCCGGGCTCCCGCTAAGGTCGAGCCCTGCAGTTGTACAATGCATGTGTGTATTATTCATTATTCATTTTTTTTTAAATAATTGATTACCCATGCCAATGAAGGTCATAATGGTACATGATATGCTGACAATATCGTCGCTGGGGTGACAAGACCTTGTATCTGCAATTTTGGTGAAAATTACTTTTTTGCATTTATGGTCAAATAATCGGTTAAGTGATGTCCTGTCCAAATCCTAGATGTCTTACCCCAAAAATGAAGCCACCATGGCACGTCAAAGGAATGGCTGTCCCATTCGGTATAGTGCTTTGGCCGCCATGTTTTTTGGCTCTCCTGAACATTTGACATTTTGTAGATACGAGGTCTTGTTGCCCCAGCGACGGTATGTCTAATGATGTATGCATCTCGTTATTCACTGCATTCTGACTCAGTTAGTGTACTATATAAATACATGCTGTATATAGCAGCAGATATGTTAAGTAAAAGTTTGTGTAAAATACAGCCATTCGAGTCATGATTGTTAGATATCTGTAAACAAAACTATCAGGATGGTTTTAATTAAGGTAGAACAAAGAAGACAGCATCCATATCTCTTGATGCCTACATGACAGTGAGTGCTAAATAGTTCACATACAAGAGGAAAACAGTTCATCAGGAGTTGTCTGTGTTTTGCTTTGTGATTGTTTTGTATGTGTCTAAAAAAGAAATACATGATTGTCATTACTTTAATATTTCCAGAGTACTAAGCACTAGATTTATAAGATCAAAACCACAAAGAATATGTAACACCTTTCATAGAATTCAGCACTTTTCATGGGTTGTAATGATTTGCCTTGTGTTTTTCACTGGCCTGTGCATCTGTCAGTGACAGTAAAGTTTTGAGCACACTAAACTGTGTGAGGCACAGCGTGTTTTCTCCAGCAGTGGCTTAAGTGGAAAATCTTGGCAACCCTTGACATTTCCAGACTGACTCTGGCTTTGCCGTGTATCGGAACTCGTTACTGTGTGAAGTAGACCAGTAATTCACTGGTTACCATGGCGATTGTTCAGAGGATCCAAGAGCACTAGCTGTGTGATCCTTGCAAAGCCAGCTGTGTAGATTCTGTGAAGCTCGGCTCTGAGAATTAGAAATGTAAGGATTACGATGAAGCATTGTGACCATTTTCAACGTTTGGATTTTCTTTTCACAGACAAAGCCAGTTGCCTTTGCGGTGCGAACAAATGTAGGATACGATGGGTCAATAGATGATGATTCACCGGTTCAAGGCTGCGCAATATCATTTGAAGTCAAGGATTTCTTACATATAAAAGAGGTAATGTATTTTTTGAGTTACAGATTTGGTTTGCAGGTAACAGATTATTTCCCATATTAATGTAGCCAAGGATAGAAGTTCATGTTTTAGTCAAATGCACTAGTAAACCATTCAGATAGTGCAGTATCTTATGTAAGATGTTTGTTCTTTTCCCATACTTCCCTCTTTATTTTAATATCAATAAATACCTCCCTCTTTATTTTAATATCAATAAATATTGCAATGACAAGCAAAAGAGAAAGTTGGTGTAGTCATATGTTTATCGAGACTTACACAGTAATGATAATGTGCATTTTTGCTTTCAGTACTGTAAAAGTGGAAATTTTCGCGGTGTTGAAATTTTCGCGCATTTCGCGCAACCAGAAACTAGCGCAAAAATAAAAACACGCGAATATTTTTGCTTGCCATACGTTCCTGTGCGTGATGTCTTGATTCCGCGGAATTAAAAACACGCGAAACTCTTCTGACCTGGCCTAGCGCGAAAAATTAGTCGCGCGAAAATATCCACTTTTACAGCATTATTTGTGTTATACAGTGACTGAACAAAGTCATGAAGTCATGAACAAAACTGGTTATGCAGGAGTAAAACATACAAATGTTTAGTGTGCTTCATTTCATAGTCCTAAATGTCTTTCTACAGTCCTTGAGTAGTGCCACAAGCCATTAGGATTGAATCACCACATTCTTTATATCATGTAATATGACTTCTTCTTTGTATTTTATATTGAAATGCCAAGTGAATAAAAGTAATAATAATAATGATAATAATACACATAAATCTATTACATTTTGTGGCACAGTTGGGTTATAAGGATTACATTATGAAGCTGTTCTTTTATTTTTCTCTCAACAGAAATACAACAATGACTGGTGGATAGGCAAGCTAGTCAAAGAAGGAGCCGATATAGGCTTCATCCCCAGCCCTGCCAAGCTGGAAAACATGAGGCTACAAACCTCTGGCAGCAGAAATAGACTTGGAAAGTGAGTACAAGTCTGGGAATGGAGACTAGCTTGGTGAAGCAAAATGATGTCTTCATGTGTTATAGTAGAGCTGATGAAAGGAAACATACCGTGGCATGTGCTTCATTTGTGCCAGAAAAGAGATGACCTCTTTACATGTTCATAATTGGTCTCAAAAATTATCACAGAAAAAGAATACCCTAAATAAGCAAGGATAAATTTGAACTGCAAATTTAATGACTGAATGTCAAATATCCACCAGAAGAAGGAAGATGTATCTGAGCTGATAGCATGTGGTGGATTTATCTTGATTTCAGAGTTTGGCCTCTTACTGCTCCTTTTTTTTTTTATTCATTTGTGAATGATGATTGTCAAAATCATATATCTTCTTTCTGTGTCATGGAAGCCTTGAATACATCTTTTTCTCTCATTAAGCACAGATGGACACAAACGTGTGCTAAGTCTAAAATCATCCAGATTGCATTGTGTGCATATAAATGCTCACATTTTTAGCTGCTGCTTGAACTGAATTTTTAGTGCGCAAATCTTTTTTGACAAATGTTCAAAAACTGCATTGTTTCCACGACTGTCTGTGAATTTTTGTCTCTTTACATAATACGGGAATTTCTGTTTCTATAGATATATCACTCTTGATAGTGTATATAGTGTGTGATTTTTGTGTTCTGTCAGTGTATGTATTAGTCCATTATGTGATTTGTGTATTATGGTACACAATTGTACAGATGGGGAGACACCAATGTCAACTTTGTCTTCTGCTACATATTTATTTCATACTCTGCTACTCTCAATGTTCCTTTGCATTATGCCTTTGTCCTGCCTTTTCTTTATTGACAAGCAGCACAATTGTAAATGACCTAGACTAAGAAATCATATGAAACAGGTATCCCCTGTGAATGGTACATCAGTTCTCAAGGTGAAGGCCTTATCCTTGATATTCCACCATATATCCAAAGTACAAGAATGAACACTTCTTTCAAAGGTGTTTTTTCTCACCTGTATTTCTAGGTTGAAATGGCAAAACGAGTTTGATTATGCACGAAGGTATGATTATTTTTTTACAACCCTGGGGTTCCCTGTTGCCATGGTGGGGGAAGTGTTTAAACGTTGGTGTTTATTTGCCTGCTCCAGTGAACAAATTCCAAAAAACTCTCCCGGTGGTTACTTGCTGAATGCCAAGTGTTAATCGGTGTCTTTTTGTATCCTATAGTATGCCTTAAAAATATATATTCAAAGGTATATTGGTAATATGATTCCAAATCAATAAGTTTTGCAAGGCTGAAAATCTGTGGATTCCTTTCCCCATCCCATAAGACCTATTGAATCAAATTTCTTCCTGTATTACCTCTGTTGTCTGTACCTCCTTTTTTTCTGTACACTGTTTCTCTGTGTTCTTTATGTTATTTTCTTACATCACTTTTTTTGAATTACTTTTCTATGAATTATCTGTTACAGCATGTAATGTTTGTGTTTAAGTTTCTCTTTGCATTTGAACTGATATTCATAATGTTTTGAGAGTTGATTTAATAGTTCAGCTGATAATCATTACAAGACAGTACACAAGATATATGATTAACACAAAATCTTATAAATTTACAGTTTAAAGTTAATGACGAAGATACCACTGTAGTATCATTATCTTTTCAGGCACAAATAATATCACTTTTTTTTTCCCCCCCAATAAGAGCTACATAGGCACTGAGATATCCACACCAAATCTCAAACCAAACATGTCATGATGCCAAGTGGGGTGGTGTTCCAGGGCAAACTATATACAGATGAATTGAGATTACAATGTGTGACCTTTTCATGACTATATATTGAACTGAAGTGCTAGGTTTGAAGGGATTGATTAAAGTTGATTAAAGAGAGACCCCCCCCCCAAAAAAAAAAAAAAAAAAAACACACACACACAAAACAAAACAAAACAAAACAAACAAACAAAACAAAACAAAACTAAAACAGTCCTACCATCAGTTAAAAAATAGAAAAAGAAAAGATGCAAGCACCTTGCTAAAGCTGTGCTGGAATAATCAAAGGAGATTAACCAGCACCAGGACTAATTCAACCTGCGAGTCAAGACATATTACATCGTTATAGAACATTGGCTGCTTGGAAGGTGTTGAATGTGAGGTTACTGATTGCAATAACATGATGATGGATAGATGAGTTAAAAAAATGTACCATAAGATAAAAAAGGCATTTCGGGACAAATACTTAGAAAGTAACACAGAAATCTGATATGTGCCTTTAATGTTTTGATATGTCATAGCCTTTTGAGTACTAGAGTGTGACATTCTTGTCATCAAGACATCTGGAAAAGAAATATACCTCTGGTGCCATGAGAACTTTAGTGTGTAGGAATGAATCTATAAAAACCAAAAAACTGCTCAGCATTTACCTGATCACTGTAGTGGAATAATGCACTATGTACATTTCGTTCCCCCACCCTGCTTTGTGATTGGCTTTGGTCTGCTCACATGACTAGCGTTGCATTACGCACAGTCAGTGTGCATTGAAGTAGAACGCTGGGTAATTTGACTTCATCTCCCAATTTCAACTGATCTTCATTTCCTGGTTGAGTCAGCCATGTAGACTCATCTCCAGGGGGAGGGCTAAATATGATGGTACAGGTTAAACCCACCTCATCAATCGAGGCAAGGAGCGCAGCTCGCATACGACAACACAGTATTATAATCTGCCCTATGAAAGGATAACATGGTCTTCCAACACAGGCATGCTTCGCTCCTGCCTCTCATGCAGTAGATTGATTGTGAAAACATGCTCGCCTGCCTCATTTGTTTGATGTTCCTCATACAGGAACAGGTGCAGACTGTGCGCTCTCGATAGGACTGCAAGTCATGTATCGCAGAATGGGGGATACACGCAGAATGTTGCAGCACAAACTATGTCCTAGATCCTATTCCACTTTTTAAAGCAACTCACAGTGATGATGAGCAGGTTTCTTTGTGAACTCCAAGAGAGTCGTAGGATGAAGTTATAATCAATAACGAAGGAAAAGATTAAAAAAAACAAAAAACGAGCTGCTCAAAAGTGATTTGACTTCTTAGTTTCAGTCAGAACAACTTTCATCTTTGAGGTTCATTTGATATCATCCCTGACACATGCTTTGACTTTTGAATCTTTACACAGTGACTGACAAATATGAGATTACATTGGAAAAGGCAAGACACAATACGAAAAGAATATGTTTTTGATACAAAAGGGCCTATGAAACTACACTTACTGTATATCTGATATACTTTTAAAATTGAATTTACCATAATCTTGACTGTAACAATTGACATCAAACACTCATGCTGGACACTCGAACAAACACGGCTCCAATGATTCTGATCTTGTTTTTTTTTTTTTCTCTTTTTTGAACAATTGTCACCACTTCTCAAGTTCCTTATTTTCTTCACTTCTTCACTTCTATTCATCAATTCAGAAAACCTTCAAAACACTGACTCTACACTGTAGATCTGAAGTTATGACTAAATAAAAGCAATGATTCAAAACCTTCAAAAAAGCACGTAGACTTTCCTTGCAATTGATGCATAAATCACTTGATTGTTTTATCTGATTGTGTTAAACTAAACATTAAACTATAGTTGACTCGAGTTTTCACTTATTTTCTAATTTATTTTGTTTTATTTGATAAAATTTGTATTGCTTTTATATCTGTTTCTTTTTATAAGTTTTTTTGTATTGTTTTTAATGAGTTTGTTTTTGAAATTTGTTCTTTAAACTAACTTGTTTCTTTGATCCTTTCTTCCCCATCCTGTTTGTCCTCTTTATTTCTCCGCCCTCCTCAACTTACTGCATCCTGATTGGTCTATGAAATGAATTGAATGAAATGTGTCCTTTGCATGAACAATGATTATTTCAATGATCCTGGCTATGAATGTTCATTCATCCCTGCATGCTGCTCTTGCCACCTGTTTTGGGTGACATTGATCACCATCATGGAATGCACCCGGGAATCCATGCATGACATTTGAGTTAATTCTTTTTCTTCATTTGGGATTTTTTGAAATCTCTCTGATTGTTCACGTTTCACAACATGAATTTGGATTTGATTGACATGTAATTTGTTTCTTGATTCCATTGTCGTGGCCCATGATATGGATTGTGCTTGGCTCTCCATGTTTTTGCTCATGATGAATGATGCGTTACCATGACATCATTTGCTGCCTTGTTCCGTTGAACGACATGCCAACGGTTTACTTCCAAAATGACGTCAAAACCTGGATAAATGACCCTTCCCTACCTGCCCACAACTGATTTTGTTGTTGTTGGACTTTCATCTTAACCGTTCACATTTCTTACAATTCTCATTTCTAAAATCTTATTTGAAACCCATCTACTCAACAATTTTTTTTTAATGTGTGTGTTACACTTGTCAATTTCACTCAAATTGTGATACATTATTTAATTCTCCTTTTTGTCCCATATTTGATAATCCATCTGGCAACAATCTTTCTGTAATGATTATTCTTTTTTCTATACTGACTAAACTTTGGATGATTATCATGAATGAAATTTAAAAATATCCCATTAATTACTCATTCTAAATTTCTCTTGGCTGCACATCTCTCTGGGTGGTTTAACACAATTGTTAAACACATCTTCATGTCCGTATGTTGTGTGAAATCAAATTTTGTTCCCATTCATTCCATTTTTTTTTCTTCACAAATGAATTGTGTGCTAACCCCTACACACATCATGATATCTAACTATTTGAAATGAAATGAATACATTTCCACCTGTTAATTGTGTGTGTGGATTTAACTCCTTTCTTCATATTTGTGATTTCTTGCTGTGTGTTTTGGTTTCTTTAACTAAAACTCTAATACGTCCATCTCAACACTATTTCTTCCATTAAACCTCTCGGACTTCTGACAAAAAATACATCAATGGGATAATTCATCTAATTACTTTCTTTCTTTATCTTTTCTGTGATTAATTTCATTCTTGTTTCCTGTTTTCTTACTCTCTGTCTTATTCCCTGGTATGGTTTACCATGGCCATGATTCTCACTTCTCTCCTTTTATTTCTATTTTTCTTCCACTTGTCTTTGTTATCCTATCTCTCTCAAATTATTTTGCTATTCTATTTGATTTCCTGTTCTTGAACAAAATATCAACTCTCCCTTGATACTGCATCTTGTCTTTTCTTTTTTTATCATTTTGTGTGTGTGTGTGTGTGTTTGTGTGTGTGTGTGTGGTTAACTACAAACTTATCTTCCATGGTTTCATTCTTACCCTTCTTTTGTCTTCAACATCTTGCCGAATTTGAGATGTTTTCTCCCCTTATAATGCTGTCCTTACTTTGGACTGACATTTTCAATCCTTCTACACTAATGATTCATGACTTGAGTGGTCTTTTTGTATCGTTTTCAATTAACATTTGTTGTTCAAATCTGCTACTCTAACCGTAACTTCTGAACAATCTGTTCATGACCAACACCTGTATTTTTGTCGATTGACTAACAAACTCCTACTGCTGGTTAAACCCGTCCTGCCACACTGACTCATGCTCTATTCGTGGAATGGAACATGATAATTTTAAATGCTTTTCTATTCCTTATCCCTCAAATATGTGCCCTAACCCAAACAATACTTTCCATACTGAAAAAAAAAAAAATTGACCTCACACTTCAACCATGACCTGCTCCCTTGCTTACTACACATCATTTTACCTGACTCAATGATGCGATCGGCCTCTTACCCTCCCCTCTTCACCTCCGGATCTCCCATCTAACTTTTACCAAGAGTAGCCACCATGCCACCCTCCCCTCCTCCCCCAGTAGTAAGGGAAGCCTTTCCAGCTTCCCCGGCCTATCGTTTCTCCAGAACAAGGCAGCAACCCTCCCCCTTAACGCTACCAAGACCAATCACCATTTGGCTTCCCCTCGTCACAGCAGATCCACCAGTGGTCTGAGCTCCAGCTCCAACTTAGGGGACTTCCCTACCGGTCTGCCTAACTCTAAGTCATCCAATTCAAGAGGATCCACACCACCCACTCCAGGTGAGCCTGTCTTCACTTTTATATCATTTGAGCTTTTCCAAGGTATTCTTTGTTTGTCGTCATCTCTGTTGGGTAGTTAAAGGAACTAGGCAATGCAAATTGTGTGTTAGCGTGTGTTGATTCCTGATACCCTCAACATCACTTATGTGGCCAAATGAATACCTAAATGCATGCCTTTACATTCTATAATAATTTTTCTACTATGTTTCTTCAGATTACTAGGATATGCCCACAAAAAACAACAACCACAACCCTGCCTAACCAAGATTTTGTCCATGAAATCATCTGTCAGTCATTGCTAAAGTGCTATTATGATTACCAAAGGACAGTGCAGGGAAACATAGAAGTTATGCTCAGTCTAGGGGAATGTGTATACCAATGTCTGTTGTTAATCATATTAGTACTTTACCAGTGATTGACAGATAATATCATTGACAGAATCCTGGTTAGGAAGGTGTTTTTGTTTTTTGTTTTTTGTGTGGCTGTATCCATGTAATCTGAAGAAAGATAGTAGAAAATTATCATAAAGTATATGTCACATATTTAGATATTCTTTCGGCCACATAAGTGACAGACAGAGTATTATAAATCAATACAAGTCAACATTAATTTGCATTGCTCTGTTCCTTTCAGATGCTGTGATCTGTAAGACTGTTACTTGAGTACTGGTTGCTAATTTTCAGTTTCAGAGGTACATGTACTGTAGCACTACCACGAAAATGGCTCTCAGAAGTGCCTCATGTGGAAGCGTCATAGGAAAGTCCCTTTTTATTATGTTAATAGCATACAGAGAGGAAATATAATTGATTGCAATAGGAAAGAGTTGATGATATCACAAAGTCGCTGCATTGAAGATTTGTAACAGGGTGTCATAGACATAGTGTACTCTACTGAGATACGCTGTGGATTGATAACTTTCTTTTTTTATTGCACTGTGAAGCTTTTGATAGCATCTGTGCCTTCTTTCCACGTATCACTAAACGTAACTTCATGCACCATTGACTGGCAAATGAAATACCCTTATATGAATACAAAGACAGTCCTTACTTGCATTTTATATTCAGTGATTGCCTATATATCCATGCAATTGGAATATTTATCACACAGAAATTAGGAAAGCATCTGATACAGACATAGCATCCAAGTGAGGAATGAAAAATGTGCATATTTGAAATTGCCTATAAGTGGTGATCAGTCAAGTTTCTTGAGGTATTGACTTCTTACCCTTTTTCATGGCAGCACAAACCTTTCCTTTTTTTTCTCTCTCTCTGTCTTGCATAGAGGATCTTCAAAGCGTGTCTTGATGTGTGGAAGTAAATGACACTGAAATCTTCAAAACACAACCTTTATTCAATCATCTATTTTTATCCATCTATTCTTAATTCACTTACATGCTTTTTGTTTCACCTGTTGCAGCTGAAACATTTGTACTGTGAAAGTACATAATCATACAGTATCGTTCATGGAAAGTATTTATTCAGTACTGTAATATAAAGTAAAATTTGCAAAACATAAGGCAGCAGTGTAACAGAGATAAAGTAGAATAGCTCCATTTCCAACCTCACTTTTTTTTTTTTTAGTACAAAGACCTAAATATCGCCTTCTTTCATGAAAAAGATTCAGAGGAAAGCGAGGAAGGGAAAAACATGCATCCAATCTTTATTTAGCCTTCCCCCTTTTTTTTTGGAGTTGATTTCCTTCTTTCTCTGTTTATCTCTCTCCCTCCCACATTCCATATATATGTACGCCGTGTGGGAGTGTAATTCATAGACGGACTCGGGGCCCCTTTAAATTACACCTAACTGGTTTATTCATGTATTCCACTCGCTTCGGCTTTTGACATTTCTAAATTGAGCTCTGCCTGTCGTTTTGGGCCTGCATCTTGTTGCTCCCGACAACAGATATATTGGTATGAAGGTTTTAAATCCTATTCTTTCCATTGATTCTCTCATTCTTTTATCTTTTTTATTTCCTCTCTATAGCTCTTTTTCCATCAGTCTAAATTTTTACCTTTCATATTTTAGATGAATCTTGTATTATTAAAGTCAGTGTAATATTAATCAAGTACTCCACATACTCAGTCACTGTGATATTAAGCTCTCCATAAAGTGTGATATAAGATATTTCTGCTGGTTGTGTGTAAATTCTTTGGGCCTGTAGAAAGTAGTTTCCATCAGATGAAGATATGAAATGATTTCTTATGCAGTTACAGATGCCATTAAAATTCAAGTAGTCACTTAAGAATTCAGTAGGTTTTTTATGTCATAAGTTTGCAGGAATTCCAGGAATTGAGTGATAAGATGATATTCAGACTACAGAAGGTAGTAGTAGTAGTAGTAGTAGTAGTAGTAGTAGTAGTAGTAGTAGTAGTAGTAGTAGTAGTAGTAATAGTCATAGTAGTAGTAGTAGTAGTAGTAGTAGCAGCAGTAGTAGTAACAGCAGTAGTAGAAGAAATTATAAAAATAATAGTAATTTGCATTTGTACAGCATATGATAATGTAGTAGAGTCTCTATGCACTTTACATAACTTCCATCTGGTACATCACAAAAAATGAGAAATTTTCAGCGATTTTACAAATTGCTTAGTGTCTGTCTCCAATCCTAAGTCTATCCGGTAACTGATTCCACAAAATAGGTGCTGCAGCAGCACAAGAATGGTCTCCATAGGAACGGGTGAATGAAACTGATACAGTATGTACACAAATATCAGAAGGTTTCTTATAGGTGTGTTTAGAGTAATTATAGTACATAAATAAGAAGGTGATTTATTGTTTACAACTCTATGACAGTACTAAAGGGATTGCCTGAAATAAATTGACATTTAGATAGTTTTTAGATGAAATATTAATGAGGATATCATACGACCTCTTTCATCTTATATGTTTACTCACAGTGAGTAAAAAGGGACTGTTGAATGAGCAGAATATTATCCCCCACACTACGTCATCTATTTGTGACCTGCTGGGTAATCTAGGCTGAAGCACTGAGAGATATGCTAATTTTTTAAACCAGTAGAAAACACGACTATTTATCAAACTATATCTACAAGTTATACAGTCATTTGAAGATCTGTGGTAAGGGGCTTATCAAGTCTTTTCCCTTTAGATTGAAGGTGAGCCGTTGTTGTGTGTTTTTCACGAACACCCACGACAACAACAACACGAATGCCAATGGGTGCATGTAGGCGTATGCATGCCCTGTAGAGAAGAATGCTATCACTTTACCTGCGTGTAGCCGGAGGTATGGCTGCAAGCAAGGAGCATAGGGCAGCCAACATTACTGACATGATAATGAGTCATTTAGCCAAGAAAGCCTGTTGGCGACTGGTATTAGAACTCATACCAGTAGCAGTCCTTTCCAACTGAGTGATAGTACAGGGACTGCGTCATATGTGGTGAATAAGGACAAATCTGCGCTGTTGTACATGTATCGGAGGAAAACTTGTTTTTGGAATTTCTGTTTGAGGATATATTACAGAACTACACTGTATTCATATACAGTAGACCTGTTAAATCAAATGTGCGTGAACAGACCCATTGAAATTGGGTGTACTTGAATAAGCCAGCTCAAGGTTACCTCTAGTCTGCAGTGACCTCTGAAACCACAGACTTGACAAAACATGGAGTAATCTTTTAGGAGAGCAGGTGAAATCAGCCAAGCCAAGAGTAGTAATTTACATGTAAATTTACATGTAAATGCTGCAATGTGGTTTTTGTTGTTTTTGGTTGGAAAGGATACACATTCACCTGTACATTCAGATATGCACCTGGTTTTCATACATGAATATCTATAGCATACAGGTTTTAATACCTTTTAATAATTGCAAGTCGATTTTAAGAGAAGATCTCCAATGATATTTATGTGCACATGCTCAGATTTAAAATGTGAATTAGCTGATAGACTTGTTAAATGTATGCATGTAATCAGCTATGATTAGTGTATATTTCTCAACATTGACATTTTTGAAATGTCATTTCCCTCTCAAATCGACTATTCACATTAGTTGCTTCAATTTCCTGCAGCTCATCTCTGACATTTGAAAAATGTCAATCGGGGTGGACATAGAATATCACCCTCTAGCCAGTCTCTGTCTGAGGGAGAGAGAGAGAAAAAAAAAAAGAATATGAAAGTGGAAGATAGGAATAGAAAGCTATATGATGAGGAAAGATAAAGATGTTTTCTTGATAGCTCCTTGTGGGATTGACTCCAGTCTAAAGCACCTGCTCATTGCTTTCTGCTTGTGTGAACTCCATACTGATCAGTTTGTGAACAATTGCACTGAAGCAGGTTTTACGCCATACTCAGAATACAATGTGTACTAATAGCACAAGGCTGAGTATAAAAATTGTGATCTCCTACAGAATTTCTTGCCATGCTAAGTCTTTTTTTTTTTCACATTCCAGTGTCTAATAAGGATATTAGTAAGTGCAGGATAAAAAAAAATATTCACAGATTACGGACAGAGATTCTCCCAGGCACCTGTAAATTTCCCGGCCCTACAGAAATACACTACACTACGATACAGATATCTGTGGTATACTCTTCCTGTGAGGCTCAGAGAGCTTACAGAATGAAAGATTTACTGTATAAGAAAAGAGTTTCTATCACTCCACACCAGAGGCAAAGAAAAAAAAAAAGGGGGGGGGGGTTCATTGTTCTATGAATCCTGATTGGAGTCCAGTGATTTTTTTTTTTCGCTTTTGGTCTTTATTCAAAGACCACTGGGTTCACAGGAAATAATGCTACACAGATAAGGTTGTATCATCAGTAGTGCTTTTATGTTGTTTCTGACATTTTTTGATAATATGTTTGCAAGAGAAAGTTTGGTGAACGAATGTTCCCCAATCACTGAGGGGCTGGACTGTTTCTTGCCAGCGTGAATGAGGCAGATCTGAAACTTTGAAGTACGCTAGAAAATGTGAAATATTGAAGAGTGTGAACTCTTCTCTCAGGTAACAGGTCATGCAAAGCTCTCGTGAACATGATGAGGTGATGTAAAACCACAGAGTAGAGGAGAGAATGAGAATGAGAAGTTCTGCCATCAGTCCGGAGAAAAAGAGATATGATAAATATTTTCATGTGATTATTTTTTCTGTCGCAGATGGAGATCAGAATGGTCTGGGGGAAGAGGAAAGTGCAGACACGCTGAGTCGATCAAGAGGAAGTACCATTTCGCCACAACCTAAGGAGAAGCGTAAACCTTTCTTCAAGAAGGTCAGTTTTACCTGCACTGATATAAGAGTTATCCCGGCCAACTTTGTATGTATTTCTTTGCGCTGAGTCCAACTTGTCCAGAAAGACTAACAGTCAAACTTGTCTATAAAGATTATCAAAGGTATACAGTCAAACCTGTCTAGAAAGACTACCAAAGATGTATACTGTCAAATCAGTCCATGGAGATTCCTCATTACTTAATTCACCTGCAATGGAGTTTTATTTTGTTATGGACTTTTTAGTCTCCATAATCTCAATAATTTGATTCCTGACATCACGCCCTACGTCTTATAAAACTGATGTCAGGTAGCACATGATGTAAGCTTTCCATCCCGCAGTCTATTCTACCTCTAGGACAGAACTGGAATTATGCGGTTCAATGAGTTGTTGTTTGACAGTGTAAGACCTGCATGGTTAGTGAGCTTTCTGCAAAAAGAACAAGTTGTACTTGACTGCCATTGGATGTTTTTGTTTGCATGATATGGCCTCCAGTCGTCCAGATCTGATTCTGTTCATTTATCGGCAGGGGAGAAAGGCCGGGATTGGATTGAGAGTCTGCCACAGAATTAGTCATCCATCATTCGTTATTGAAGAACTGAGCAAGTGGCTTGAAACTAAATTGATGACTCAGATATATGGGACAGATCAAAAGTATTAATTTAGTTGAAAGAAGAAACATTCTAGTATAACATGTCGAGTACAGATATCTTTGAACATGTGACTCTTATTAAAAGATTATTCCCATAAGCAGGAACAGTCAGAAACTTGCAAAGCCATGTTGTACATAGTATATGATGTCTAATACCGTTTACATGTATATGTAGGTACCTTCTGTAGTAAACCTTGCATGATGACAATTTGTATTACTTGTGGATGACTGACATGAGAAGTTGAGTAGAACGTCCTTCTACAAAGTGGATATTTGGCCATAATAAACAATAATACACAAGTCTTTTTAACCTTGAGAAATATGACTTTATCCTGCAAAGGCGTATATTTCTCCATATTAACAGCTCAATCACTTAAAAAACAATCTATTCACTCAGTGTGTTGTAAGCTATTGCCAGAGAGTCTGCTTCTGGCCGTTGAAATAAAATTTTTGTACAAGGTAACTGCACTGCCCATCCCCCCCCCCCCCCCCCCAAAGGAGAAGCAAAAGAGGGAAAAGGTTTTGCTCACCACTGCTCAGAGAACGAGTTCCTGTATGCATTAGGGTTTTATTGAGTGAATGGAATTCACATTTCTCCTCGTATATCAATCTATCAACTCTTATCTTGACTCATTTTTGCACATGTACTGTTCAGCTTGTATATGCCATGAATTTGGTGAACTGTTGTTCATCAGGTTAGACATTACGAACCTTCCTTCATTCTGAATTTTTATCAGTTGCCAATGCATTTTTACTCCATTATTCTGTCTGTCTCCTAAACATTCTCTCGGAAGTCTTCCTTGTATCTATGACTGGTAAAATACTGTATATAGTCATGGTCTTTTGATGCTCTCCTCATATGGACCACGTGGGAATCCAGGAATAATTATCTAAAATCTTTCTCACCGCAGAGTAGAAAACCTCATAATCTTTTATCCTTTAGGCTATATCAAATCATTTAAAGGAGCCCCCATAAATTCTGATTATTTCCACTGGGGATACAGCAGATAATTTGAGAATAGCAGACACAGTCTGTATTTTATGGAAATGTGAAAAGTGATCCACTGTGTTCTTAATTATGAGATGAAAATGATTATATGCAATGTATAAAGAGAATATGGAAATAATCTGTATTCATTATTTTACATCCACGCTTCTCAGCCTTTCTTAAACCCGAGGCTCACTTTGACTCTTCATTTTTTTATTTTTTCATTTATTTTTTTGAGGCCCACATAGATAAATTGAAATCTTTTTGATTTCATTTTTGGCCTACATTGCCAGCCCACCTGAGACAGCTTTGCAGCCCAACAGTGGGCTGCAGCCCACCAATTGAGAGGCTCTGCAATTTACATGATCATGATTAAAATACAAAATGGAGAGCTTCTTTTCTAATCATTTGAGGTGTTTATTAAATGTTTGATGGTGTTGTCCTCTTTCTGGTGTTCATAAATGTTACGTTGTTACAAGTGTCAAAATAATGAAAGGTATGATTTATCAGGTGTTATTTTTGGTTAGACATTTGGCTTGATTTGGTATGCACCATGTAAACTAACTTGTCAATCAATGAGAGACACATAATGACACATTCACACCTCTAACATCTACGTCTTCATTTTTTTTTTCTCCTTTTGTGCTTATTTGCAGACGGAGAACGTTCCTCCATACGATGTGGTTCCTTCCATGCGACCAGTGGTCCTGGTTGGTCCGTCACTCAAGGGTTATGAAGTCACAGATATGATGCAGAAAGCTCTTTTTGATTACTTGAAAAGGAAATTTGAAGGAAGGTGGGTATATTGCTCTGCTGTGAAAGCTGTGCATGCCATGTTCAAATGAACATGACTTATTGGAGCAACATTACATGTCAGCTGACATTACATGTCAGCAGTCAATGCAACAGCTATTGTTACAAAACAAAGCCCTCAGAAAGATGAAAATAAAAACCTGTCCCAATATCAAGTTGTAAAATAAAGAGTATATCTACTAAAGTATCTTCACAAATTCCACACAAATTTTTCACTGATATGCCTCAATGTCTCAATGCCTCAGTTTACCATATGCCTTTCACGGTAATCACAGTACAACATTTTCAGTGGTTTATCGGTCTAAGCTGTATCAAGGCAAATGTAATTAAAAACTGCAGTCCCATATTTTACTCCTTGTTTTGTTTCAAGCATTACGTACATTTTTGCAAAATGACACTGTTATAGCACTTTATTCTATTCTCAGACAGTGATATAGCGCATGACACATTAACATTTGATCTTTTACAATATGCTTCGTCATTGTAGGAAATAAATGTTTATAGAACAGGATGATGAATTATAAAGACATTAATGAGATATACATCATGTAACATTAAAGTATAATGAATATCACTCATGCTAAGCTTTAATATGATTTGTTACTCCTTGTTTAGGATCTGCATTACACGTGTGACAGCGGACATTGCCCTCGCTAAGCGGTCAGTCCTCAACAACCCGAAAAGTCGACAGATCATTGAAAGATCAAACAGCCGCTCCTCCAGTATAGGTAGGAAATTCAGCAATCAAATTGATAATAACTTAAGAGAGCAAGAAACATTAAATCTTAGGACACATGCACACTTTCTTAGATGAACCTACTCTAGAACCAGAAACATTCACACCTGATGAACTTCCACAATTATGTTGCCACTGGTATTCAATGCATCGTGTAGACAAGAACGATCATGTGCATTTTACTTTCCCAAATCTTGGCTCCTCGCAAAATTTGTAAAACTTCACACAGAAATTTCTGGTTTTACAGTGCTTGATTTGTCAGGTCTCATGGTGACTGGGAGAAATGTTTGAAAATTATTTGGAAAATCAACAATTTAAAAAAAAAAAATTATTTTGCTGCCATACATATATCTACAGTAGATGTGTGAAGTATCCTATGCAGCATAGTTGACCCATTTTCAAGATGCAGTGCAAGAAAAAACTACAGGAATCTTTCGTCCTGATGCAACTTTTTTTTTTTTTTTAGTCTTCATCACTATATATTAGTATTCTGTAGTCAGCTGAGATCTGTGCAGTTGCTGTCACCATGTAGAGTTAAGGAAATGATTGCAATTATCCAAGTCATGACTTTAAATGGGAACATGTTTCCATGAGCAACTGGATAATATGCACCATATTTACTACAGATTATTCAGAAAATGGGCTAGGATGGCTTATAAGGAGATGTCAGATAAGCTGCCAAAGCACAGGTTGTAAGGGAGGTGTGTCTCTGACGCATAAATAGCTGGAACCAGAAGGTTTTGATATATTCCAAGAGAATTTGAAAGGAGCTGCAATGGTACCAGTATCCAGTCAAGAACAGACTGTACTGTAAAAGTGGAATTTTCCGTGCATTTCGTGAAACCAGAAGCTAGTGCAAAAATAAAAGCATGCAAATATTTTTGCCTGCCATATGTTCCAGTACCAGTATAATGTACTGATTTCCACGAAATTAAAAAAAAATGCGAAATTCATCTTACCCGGCCAAGTGTATAGAATTACTCACATGAAAATATCCACTTTTACAGTACATTACTGGAGACAGGAAGAAGAGATGGCATGAAACTGGTAGTAAAATACACTCTGTCGTGACTATAGAGGGAGCTATATTTAATACCAAACCATGATCCTAACCCTCACCCAATTATATGCATGATGTAATGCGCTAAACACTAATGCCAATGGTTTGCAAGCAAAATACACGCTTGTAGGATAGTTCATGATCTCATTCTTAGAAAACTGTAATGGATAAAGGAAGGCAACAGAGAATAGTTTGACACAAGTCATAATTTCTTGGCTGGAGAATGATTGTTTTTATTTAAAGAGTGCAGGTCCAGATCATTTGACTGTAGCTCTTTGTCAGTAGCATCACTTGTTTACATGTATTTCTTGGCATGATACATATACAAGGTTGAACATTGTTTATGTCTTCCAAAACAGACTACAATTAGTATTTGTGTAGCAAAAACAGCAGGAAGGGGGAAGAGATAGTAGCTAGAAATGTGTGTTTTTTATAATGTTTTGTTGAATCAAATGAAAATCACAATATTTACAAACAATTGGGATGATTTACAAGAGTGGGGTAATAAAAAAAAAGTGCAGAAAGAGAGAGAGAGAGAAGAAAAAAGGAGCATGCAACCCATGAAGTCGCCAAGGGGAGTAATTTTCAACGTGTGGCTGAGGATAATAAGTTTTACATCGTTGGTTGGTCAGGGGCATCCCGAGACAAGGCAGACTTCATGCAGCTGTCATACCACATCGACCAGACATTTTCCTAGAAATGTTCATTGTATCATTTGACCTTTTTCTCTTGCAGCTGAAGTACAGGCGGAGATAGATAGGATTTTTGAGTTAGCACGCACCATGCAGCTTGTGGTCCTAGACTGTGACACAATCAACCACCCCAGTCAGTTGGCCAAGACTTCTCTCGCCCCAATCATTGTCTACGTCAAAATCTCCTCTCCAAAGGTAAGATGCCCAACATCATGCCGATTCCTCTCTCTCATACCAGCCCCACAACCATAAAAGCAACATATGTGACCTGCTACAACAAATGGATCCGAAAGTCGGGGAGGTTGATTTTCAGAAAATGGCATGACATTATTTCCCTACTCTTCTGCTATAATTTCATATATAACACTACTCATAAAAGTACTCCGTTGCGGAGATATCAATGATTTTATGAGAGCATGTCGAGTTGTCTAGGAAATCAGCGTTTCGAGAAAACCGCCTTCAAAATTTTCCTTCTGGTGCAATTGTGATCAAGGGGAGGTAACCAATTTTCACCTCTTGACAAGAGAAAGTATGCTCATAGCAACCTCCGCAATGTTCATTCAAGCTTAGCACCAGCAGTCTACTATACTAATATTTTGTGAACTCTGATGACGAAAGACCTGAAATCGCCCATGTGGTAAATTATGATTTGGTATTCTAAACTTAACTCTCAACAGCAGCAAAATGTACCTAATGGCAATCTTTTTATTATGTTAAATTTACATTCTGTCTTATTCATCATTTTCTTTCTTTGATTGACTTCATTCTATGCTTGTGTCTCTCCCCTTGCCTTTCCTCCATTTTCTCACAGGTTCTGCAAAGGCTAATCAAGTCACGGTCAAAATCACAGAGTAGAAACATGAATGTTCAACTAGTGGCTTCAGACAAACTTGCGCAGTGTCCACCGGTAAGATTACAAAAGTTGTCAGAGTCAAGGATAAGAAAACTGCTGGTCCCAAAGACTTTTTTTTTATAACGGGAATCACCTGTACTTGGTTTATATTCTAAATGGCCTGTATTAATTGATTAGAGTGATGGTTATAAATAACTTTCTTTCTCTATCTGTCTAACAAGAATAATTGCAGAAGCAACCAGAAGCTGTACCCTTTGTCATTTAACTACTTTCAAAGTAAACACTGCTGAAGAGGTAGTGACTTGGGGAATCAGAAGGATGGTGTCTTTGCCGTACATCATGGTTCCTACCAAGAAAGAAGCAATACATTGTAGTCTAGACTTACATGATAGTTGAATGAACTTTCTCCAAGTATGTCAAGGTATGTGCGTAATGCATCCATTCTATTCATTTGAGTTTAAGTTAGAAGGTCAATAAATCATTTTCTGCAAGATACATGTTTATTTCTTTGATGCTATTGTTCTTGCCACCAGGACTTATTTGATGTGATCTTGGATGAAAACCAGTTGGAGGATGCATGTGAACACATGGCTGAATACCTGGAGGCGTACTGGAGGGCTACTCATGGCCCGGAGGCCCAGACTCCACCCAAGTCTGGTCCACAACACAACTCACCAATCCTCCAGAACCTCCTGTCACGCGTTGGCTCCCACCGTAGCCACGACGGTCGGCAGGACAAAAAGGGTGACCACCACCACAGCAAACGGGGCAAGGACGAGTACGATGGGAGTGACCCCAATGAGCCTTATGAGAGCGGTTACCGCAGCGATTCACGAGAGCATCCCGGAGATTACATGCGAGATGAGCGGGAGCGAGGTTACGATCGAAGGCCAGCGTCGCCGACAGATGGGAGAGGGACTAGCTATGGCTACGACAGCGAGAGACGAGATCGAGACAAGGACAGAGACTATGATCATCACGGAGGAAGGAAACATGGAAGAGAGAGAGACAGGACTCGTGATGTAGAGAGAGGGCCTCATGATAGAGGTCCAAGGGAGCGGCACTATGCCGAACGCGACGCTGTAAGGTACGAGAGTGAGCACACTCACGATCGACGAGAACAGAGAAATCGCTATGCAGACAGAGAACGTGATCGCTATGACGATAGGCCGCAAGGCAGTGAGCGAGGACGTTACCCGCCAGAAAGGGGTTCCAGCTCCCGCAGTGGACACAGTCGGGATCACGAGATTGAGATGGAGGAGATGTTTGTGAGGCAGAGAGGCCGGGAGGCTCCTTACCCAGAGCAGTACCAATCAAGGTACCCGGACTCCAGGGAAAGGGCACGCCGGGATGCCTCGCCCGGGCCTCGACAACGGTCAGGTCGTCCCTGACGCTGACCTCTTACTTTTCACCATTTAACGGTGGAGCCAATTTATTTTGAAGTTACCCAATGCTGACGGGGTGCGCAGCCCTGGATGGAGTGGAGTCTCATGCCCCAGAGCATGGGTTTTATGTGTTCCAGCCATTGTTACCTGCTAGCATTCTCTCTATGGAGTCTCAGCAATTGTAGTAGTTTGTGTCCAGCAATCTTTCTACTACCTTTTTCTATGAAATGGCTGTTTAACCTCAAGAGTTGCCTGATGCCTGATTTTTTAATATGCTTCTCTAATGTCAGAAGATCTTTGGACTCGGCGCATTCTCAACGTATTGATGAGTTGAAGGGAAAGCCAGGGAGCTTAGGGTGAAGGCTGGTGGTGGGTTTGAACCCAGCGTCTTCGGTTGATGCTTGGGTGTGATTGATTGCAGTACTGACCAGATGTTCAGTGCCATGTCACATGACCACGTCAGTCATGTGACTTATTTTACAACCATGTGACAAATCATGGATCAACTGTGAGTCATGTGACCGCACGAAGTTTGCAGTATATGTGCCTATTATGTTCTGTAACATTGAAACATTTCACGCTTCCAGTTGGGAGCAAGCTCTACTAACTTGTTTCACTGGATCACAGTGTTTGTTTGATTCTGGCATGAGGTCACGGTATGTGACCTTTGTATCATGTGACAGTTTGATGATGCATCATGTCAACTTAGCAAGACACATAATATGTATTTTACCATATCTCTCAGTTCATGATTCCAAGAATTTTGCACAAAAGTTAAACACTTCACGCTGACTTGTGCACAGTAAGACTGGTAATACATTTGTACGAGATTGTTGATTTTATAAAAAAAAGAACTTTATTTACAATATTTTTTCTAATGTTTGACAGCAAAATGAAATAGCAATGATTTGAATGGGTGATTTGACAAAAAGCACTGCTGGCAGGGTTTGAATCACCTCACCTGTCACATGACTTTTAGTACTATGTGGCAGAAACCAAACTGAAACAACAAAAAGAAGACAAACTTCACATAGTGTGGTCACATGATGAAGAGTTCAATGATTCCAGGTTGCCATAGCGATGTGATTGGAGGTATTGAGGAAGTTGTGTGAATGCCTGAGAATGTTCTTTGACATGGATTCTTGGTTTGCTAACTGTTGCTGATCCTAACATATCCAAGTTTATTTCACAGTGGATGTATTCTTGTTCATTCTTTTCAAATTTTACTGCAGACTTTCCCATTGCATTTCTCTCTCTCTCTCTCTCTCTCTCTTTCAAATAGACAAGAGAGTTATTCGTGAAAGTAAAATAGGGTTCTATTCCTTTGTGGTACTTTGTAATTTTCTGTTATGTACAACATGCACTCTTTAAAGAGATTCACTCTTATGAGTTATTCTTCTACTTTTTCACAAATTTTCTGTCAGAAGATGAACATTTGTTTCTCAGTCTTTTTTTGTTGTTGCTTAGATAGGCACGAGGTTTCTTCCAAAATTTGACACATGATACTATACATAATGATGTTGGTTTACATTCATCAGTGTAAATTGAACAGGGGTTTGTGCTGTTTCCCATGTATAGATCAATTTAAAAGACAATTTTATCATAAAAGTGTGTGCTTTGTAGAGACAAGATGTTATTATATATATGAATATATTATATCTATTATATCAAGCTAGCGAGAGGGCATTTGGTGTTGAAGTTATATGTATTTGGAGAATGGAGATTCTGACAATTCTGTCCTGGTCATCAGATTCAGTGTGAGCAATTCCCTGCTTTTCTCTCAACGTGTGTCTTATGTATGAACTGTAATCCTACTCAAAGAAGGCAGGGATACCAGAACAAATGACAAAAACAACCTGTTTTGTTTGTTTGTTTGTTTGTTTGTTTTTTAGATAAGCGCCAATGAAGAGCAAAATGTGTAGCACTCATTTCCAGTTTCAACATGACCACACGTAGCTTTAAAATGCATCTACCAGTTAGTGACCGCTTCCAGAAAAAAAAAAAAAAAAATAGACTGATAACATTGCTGACATAAGACTTCAGTCTGACAAGAAAGAAAAATAACAACAAAGAATGACTCAGTGGTATGTCTAAGGATCGAGTTTACTGGTTGGATAATTTCTTCTGGCTTTTATCTATGTTGTGATTGTTATGAGACTCTTCCCTTTAATGCAGTCATTGTTGCTGAGAGTGAAGAAGGAGGGAATCAAGAGACTACTGGACAGGTGCACCTGAGAAGAAAGAGATAATCTCTTTATACGAAGTCAAGCTCATGCCATTCTACCTACTGACTAATGAATTTGCCCTAGGGATTATATCTTTGAATGTGTAATGATTATTTTAATTTACAAAGCACAAATATACAATATCAATTGATCATTGTCAAATGGAAAGAAGTGGTATATTCCCCAACTAGTAGCTTGTTGGTTTTTTTTTTTTTTTTTCTTTCTCTCTTATTCTGCGAGCTATTCTTGGAAAATGTTAGAATGGTGTGAAAAGAATAAACAAAAGCTGCCAGAATAATAAAAAAACAAAAACAAACAAACAAACCCCAACTTGAAAGTGCAATGGAAAATTATCGTATATTGGAAGAAATTAGCCAGTCTGGAGATGCTAACAACAATATAGCCACTCGGACTTAGCCACGTATAGCTGGATTTATTGTTGATAGTGTTCTTGCCTTTTGAACGAAGTCTTGCACATGAAACTTTGCCTCAAACTTGAAAACCTCTTCTTATCTTGCCATAACTTTTCCCATTCCAAACACACACACACACACACAGAAAGAGTTAATTGGAAGAAAAAAAAAAGTTGCTGGTCGTAAAGGATTTGCTTCAGGTTTGGATCATATTTCTTGCTCATCAAATCAATAAAAAAATCATTAAAAAAATGAAATATTTCAAGACAGTGTAAAGTGACATGTCAACTAAACTGCTGTTACTAGGTATACATATATCTGAACAAATTTCATTTCTATTTGTAAGGAGTTCACTGGTTTAGTCTGACATGTTTCGATCTACTTTTCACATATTTTTGTATTTCTGTCTGCAAACTTGCTTCAAGTTGAGAATCTTCCAACACACAAGGGGTTATTATTCCTTATTACAGCATATGCTGCTATATCCTAATACCAAAATGATATTAAAATGACACAAATAACCCTGCCCTAGAGTGTAATGTATCATTGTCAAATATGCTTTTATTCTCAAATAGACCTAGAATGTTTGGTGGACCACCACAATTTAATACACCATCAACAAGCCAGCCTGTATTTTTATCAGTAAAAGTATTCTTCTTTGCAATCAGAAGCACTATAACAACAAAAACAAAATAATACTAATAATCACAACTTACCTCCTTTAAAAAGAAGAAAAGAAATAAGGAAAGACGTTGGTTCCACCCCTCCCTTTCTCTCTAAAATAAACCAACAATGTATAACAAAAAAAAGACATTTATTGGTGGCATGTATTGCAAATTGGTCTGAATAGATAAAAATCCCACAACCCCTCAAAATATATTTTTACCAATGTGAGACAAAGAATCTTTTTGGTAAGCTCCAAAGCTGCTGCTAGGTGATGTAGTCTTTGTTTTAGGCATAGATGATATCAACTACCCCCTCCCTTTTTTATATAAAAATGTGAAGAAAGGAGCACAAAATTGCTTCCTTTTCTTTTCTCCAAATTGTGGGAGATCTCATCTAAATTACTACTTGCTGTGCAAGATTGTACATAGGATTCTTGTATGCGATGGAAGAGTTTTCCATGCAAACACTAAGGCAGGTGTGTTGGACACCGTTCAGTCTCGTCTCATCTTATCTGTGACTCTTTAACTGGTCTATGTGTGTTGTCTGTCTGCTCTACATGTCCATGGTGGTCGCCAGTGATTGTAATGTGATCTCGTACAGCTCTCTTTCTTGGATGGCTGGGCCGCTGCAGACTCCAACCAATACTGCAAGCCCACAAGTGACGGAAAGCATTGGATGAAGTGTTACTATGCTGTGTCAGAGAAAAAAAATAACAGATTATCTGTAGTTGTAGAGTTAGAATTTGTAGCTGATTTTTTGAAGCAAAATGGAACAAGTTCTGTGTGGAAACCCGAGATGGGTGGAACGTTGGCAATGTACGCTCAAGTACACTGATGTGAATAAAACAAATGCATACCATCAAACTTTATGTACATAATGACGCAGGCCTCTTGTTTAGCAAAACAAAAGCAAAAAATCATAATATGACATTTCCAGCAAGGGATGGACGAGTTAGTACATGATAGTGAGTCAACAATCATTTCCAATCTCACTTCTGACAATATTTATGACTTCAAGTGAGTGGTTCAGTCCCCTGGTGAGGTGTAATCAAGTATGTCATGTAGATTTAGTACTAATATCTTTGCATCTATATACACTCCACAAACCAGCATGAAACAATTAAATGTACTTCATTTGTACATACTGTGATAACTTGTTCACTCATCCTTAGACGGCTTAGTCAGAATCAAAGCATATTTGCCAATTATTCAACATATATAACTGCATATTCTTCTTTGAATATGAACTTTGGACATCATTTTCAGCAAGAGCGCAGGTTATTCAGTCCTAATGTAATCTGAGAACATTTCCTACTAAACATTTGTGACATGGACTGTAAACTTACAAGTTAAGTGTAGGTTGTGTGATTCCCACTTATTACTTTCAATTCCTTTCAGATTGACTAGAAATTTAAATGGATGTACCTAACAGTTTTTGCAGAAAAAAAAATATCCATGTGTTTGTAAGAACATATTATTCTGAAACAGTAACTATTATGTACCAGGTATCCAACCAATATTTATGAAGGTTTAGTCGAGTGATGCAGGATAAAGAATTCATGAGAAATGAAAGATGTTATGTCAGTGGAGCTACAGTAACCATCTTATCTGCACAAAACTTTGCACTAGTATGATAGATTGTACAATGTTGTAGTGTAGTGCAGTGGTTATAAGATAGAGCAATGACAAATGGACAATGTGTACATTAACAGGTGATGAAATATACCATGCTGTCACTTCCTCGCTATGTATATTACATGGTTGTCAATATGTATGATATATTTACCCATGAGTACTTCACTTCAGACTATTACATGCCCATACTCTCACTGAAGGAGTTAACGGTATATATACCTCTTTTGAAATGGTAGATGCATTATGGAGGTAGACAACATGCGTATGTTTCCTGTTGGCAGAAGTAGCAGTGAATATTTCTTGTGTCACAAAGACATATCTCGGCTGTGACTCCTGGAGCGCATCTCTTTAATTGTAAATATATTGTATAAGATCATTGGAGTATTCCAGAGCACATCAGAGGCATGTGCGTTGTTCATGACATATTTATTGTATATTCGATATGCCTGGGTATTGTGTATATTGATAGAGGGTTATCATCCTCGCTACAAAGGCTTGTCTAAATAGAAGTGGAATAATTAATGGCACATTTAATGGAACCATCCCTCTATTTACTTTTCTATACTTATCAAGAAAGAAAAAAACCCAAACAAACTAATAAACTCAAACAATTCACCATTATGCATGTTTCGATAATAACGCATATTGAAGGATTGCAGTCTCAGTGTTGGATAGCCAGTCTGTCACTGAGGGGTTTAAACTGTTCACTTCTCAGCTCACGTAGATTTCAACATTATGTTCATGACTGAGCTCCAGTTTAAGAAGTAGTCAATTTTGGAGAGAACAACAGGCAACCCTAGTCCAATATAAGTTGTCCTCAAAGTGAAGGGAGGGAACTTGCATGTGTTCTACCATGATAAACTACTTCCCACTCCTCTCTTTAAGTGCCATTTTATTTTGCTATGACAGAAACAAGATGTCACTCTATTCAAAGTGTCTGTTAAATTGTAGCTTGTATTTTTTCATTTCTTTTTACCATTTGATGCAATTTATCTTTCAACACTGGCTGTTGTTGTTTTTGCTCAAAGAATGTTGTATTTGAGCTGTTGTTTCTTGGAAAAAAAAAGAAATGTCTACCAAGACATGTTTTTTTTTTTTTCAATTATTGCTGTATGTCAAATGAAGAAAGGTACCAGATTAAATCACTATATTATTAGTTATTTTGTAGTGTTTATATTCATTATCAATATTCCGATGGAGGATTTGATAAAAGCTTGTGCCTTTTCTCCTCAAATGTACGTAGGACGGTGTATGTGTTTTAAATTCAATATTTGAGATTTAAAGCAAACAAAACAAACTTATGCTGTTATTTCATTTGCCAGAAGCAGGGACAGGTTTGTGTTCAAATTTAGCTTGTTTTAGGGTCTTTTGCCAAACGCTGTGAGAGCGAGATAGTCTTTATCTCAAGACCATGTCGGATTGTTTCATACAGATTGAGTTCAGTGTGTGATTTTATTCAACATGACGTATAGGAACTGACTTTGCTTATTCGCCAAACTTGAAAGTCTATGATTTGCCCCTGCCAGTCCCTTAAACGGAGAGCAGTCTTATGTCATCATTTTATGTTCTCTACAAATCTATTCTGACCCCCCCCCCCCCACCCATTTTCACATCGGGCTCCCTTCTATACACTGTGCAAGTTCACCTGTCAGTATCCTCAGTAATGTCTTTGACACCTTATCTACCAATCATTCTCCCTGTACTTTCTGCAGCTGTTCCCTACAATGTGTCTCTCTGCCTCTTTCGTTACATCCCATTTCATTCCTGTCATGCATGAAGGTGAAGCTTTTGAGAATCCACTACATCCTGTCTCGATGAGAATTCCCAAATTTCATCTTTTTGCAGGTTTTATTGTGGCCCCGTACTTTCACCGTCTCCTGATATGTTCACCAATAACAGAATCCCAGGCAAAGGAAATCTTTCTCAAGTCAAATGATTGAATTGTGTGTTTGTTTACTAAGATTTTTTCAGCCCCTTAGCCTCGTGAAATATATTCATTTGCATTGTTTGAAATTAAATGTTCAGGATAATCTAGAATACAAGCTGCTTACAGAATTGGGCTTGGAGTAAACCCATGCAATAGAAAGTAATTGAATTCAGACAAGATGACAATATTTACTAGCCTCTGAAGTGAAGGTGTATTCAAATTTTCTTTCTCACTGTCCATCTTTTTTTCTTTCTTTAAAGACAAGGCCAAAAATTAGCCAATAGTGCCTGGAGTAGTGTGCGAGGTCAGGTTGAACCCTGTGACAGTGAGCTGCTTCTGGGGCCCAAACCTTTGACCTACTGGACATACTTATCCAGTAGCCAGGGGGGTAGAAGAGGGGCATGGTGTCATTCTACCTGCAAAGAGATATTTCAACTGATTGTGCATTTTTGGCATATTTTGTATTTCCCACTTTTCATTTGTACATTTCTCTAGTGAACTCTCTCCTGTCTGCATATAGCATGCAAGAAAAAAAAAAATTATGTACAAAAATCATGCAATGTACAAACTCGCTTTATTTTTCACCCTGTATACACCACTTTGTTTATTTCGACCCCGCCTGACCTCAAGGTGTGGCCTAAAGACTGCCTGGTCCTGCTCTAGGGAATGATATTCAGCTCGTAGGATAGGTGAGTTAAGAGGATACCTTTCTAGCTCTGCTCTGCCATGTAGAGAAAAAGCGACATTTTTTCTATAATTGTTGACTTTGGAGTTGTGTACCTCACTAAGTTGTTTGATTGTATGTCATTACTGGTGATATTAAGACTTGTTCAAGAGTGATGTGGTGTATTTACAACAAGGAGATGGGCAAAGACATAAAAAATAATGTAAAACAAATGTTCTCAGCTGACGACTGGACTATATATATATATCTATATGTATTTGGTGCAATGAAATGTATACAGGTCAGTTGTGTGCCAAGATGTACCGACATACGCTGCAATGTGAGTACAAGCAGTGGCTACTTTGATCAGCTGGTAGACTGATGTTGCCATCAATCATGTGTGGTGGTTTGTGGTATGCAATTCCCACTCGTGTGGTTCGGCACACGTATGATTGTTAAAACAAACAAAAGGATTGAAGTGGGTTAACAAGAGGCTGATCACTATAGCTACTGTCTCTGTGAAAATGATTGTCTTGTAATCACTTTTTAGAGTTACAAACATGTATGACATGGTGAATATATCCACAATAGTCAAGTATTCCAATATCTAAATGATGTGCCGAGTACAGAGTAACATATCCACAATAAACACAGATAAATCGTGATGCTTATTGGACTGCTCAAATAGGGAACGTGTTTGTATTGTACAGGAAAAACTCCGGCATATTACAGAACCTGCAAGTTAGCCAGTCCCCCATCAGCATTTTCCTAACTTTTCCCCCATTTATCGGTGACAAGAAAAGGCTAATTAGCCCAATTTTGATTACTGGTAAACTACCTACTCTGCTCCATGACATGAATAAAGTCTGTGTCTTGTCTTCTGAATTATGTCATGTAGTATGTTACTAACAGCCAAACAAAGATATGAATATGCTGCACTAACAAACGCGTCTCTCGTGTAACTACTAAACATCTGAATTCCAAGGATGTCAGTAGGAGATGATAATCTTTAAAAAGAAAAAAAAAAAAAATCTAAAATCAGTAATCAAAATTTGCAGCAGGGGTTACGATTTGCATGTCTGGAAGTAAGTCTATATGTTATAGTCTCTGCAATCAGACTGCTAAAGCATTTCATTTCTTCTCAGAGTGGTGTCTGCTCAATGCAGCTTGGTGTACAAGACATCACTCTTGACTGTCCAATTATGTTATCCCCCCCCCCCCCCCCATGCTCATTCAGTCCAGTGGGTGTTGCTCAGATGGGTGACAAGTGTATGGTTGTTGAGACATGTTGTAGAACACCATATGCAACGTTGCTGCATGAAAACCGAGACTGTAGCTTCTGGCATTGTCTGCATTTTATGTTATACATTGTAGACAAGTTACCCTCTAGTTCCTGACCAATCTAGAATTGGATGAGCTATTACGTCAGAGTCATCCTAATGTGCTGCTTGCTTTGCTCTTAATTTGTCCTTTCTTAAGTTTGTCTACCGTGATGCCAGACTGCTTAGCAAAGCCTGTTTTTCATGCCATCTCATGCAAAGAACAAGAGAAATATTCAGAGTTCATTTAGGTAGCTAACGCGCACAATAGGCAAGGATCGACTGGTACCTGTGTTACCGTATATCCTGCAATGTCAATGGTAAGCGTAGGAGGCATGGATGTTACAGGTCTGCGTGACAATCAGTCTTAGAGCTGCAAGCAAGTCATGGTTAAAAATGGACGACACTTAAACATATCTTGAATACGTACACTTACTCCCTTCATAACAGTAGATGACTTGTTGCAGGTTCCTATATATTGCTGTATTTGATGTAAAGCCATGACATTAAATGTACGTCAATTCCTACTTGTATCATGTGTATGTTATATATCATAGAATCATGATATAATTCACACAGTAGAAGGCAACATGTAGAGAAGCATACTCAATAAAAGTTTGATGTGTGTTAAAGCAAACTACACAAAAGTCTTATAAAAGATTCTAACAAAACTTGTATAATGACAGAGCGAGGGGAAGGTTGATATATCATTACTACTATTATATCATGACTATGCTATGTATGATTATTATATATCGTTGATACTATTATAAATATGTAAACTCTCATTAAGATGGAAAACTGGTGTTCTATACAATGTACGGTAGTACCATAATATTATGGCAAGTTGATCATTATTCTAGTTACATCTATGGCACAGCAATGGATTCATGACTAAATCATGGAATGAACGTAGTGATTTCTTTTACAAATAAACATTATATGCCTCCAAAGAGTGTTTCATTTCTTGTCGTATGTTTGTAAGTGATGTCTGGGGAGATTATGATAAAACAGCGGAAAGTGAGGGAATGGAAAGAGCCGAGAAAGAGTCGTATGGATGTTGGCTACACAAAATACACTGGTAAGAATGAATATATTCAAAAGTGACAGATCCACATTTGATGATACATATGTATTTGGCAATAGGACATTTACAGCTAATGTGTACCCACATTGAATAAAAATACAACATTAGAAAAGAAACAACTACACATACTTTTCTTTGCAAATTGTAAAATACTGGTAAATCTTTGGCAAAATATTCTTAAATTATGTATGACTATTTTGGAAATTTGTTGCATGACCAGGAATATACTACTTTATGTCTCAAGTTGAAATATTAATTGGCTGAAATTATATGTTGCACATTTGTTCTTTGTAACTTGTTAGAATGGCATCATAGATACTGCTTATTTGAAGTAAACCATTTCCCTTAATGCCAAGACTTTGGAAATACACAACAGGTTTGAAAAGACCCCTTTCTAAGATGTGGTGTACATGACAAATATTTATAATACCAATATATAAATCACTAATAAAAATGTGACCCGGTGTCACGAAACCAACAAAAAGTTACCAAACATGGATTTTTAGTTAAGGACAGATTCTGAAAGAGCAGACTTTAAGCCTTTAAAATGATGTATTTACTCAATTCAAATGGTCTCTCCTAACCTATCTCAATATTTGCAAGAATGCACACACGCTGGAAAAGAAAGAGAAGAAAGGCTCTGAAGCATAGGGTCTACTGAAGCTGTGGGGTAGCTGTGCAATGAATGGGACAAAAAAACAGGATGTAAACTACCATAGCAAAAACAATGAAGGGATTATCAGATTAAGCTGAAATTATGCATGCTTTATTAACACATTCTATCCATGATAACGCCAACTTTGAAAGCAGTGGCATCTTATCAAAAGTTATTACAAGTTGAAAGTGAAGAGTGTGTAAAGGATTTTCAAGAAATGAAACGGGGCATCTAAGACATACTTACACTGTAATCACACTATATATTCTATATAAAAAAGTGTTTTAGGAAAACTGCTAAAAATACAGTTTCCCATTTGTTTTATGATCCCAAACTATAGAATAATGTAGAAGAATAGCTCTTTCAGAAAATATGAAAGACTCAAGATTGAATAGGTTGACTCGTCTCACTTTTTTCGAGTTCTCACGTAAAATCAAGTCATGTGACTTTTTGTTGGTTTTGTGATGCATGGTCACAAATAGTTGTGCCCTTTATATGATTATTCCTATTTTATATAATTGGGTTTATCACTCCATCCTTGGGAGTTCCAGAGACTACAACCCCAAGCACCTTCTGATCAGGAGATTCTCCCACCTGAAACCCCCAGCAAACGGGAGACTCCAACTTGATGTGCACGAAGTACCTTGGGTCAACAGGGTTCTAGATGCTCTCTTGAGTCTCATGCTACCTCAACCTTATTTTTCAACATACGATGGCACTCTAGGTAATAATGATTCAAATCATATATTTGGGCTTAATAAAACTTCATAATAATATTACTCAAGCAGATGCTATTTTCATACAATTACATCATATGAAATTGATCAGCATCTACAAAACCATACAAGTGAGAAACACAGAGCCAGGGCGGGAGAAATTTAACCTTAGTGGGAGAACGGGAGATTTTGCAAAAATGGGCTTTCGGCGAGGGATCTCCCGTCGAAAGCGGGAGAGTTGGAGTCTGGAGTTCCTACATCTTCATTTCCTGCCACGCCTTCACAGCATCTATATAAAAAGATGGGATTGGGAACTGCATTTGTTACCATCAATCTCTACCACATACACATACACATCACAGCATCTACATACACACAGCCATACAGAGATCATTTTTTTTTTTTTGTTGCATGTATCAGATATCGAAATGGTCACATCCCAAGGAAGAATACTGTGAATGTATGTCTGCAGTGTTACATTTGCGTTACCAGAAACGCAAGAGTGAACTACGAAAGTGTGACTCCATGTGTTTGGGGCCAAAAGTGTGCGATATGGATTCTGGTACAAATCAGCACAATAGATTGGATGCTTAACAGCGACTGACTAGCACCATGATTTCCACTGCGTTACTTTCACCCTGAGCAGCTGCAAAGTGGGAGCACTGTGATGTCATAAAGAAGAATTCATGTCAGGATCAGAGTTAATATTTTTTCATGTTCTTAAATTTGTGAATACATGAAGCATCCAGCCTGCACAATTTGTCAAAATAAAAATCCCGCAAATTATGTGGCATATACGAGTACAGTATTTGGTTGATGATATGGGTAGAAATCTAACTTATAATTCTTCTTCCCATTCCTGCCTGGACAGAGTAAGCTGGTAATAATCACTGCTCTGTATGAATACTTGGACTGCAGATATTTGTGCTCCACTAGTTTGATGGATTGAATATAAATGTACACAAGCAGTCGATAGTGGTCGGGTCTGTATGCTGGCAGACCGCATGCTACGTGCAAATGAATGAGATGATCTCACACACCCACCCCAAACACAGGGAGTCACACTATTGCAGTTCACTCTTGCATTTCTGGTAATGCAAATTTACTGTGCAGCACACACGGACGGGCAGAGTGCATATGCAGTAATCATATCTACGATAACTTTCCCCTTTTTATCATGACTATAACATTCTCACTTCTCAAAAGAAATGCATTTTCAAAACTTAATACATTTTCAAAGCTTACACTTAATGTTTCTCTTCCCAACAGATACCAATTACTCAGAAAACCTACAAAGCTTTTTAGTTTTGAGATACATGTAGATATAGTACAGTTCGACCTCGATTATCCGGCCTCTTTTTATCCGGAAATCTCTATTATCCGGACGCGTTCACGCAGTGAAGGACTTTTCTTTTTTCATCCAAAAATTGAGAAAAAACAGTGACTTCAACATCTTTTCATGGATCTATTTCACTAATTTCATAAGATGTACATGATAGGTTTCTCAATATCTAATGAGGTAAAACATGTATGATTTTCACATAAAGATATACTTTATTTTTGTGAAGAAGGGACTACAATTTTGCGCAGGCTAGCATAGATTACACCACCGTTGTGGGGTACGCTACCTGCCTAGCTGCCAATGCACTGGGACAGCAGCTTGGATGGCAGCTATATACATTAACATTGTGTCTCCCATATCCGCCCAATTCGCTTATCCGGATGAGCGCCGGTCCCAACATGGCCGGATAATCGAGGTCGAACTGTACTCTGTGTTATTCGTGTATGATCAAATAGAGCTCATGCTGTGCACTGGCACAGTGTGCACTGGCACAGCATTGTCGACTCACTGCCATGGAAATGAAATGAAGTAGCGCCATCTCTGTTTGAGTTTTTGTAGTTACATTGTACAGTATATATGCGATAGCAAGAATTCACAAATCATCACCTTAACCTGGACAAGACCAGAGATTATCAAAACATAAACATGGACAGTTAATGAACTTCTGTGATCTATTTCTCTACGGTATCTTGACACCAGTGAACAAGAGACTTGAAAACTCATCTTGATGTCTTATCAACCAATTTATTCATTTAATAAATGTATACAATGTTGAATGCTTTAAGAGTAAGTCACGATATGCGAAAAAAACAATTTTCATAGCTCCACACCAGCCATCCACCCTGTATTCTGAGTCTGAAACTACCTCAAATTAAAATCAGGATGACTTTACAGTGGAATGTAAGAGTCGAAGGAGAAATGTAAGCACTGAAAAAAAAAAAATCTATGCACAAATAAAATACATTTGTAGGTATCATGGGTTGAACTACAGGTAAGCTGGCTGATGGAATAATCTCTGAACTATTTCATGCATTAGTAGATCTTTTCCTATATAAGTTTTTAATCTTTGATTGGATTCAAAATTGAACCATACAGAATCTAGCATCTTTGTCAACATGGTTCTGTGTGGGACTAAATATTCAGTAATTTTATTACCGATTGCTCTTCTTTTTTTTCTATCTCTCTTCCATTCAATAGCAGCCTTCTTGAAGCAGAATGAGTAAAAGAATCTGATTAATGGTATACAGTAAGCCTACTACTATTCAAAGTGGCAAGGAAGATAACATGCTGTAAAATATCTATGTAAATGTGTGGATTTCACAAGATAACTAAAATGGGATCTCAAGGACCCGCAGTTCACACTGAACATGTGTGTCTTCTTCACGTTAAAACATGACAAAGAATGGTTTGTCATTTCCTTGTATAACTAGTGACAAAGATTACTAAACTGCACCTACACTGACATGAAACACATATTAGCAGAACACTTCTCCATCAAAGTTTGCTCATTACTACACTGCTTTGGCAGCCATGATAAATGCACTTCATATTTACAAGCTCATTCCTGAGCTTGGATAGAATTTATCTTACACTTGTTTTTTAAACTAATGCTTACAGCAATAAATTAAAGTCATAAAATTGTCTTCACATAGCTGTCTAATCTGCTCATACCCAAATCTGAGGTTACACCTGTATTGAGATAAAAACCAGGTGTAACATGTGTATAACCTGCTTTCTGCAATGAACAAAGAACTTGTCTTTCCTGGACAGAAAAAAAAGAACATAAAAGAGTTTTTAATGAATGTTTGCTTCACGAAAACCATGAAGGATTTGAAATTTGTCACAATAAATGTGACAATTAAGTCTCATCAGAGACAACAGATCATGTTTGCCCACCTACATAGAGTACCTGGCTGGTGCAGAATGCAAATTTTCTCTTGCATCTATCTGCTTTGGGGGAACAAAAATAAACAAACATTGTTCCTAAAGGTTACTGAGACAGTGGCCTGTTACACTTGTAACATACATTTTCTATTTAGTTTTTGTTGGTTTCTTATTCTGGTCAGAAATCTCATTCAAGTTTTATTCAAAACAATCTCCTTCTAGGTACGTGACAATGTAAGGCTGGTAATGAAAAAAAAAAAAAAAACCCACCTATGAATACAGTTTTTGCAACTTAAGTTTCACAGGTAACATGAACTTTGGAGTGCAGTGACATGGCAAGTGTGTCATGAAATCACCAAGAGACATGCATTGCTAACATACTTTAATGTTTGCTCATTCTGCAAAAAAAAATAAATAAATAAATAATGGCAAATCTCACCATTTACAATAAAAGCAGACCATTTCTTCATCTGTCTTTTTTTTGACTGACTAGTCATGTTGTTTTGACAAAATTCAGCATTACTTGCAAAAATTTCAGAAAAAAGCACACCCAACAATCTCCACTTGATAAAACAATTTCAGAGTTCATTGTGGTGACATAGTATTTCAAAGATATTTTTGTTTTCCATAAAAATTATATTATTCATTGCTGATGTAAAAATCTATAAAATCATTATCATCATACCTAAATCAAAATTGCATTGATCTGCACAACACATTCAGTGAGAAGATTTGCTCTTCTCATAGCAATGATGCACATACAAATGACCACATAAAATATGCTGCAAATGATAACAGTCCACTTTATCAGAACAGAGTTGACAAATCAAGACATAGTATAAACTAGTCTGTAGTTTTGTCAAACACTGTACAAACCTGACTTCAATATGTGACTTAATTGAAAGGCCATCAATTTCACTCTTCTACCAGTCTGAGGCAAACCATTTCTTTCCATGAGTCATGTTAGTGGTCAAAGAAAGCATGAAGAACAGTCTTTTCTAGTCTCCCCTCATCATTCCTCCCAAACAACAAAAATATCATCCTTCACTTCAGGCTGAATTCACTGTTGCCTACCAAGGTGCAATACCAGCAATCACATCTCCAGATTTTCACATGATACAACCAGATGAAACATAGACGGTCACAGAATCAAATCTTGTGAATTTCTCTCGCAAATCTGGTACAAATACAAACATGTGTTAAAGGTTATAACATTACATACTTGTATTCTGCATTTTTTGTGTGATAAGAAATACAGACAGGTCAGTCTGAACTTTATGAGTTGATTGAACTTTGGATGTTGAAGTTTCCAATCACCTTGCTCACATGCTTATCATGTTCACTCACACTAGAACATCTAAAACATGTTTGTTTGAGTCATTTTCTGTTGTTTTTGTTTGTAAACATGTTGATTCATTGTTGTGAGAGGAAGACCAAGTTGAAACTCAAAATAAGGAAAATAACAATCTTGTGACATAATCCAGACTAATTACCTAAAACTAATGATAACATCATACTGATGCAATACGGCCTTTAAAAATACCAAAGGATGCACATAAACTACTTATCTAAACATCAGGTGATATCATGTCAACTAAACCAAAAACCTACAATTCCTTACTTGCAAAAATCAGTGAGTATTAACTTTTACTGTGGTCACTGTGAAACATTACAGTATATCTTGGCACTGAAACAAAACAATACTTGAATAATGTCCTGCATTCAATTTCTTTTGCAGTTTTTAATGTCTTACTCCATCCCACTAAATAACAGCCTATTTCACTATTCCACTATGTGCAGCCACAAACTGCTGGATGACTGCTGCATTTAAAATTTTTAACCCAAGTTTATAAGAGATTCAAGTCTTCCTCACTGCAATGTGTCAGCGACAGGCTATCAACTGTATGCTCATTAAAAGTAGAGTCACCCAGATTATCAGTGTATGGCCATTTGTTTAGTTTTAGGAGGGGAAAAAGAACAAGCTGAATGATACAGCAAGTTTCGTTTGTGATATGCCTTACAGGTTCAACATGCAACATACAAATTGTACCTATTTCCACATGAGATAGATTTCATCATTTCAGATGCTTGGCATATTGATTTTAGATCATTAGAATAAAATATCAGTCAGTATGTATACAAGCGCGAGAAAACCAGACACAACTTTCTTGTGAAATGCTACAATGTATTCACTGAAATCTGTTCAGAGCTTACGCTGTTAGTAAGAGACAAGCAAGTAAGAGCGTGGGGACTGTTATAGAAGAGAGTATGATTGAAATCAAATAGAAAAAAAAAATTAAGATGACTTTGGTTAAATATCGACTAAATAATCAGGACTACTCTTTTCCCCACTGTGCATCTAAATGAAATTTGTATTACAAACAGTCTTTTGTTTGTCTATTTGCACTATTCCAACTGTAGGCACATGCTATCATGCAACTAGCACTGACCTACGGTATGATATTACAATGGGTTATTCGTGTACAAATGGAGTAGTCCCATCATTTGAAAACAGGGAATACATTCTTGGTCGCTGCACAAAATGACCACCTCAATATACAAGTAACTGGACTCTGCATTGCAAAATGAAACAACATAAAGTAAGAACCCTTACAGAGAAATTAACAATATTTGGTTTCCTTGGATCTTCCCCTCACAAAAATTCTGCCATACTTCTATCTTGCTTTGCTGTGAGTTGTAAAAGTACCAATATCACCTGGTTGGTTGTACTCTTTATTTGCACTTCATTGATTTGCTTTTTACCACTACCATACTCCTAGTAGTCTGTGTCTTAGTTCTTCCTGGGTTGCTGTAAAATGTTAGTTGGCCTGTTGCTGGCGCTCTTCTGGTTAGTTGGCATGACTTTCTCATGGTAATGTTTGATTGCCTCTGGCGGAAAGTCCTTGTTACCTTGGGAAGGAGCTCCGGATATTAGAACCTTGGTGTCAGACTTGTGCGGACTGCAGAGTGAATCATGAGAAGAGAAGAATATAGAATGAGATGATAAAATCTTGTAAATAACAGCTTCAATAAGACTCGTACTGTGGACTGCTGAATGAGTGGATAAAATCTTGTAATTGAGAACCTTTGGTACATCTTACTATGGACTGCTAGATGAAGACAGGAAATAAGATGCCACACACTTAAAGTAGTTTCAGATGAATGTTGACTGTGCAGAAAAACATATAAAAAAGTTTAAAAAAAAACACAACAACAACAACAACAACAACAAACACACATTGGTGATCAAAGAAAGTGTCCTACACTAGACCTTCTATTTAGAAGGCTGAATCAGTCTAAACAGTATCTTAAATGCAGCAAAATCATGTCTTTTAACTATAAGAGACAGTATAACAACCCATAACTGGTACAGGTTCAGTTGACACAACAAAGGACATGCATTGTACACAAACTGTGTATTTCAGTTGATTTACACGTATTCTTACTTCAAAGTCAGCCTCACACCTACACTGTAGCAAACATATACCCGGTACTGGTGTAACAAGATTCATTGATTTGATATCAAACTCGGTAAGTTCTGCAAGGAACACAATTTTGAGACAAGTTTAAATAAGAATATATCGCTGCACACAATTTGGGGACTAGTACTGAACAAAAGTCTCAATTTTCATTAATCAACTTTTTGAGAAACCTAAAAGGAATTCTGAATTTAGTCTGGATTAAAGAATAAACCATATCTGTGAGATATCTGTGTGAAAACACACCTGGCTTACGTACTGTTGATTCACTGGATGATATGAATGGCCTTCAGCTATCCCACACCTACAAATGTACACACACATTGACACTACTCTAGCCTACTATCAAGTCTAATTCCCTTATTGCTATAGATAATCAGTCCACAGTATGCAATTGACCTTCTTTTTTTTTTTTATCTCGGCCTTCATTAGAATGCATTTGTACTTGTAGTAAAGCAAAATGTTCATCAGTGTCCTTATAGCATGTTATATGAAAAGGAAACTTCTATAAAAGAATGGTACAATTTTATTAAGAACCCTTAATGCAACACAATTTGACTTCAGATATGTATATGAGACTAGACCTCACCACCAATTTATTATCTGCTCCATAATCATTTACATAATTGCAAATAATTAATATTCTTGATTTTCGTTCCTTTTTTTTTTGCATCCTCCTAAAACCAATCAACTCCCCCCCCCCAAAAAAAAAAAAACCAAACAAACAAACAAACAAACAAAAAAAATCACTCTCTCTTCTGAAACTATACCAATTCATGTACATGTGTCTGTGTTTATGTGCTTATCAACTGTGAAACATATCAGATCCTGGTGTTGCTCTTTGCAATATGCACACTAGACCAGCCAGTGTTATGTCAGAAATGCAATGCACGGTACCGGGTAGGGTGATATTGTTTAAAAGCATGTACCTACAAGGTATAGTGCTATTGCAAGTTGTGGGAGGGTCTTTGAATAGTCCAGGCTGATGCTTAAATACAAGGAATAAGGCTCATCTTGAGGACTTAGAGAGTTGTGGCCTAACATAAATGAGGATGCAACAGAAGAGGAAGCCATTTTTATAGAAATACATAGTTTGATCAAACAGTTAGGAGTAAAGGAAAGACTTACTACCAGATAATCTCCTGACAGCAAACAAGATTTTATCTGTACTTGGCACAGTGTGAACATCCTTTCTGCAGTCCAAGCAGATTTCTAAAGTTAGAAGTACAAGTGTATGTGTCCAACCACTGACTGCCCTATGGTAATGTGATACAACAATGACTGTCCTTAGGCAAGGGGCATGGAAGTACAATGTTGTTAAATACAACAGGCAAAGTAAACATTAACCAAGCAAATGATTAAAGTCCATTCTGACTGGAAAGAGAATTATCAAGCACATAAGTAGGTTGTTAGCAGGTTAACTTTAATGGAAAGACAAGAATAAGTGTAGTTGCAATAATAATCGTGTGAGGGTGTGATAATGTATAGAAATACCAGTACCTCTCTCACAATTATCATTTCATCTTACAGTCATAATGTTGGTGTGCACACATGATGCATACATTGCAATTATGTGACCCTGCATCACAAAACCAACAAAAAGTTGCCAGACATTGATTTTTTTGTTAAGGGCAGATTCTAAAAGAGCAGACTCTAAGCTTTAAAATGATAACTGATAAAAGAGGCTCTGAAGTACACAGTCTATTCAATCTCTTAATTAATCTTTACCCCATCATACGTGTAGCTGCGCAATAAATGGGATAAAAAAACGGATGTAAACCACGGTAGCAACAATAATGAAGGGATTATCAAATTAGGTTGAAATTGAGCATGCTCTATTAATACATTCTGTCCATGATTACTGCTAACAAATCAAAGTAGTAGCATTATTCTTTCAAAAGTTATTAGAGTTGAAAGTGAAGAGTGTGCAAAGGATTTTCAAGAAATGAAAAGGGGCATCCCAGACATACTTAATCTCACTACTTTACAAACAAAAAAAAGGGTTGTAGAAAAACTGCTGAAAACACACTTTCCCGTTCATTTTATGATCCCAAACTTAGGAAAAGTGAAGAAGAATAGCTCTTTCAGAAAATATGAAAAACTCAACATTGACTAGGTTGACCTATTTCACCTTTTTTTGAGTCCTCATGAGCAATCAAGGGGTGCCACTTTTTGTTGGTTTTGTGATGCAGAGTCACATATAGTGCAGTGCATATTCCAAGCCCCTTCCCTTCAGATTGTCTCACCTGACGACAGTCTCTACGATCTCCTCATCTCCTACGTCTGGCTCCTTGTTGGATACTTTCTCTGTCTGCACCTTGCCTGGTATTCGCACTCCACCAACTTTAACTGTAACAGGTAGAAAGGATTCACTCTTAGATATTGAATTGATCCACAATACATGGGCAGGTGCTAAAGGGAAATGCATGTTATAGCAAATCAACTCGTCCTCAGTGGGTTTACTGGCCTAGTATGTATAGCAATAGCTTCTTCAGGCGTATGGAAACTACACTTTACCATTGATGCCAGAAAGGTTTGTCTAAACAGATGGTGTTAGAACATGACAGGTGTTAAAAGCTGGTATAAACAAATCACATTATGTGAAATTTTCATGAAACAGCGGACATGCAGTTACACATCTGTATGTACTGCATTCACCATAAATCCCTCTGCTCAATGATTGTCTGGCTGCTTTAGACATGCTCAGACTCCAGAATTATTTCTTTGTTGTTAATGATCAAGTACAAGTTGCATGCAGTGACATAAGGCATAAGTTGTATTGAAGGGAACTGGAAGAGTGGCGTAAAGATATTACACTCTTTCAGCCAGAGAAGGTGAATTCCTGGGACAGCCTTTCTGCTGATACTGTCGAGGCATCATAAGTTAATGCAAGCTGCCCATATTTCGACCACAACACCGTCTAAAAATCAACAACCTTCTACACAGAATGAGTTCAGAAGAGAGCTACCAAAATGATTTCAAACATCCAGACATTATCATTCACAGAAAGACTGCAGACACTCAACCTTCCTTACCTTAAATACCAAAGAAGACAAGGAGACATGATCCAGATCATCTTTGGCCTGGACAGAATCCTAAGTAATGCCGTCTTTAAATTTGCTACTTCCAATACATGGGGCATAGTCTGAAGCTCAGCAAAAACAGATCAAGACCAAGCAAAGACAAAAAACCTTCAGCCGACGAACAATGAATGAAATTCTCTGCCAGAGAATGTGGTCAATGCCCATTATCAGCGATCACTTTCAAGACCAGACTGGACCGAACATGGGCAAACCAACGTTTCAGCTCGAACACATACATGTAGGCAAAAATGCTGACAGCATAGAAGAGAGCCAGACAAACCGAAAGAAAATACAGTGTAACACCAAAAGAAAAGGAAAAGAAAGGATTACAAGGGCAAGAACTAGAAGCCCCACTACTGTGACAACACTACACTACTCACAGGTTAAAGTGCACTACTCATGTGGCCTTTTTTACTTGCACCTTGAATTTAATAATAATATAAGCACAGTCTGCCTGCACTGCACTGGACACTCACTAGTCCCCTTGACGCTACATTCAGACTGATGGATCCTGTCAAGTACTGGTACCGAAGTAGAAGTAGTAGAAGCAGGGGCAGATCCAGGGGCAGATCCAGGGGCGCCTTTACAAAATTAATAAAGGGGGGGTGCGCACGCACCCCTCCCCATTTTTTCTTTGAATTTCTTTTGTTTTAACAAAAAATAAAGAGGGGGGGGGGATGCACGCCCGGTGCGCTCCCCCCTGGATCCTCCACTGATAAGTAAGCATTCTTCCAGTCAAAGTTCCACTCCAGAATCTTGGGTAGAGTAAATTTACTAGACCTATGTAGAAACTAGACATGTGCTTTTGCGCATGGTCGAACCTTGGTGCCGGCATAAACTGCATAAACTGACCACCTGCGGCCAGAGCAGAGTCAGAGGCATCAATGAATCTTCGGCTACTTTTAGTTTTATTTCATAATTCCAGGCTCAGGTTAGATCTGTTGAATGTTGAATTGTTGATTAACTTCCTTTGACTATAATACTGGGCATCATCCTACCGTTATTGGTCACTGGTCAGGTAATATCTATAGCCCTCAGCTCTGAACTTGGGGCAATTGTGCGCTAGGGCCGTAAAGTGCACAATTGCCAAACATCATACCATTCAATCATCAGATCATTCAACCATTCAATACAACCTGTAGTTTACAATTGGTTTACACAGACTCCACAGTGTAGACCTTACCTGCTGGTGGGTGTCCAGCTTTCAATTCTGACTTTCCTGGAGAAGACATGGCGCCAAAACTGCTACTGCAATCCTACAGCGTCGAAACGATATCTAGAGGATGGTTTACAGTTCTCGCGCGTTAGTAGCTAGCTGTATTTCTGAGTCGAATCCACGTAGACATTTATTGTCAACTTCGTCGGTCAGATCATCGCATCGCTGATTAAACTGATTCTCGTAGGTCGCGCGTGGCATCGTGGCATATCAAAGGTTACATTGCACACACGTTGCAAGAAGGTTTGTTGTTGTGGGCGTCTAAACGGGGGTACCCTTCTTATGATGAATGTATTTTGAAGAAGAAACACTATATTATGTCTAATTTGTCTTATCCATGACTACACAGGTAGCTATAATTCCTAAAATCACGCTTCAGATTAATAAAGTAGTGTGATTTGGTATCTTTTAATGACTACTTGATACCAAACTGAATGGATATTAGATAATGGGAATGTTTATACGCGATGAGTTTTTAATAGGGTTGGCTCTCCCGGAGAAATTCCCAGGCTCGCCCTACGGAACTCAGCTGGTGAGAGTGATGGTCCTTGGAAGGTACGGCATGCAGTACCATTCATATAGCTCGACTAGATAGACTTCAAAGAAAGCGACCATCTTGTTTCTGTTTATTATCAGCAAAGAAAGATGTATAAAACTAAGATGTTTAACCGCCAAGAAAGGTAATGGTACAAGCTGAAGGAATCAACATGAAATAGACTCAAAGAAACAACCTCGACAACTGTATATAAGTTGCAATATAATGTGATTCGGCTCATCGATGCTCACGTAGGCCTACAAAACTTAGCAGCAAAAGTTGAAATGCATTGATATAGAATGTAATATATTTGTATCGACAAATACCCCCGCACAAAACAATATTATTCATTGGACTAGTATAAGACCATCGTTTACCCTATATAGGTTGAGTCCATTACATACCCGTAAGTCATGCCACTTACAATTCTTTTGTGTATTATGCGGAGCCCAAAACCACGTAGGCCCTTCAAACGTGAAAATGATTTAATGTTAACTTAAGTTGAAATTGATTTTCGTCATACCCCAACCATGATGACCGTATAAAGCAGACGGGGGGGGGGGGGGGGGGGTGAGGTAAAGTTTTTCTTTAGACTCCTCGGTTAATTTTCAAATAAGTTGATCTGTAGATGAGAATTTAGTGTGTTTTGGGTTTCCGTTTTGCCATTGAAACAAATAACTAGCGCACGTGTCGCTTACTTTTTGACACTTTTCCGAATATTTCACCAAAAGAGTGTGCACCAGATCGATAATTTTCTACTCTATGCAAAAGCTCCCTCATGTGGGGGGGGGGGGGGGGGATACCTCCTCCCGTGGGCCACGCCATCTCCTTGCTAGCGAGTCACAGCGCGTATAGACTAAATATCTTCAACATTCGACTTTCTATATAGTAAAAAAAATGAGAAAGTCACGCAACGATGAAAGAATCAGTCTCTTTCTTCGTGTGTGTATGTGTGTGTGTGTTTGTTTGTTTGGGTGTTTTTTTTTTTTTTTTTTGCAATTTAACAACCTACTTATTTTCTTACTTTTTTGATAGAAAATTTTCCAAACAACCACCCAAAGTGTGAACCAGACAGTGGAGTTTTAATTCCGTGATAAACTCTGCAAAAGTTCCCTCTTGTGAAAAGAGGGAATTCCCCAGCCCCAGCCCCGCCCCGCCCCGCCCCGCCCCGCCCCCTCACTTCTCGCTCGCGCGCGTCTCTTCATTATCTACATGATTCCTCCCCCCCCCCACCTTCCATCCGTGATGAAAAAAAAAAAAAATCCTATGATTATAACTATCATGGAAGAAATAAAATGGTTTGCGGACCAAAATGATTCTTAGTACGGTCTGCTATGTCGAAATATTGGATCCCGTGAGATTTTTGTGCCAAAATTGCTTTTTTTTAGCTAACTTGGTCAATTTGGGGGTGCTGAATCCAAAAAACTTTGGTTCCATTTTTTTCGACCACGTCTTCAGCCGCCATTTTGAATGTCAAAATGGCCGCCATAGCAAACTGTATTTTGACCCAGATCTCATAATGTGCGCATCATGGAAGGTTCAAATTTGATGCAAAAGCATGTTTATAATGTCAGACATTGTGATACACCATTTTCTGATATTGTAGATTGTTTTGATACAATTTGAGGGCTGCCATCTTGAAATTCAAAATGGCCGCCATAGCTAAATGCACTTTTACCTGTATCTCAGGTTGTAAGCATTATGGAAAGTATAAATTTGGGCCAAAAAGCATGCTTCTGATGTCAGATATGCTAATATATACATATTTGTTTTAAATGATGGATAATTTTGGTTGGCGGCCATCTTGAAATTCAAAATGGCCACCATAGCAAATGTAATTGGGCCTATATCTCATATTGTATGCATTGTGTAAGGTTCTAACTTTGGCAGAGAGCATGCGTTTGCTATCATACTTTCTGAAACATCTTTATCTGAAATGATGGTCCATTTTGATATCATAGGTGGCCATCTTGAAATTCAAAATGGCCGCCATACCAGAATGTATATTTCGACCCGTATTTCATGCTGTAAACAATACAGAAAGTTCACATTTCGGGCATAAACCGGGCTCATGATGTTGAACATTCAGATGTACTTTGATCCCCTCCCTAAAATTGCAGATCATTTTTGAGGTTGCCATTTTATCATTCAAAATGGCTGCTTTTCAGCTAATATCTGTGGTCGACAAGCAACTTTTAGGCATATCAATGTTTATGGTGGTGTACATTGTACATTATTTTACAAACACAGACACACACACATAATCATATACATTCTGTAATAATGGATTATTCGCATTGGCTGCCACTCATGAAATTCAAGATGATTTCGACCCATATTTGGTACTGTAAGATCTTTACCCTGCAAACTCAAGCATGCTGGAGCACTTTCATGTAGGACCTATGTGTAAGTCAATCACTTCAATAAATAGTGTTATCATTGCATAGGAGGGACTGCTTCCTGTAGGTACACTGCCATGTTGAAACGCAAAATGGCTGCCATGGGAAACATTCCTTTAAGAGCATTGCATTTGGGTAAAACTTGTGAATGGGAAATCATGTGATTCTGGTGTCAAAGCAAATGACTTTCAAAAGTGCCTCAATAACTGTGTCTGGGTGACTAAATGCCCCCATTTAGACGATTTGGTTGTAGAACTTAAATACACAATATTAGCCGTGTACTAGAAAATTTATTGGAAATTTACTTTAGTTAATGTCTTCTAGGCTCATTCCCTGCATGTGTTCTTAAAGTCACAGCACTTGTATATAGGGCTGTACACAGGGGAGAATTGGTTCTAAATTCTTCCAGAAACAATGACTTTTGCATTTCTTGTCATTATTATGAACATGATAATGAATTATGTGGTTACCGTTGGTGTAGGAAGCTCAAAGCATTTAATTGCACAGTTTATGTATATCCGCTGGAAATAACTACAATGTACCATATTAAATTCCCCTGTATAGTAGAGGCACAAATTAGGTTTTGAAGGTTTACAAGGTTTGTTCTCTGGATGTGTTGTATCAAGACTCTACGAAAGCAAAGCGGGAGATTGTCCAGGTTGAAGTCATCCACTCCCAACTTCTGGAAGGCATGGACTGTGTCATTGGATATTCTGCATGATTCAAGGCTTAGAGAATTCTTGATCCATCTGCTCTTTGAGACATCCTCAAATTTTCAACTTCATCCTGTGCCATGAAAGGCATGACCAAGCAGACCTTTGTTTTTCGCAACAATTTGCAGAACATAATCTCTCAACATTGTCAATTGTACTTAATCATCTCCCCTTTTCCAGTGATGGAGCAGGAAACATGCGATGCAGTAAAGCAAAGATCCATTAGGAGAATGAAAATGTCAGTGTCTATACGTAATAATCATCAATATCTCTGAAATTCCCTGTTGCTCTTGAAGTAGCATTTAATACATGCAACGGAATGAGGATATCTGCTTCCTCATTGCGACGGGTGACAGCTCCCATGGCATCTTTGATGAACCTTTTGTTTCTTTTTTCCCCCGTTCTGTGTCAGATGGAATTGACTGATCAGTATTTCAACTTTCAGGCTGATTATTTGGCTCAGTTTTGTGGGTTTCTAAGGCATGGGTATGAAAAATGAACCTTTGTTAGTCAGAATGAGGAGAAGGCCATAAATTGTGAGATGAAGAGTGATTGTGGAATTACTTGATAGAACAGTAGAACTTACAACTTCCGATAATTGTATCCTCCAGTAATGACTGGATAATGACAGGTCTATCAGACTGTTAGTGTACCGGTAGAAGTGTTATAAGTGTTAGAAGTGTTATAGTGTTCTTAAGCTTAGTGACTTTTGATCCAATCTTACATCGTGTATTTCAATTGCAAGAGCTGAATGACTGGCCTTTCTCATATTATCCCAGACAGATTTTTTTTTAATTCTTTCAGATACAAATTCTTAGTAAAGAACATGAAAACATCCATTTTCATCTCTTTCTAGAATATCCTCCTTGAATGTTTCCGATACCTGATTGCCAAACACCACGTTCATCAGTTTCAGTGCAGTGATAATTTTTGAGATTACCCTCGTGTGATGGAGTTCTAAATTGTTGAGGAATTCTTATGCATCCAAAGTGCCACAGAACTGAGCTATTATTGCTCCTTGGTAGTTTTAGAGTCATTGGCGGTACAGCAGTAAGCATCTTGGAAGTCTTGATAATTGAGGATGACCCACACAAGGGCAATCAGGAAAAACCTACTCATTGGCATTCCTTATTCAGTCTGTGTTATTCCAGAAATACATCCAGCAATTATGAGCTCCCTGATGAGTTGTTTTATTTTGTGGTCAACAAACAAGCTTGTGAATGGGATGCCTGGTAGGGTGACCATGGCATTTCTTGACATTGCGAGACTTTTCCGTGTTTGTCTTCATTCTCTCAAGGCAGCATCAAATTTTTGAAGATCACCTTTAATTGTATCAATGCTTACTTTTGTACAAATATTCAATAACTGGGATTGAATGTAACTATTGACGAGGTTCCAAAAAACCAAATAATGTTTTGCCTGAGAGGTAAAAACAAATCACGTGTAAGCGAATCACATACCCGCTTAGCGCTATTATGGGACGTGGGATGTAACGCTTACATGCTTGCCCACACTTATGGGAAATGGTATGGGACCCCTCCCCTCCCCCCCCCCCCCACACACACACACAGTTTTTGCCTCTCAGGATGGCTTGATGACATCATTAGAACCTCGTCCTTACAGTCTGAATTTATGGCGGCCATTTTGAATTAAGAGATGGCTGTCGTTCTGCGTGACCTGAACGTGAATTCGGTCTAACTAAGACAATTTTGGCAAATTTATCTATAGGGCGCTTACCACAGTATCATATGTTTTTCTATGGCCACCATCTTGAATTTCAAGATGGTGGCCTATCTAATGATCGACAATAGGAAACAGCTGTATTGGAATGTTGGACACCACTAGCATGTCTTATTACTGAGAATTTGATGCTCCTACAATAATTGCAACATGAGATATGGGTAAAAACGCTATGGCGGCCATTTTGAATTTCAAGATGGCAGCCCAGAAATTGTATCAAAACAAGCCACAATAACAGAAAATGATATATCAGAGTGGCTGACATCACAACCATGCATTTTGCACCAAATTTGAAGCTTCTACAATGCTCACTGCATGAGATATGGTTCAAAATACTGTTTGCTATGGCGGCCATTTTGAAATTCAAGATGGCAGCCTACAAATTGTATCAAAACAATCCACAATATCAGAAAAAGATATACCAGAGTGTCTGACATCACAACCATGCACTTTGCACCAAATTTGAAGCTTCTATAATACTCACTTAATGAGATATGGATAAAATCACAGTTTACTATGGCGGCCATTTTGAAATTCAAAATGGCGGCTGAAGACGTGGTCAGAAAAAGTGGAACCAAACTTTTTTGGATTCAGCACCCCCAAATTGACAAAGTTAGCCAAAAAAATCAATTTTGGCACAAAAATCTCACGGGATTACATAGTAGCCTCTACTATTAGTTTTGATAACAAATTGAAGTTTTATCAATGTCTGACTAAAATGAAAAAAAAACAACAACAAAAAACAAACAAACAAATTGGATGACGTCTTCACCCCACACCTCTCCTCTTGGTGTGTACGAAGAAATATCACATATTAAGTCAATAGAGTTAACATTATGCACTTTTAAGTGCCTATGTCTTCCCACTCACAAAGACACATTTCTATAATTGCTTCATCTCTTAAACAAGATACTAGTATGTGCCATCCATAAATATCATATACGATACATTTTCTTCTTCTTTTTTTTATTAAACAAGTAACCCCTTTTCACAAATATAAATAATTGAAATTTAAAAAAGAAAAAACCGAAGAGGACATGATATGGGCAACGGTGCGCGTGAGATAGGAGACATGTGATGCTATGACGTCATCATCTCATTTGAAGGGACATTTACCACTGCTTACCTAAAATGTGGATTCAGAGAATGCACAATTAATGTAAGTACAACTGTAGTATTACACACATCTGCATAACAGTGATATGGAAGATATCGGACAATCCCGAGCATCAAAAGTTTGAAGATTTAGAGTACATAATTAGGCCTACGTATATATGAATTATAAGGACATTTCTATATTCTAATATTTTTATAGGATAACTAATAATGAAGGGCTCTATTTAGGTTTATACCTCTTTATAAAATCAATACAATTTGGTGAATACTTGTTGTATATAGTTGCCATAGTTGCAATCTTCTTTTTGCAGCCGCGTTGACGGCACGCACGTGAATTTAACCAAAAATTAATTAATTAAAATATAAGCATATAAAAATAGCGTTTGAACAGTATCCTTTGTCCGATTGCATGGTCTTAAAACTAATTGATAGATTTTTTAATTATTATTATTATTACTATTATTGTTATTATTATTATTATCATTGCATTCACTGAATCTACATAATGATTAGCCCATATGACTAGTTTAATACTCTTTTGGGAAATTTGCACCAGAATTTCCCAAATCGTCCTGCTCCTTGTGTTGTGAAGGGCCAGGATCTCTTGGATTATTATTGAACCGACATGATACCGGTAGTTCGTGAGTTTGGCTAAACTTATGTGATGGTGTAAATATGCTGTGATTGCTGTCCCAGTCATGTGTGTTTTATGTTCTCCCGATCAATTTACCTTGTACAGTATTTGAGAGGCCTACAAAAAGCCATCAAAGACACCTCCGGATGATTTTCAGACTTTTACATTAAAATGAACATCATAAAATAAATACTGAGTACAGAGTTTCAGAATTTTAGTGATTGGGACAAGGAATAGGAATGTTTTCAGAATTTCTAATAAATTGCAATGAACAAGGATGGTGACATGCAGCCTCACCTAAGAATGCGTGAGATGGGGCGCAAGGAAGCAGAACAAAAGAAGAATGGATGCATAAATTCTACACAGGTGTCAGATTAACTAAGCAATTACACTGATAGGCCCAACATTTGTGAAATATGCGATGCTATAATGTCATCGACATCGTTCAATGTAATTTGTTTTTTTTTTTCAAAGAATTGGTTTCTCTGCTCAAGGACTACAATAAATTCCACAAATCTATAGATGGAGCTGTCGATTTATGTACCACATGATGTGAAATTTTGAAAGTCGTCTGAAAATGTAGGCCTACAGATATCTATAACAATTTATCAGTTCTACAATCTAATCAAATCTTTAACTGTCAAGCCGTTTTTGCAATAAATTCACCAAATAATATTTTATCCGTTTTCTTTCGTTTGTCCATTTGATCATTCATTGTGCAAACCACTGCGAGAGGCAAGAAAGAATTTGTTTCAACCTCCCGATCCCTTTTTAATTTCCTCCACCGTCGTGTGTCCTCCGTCCTTCTTTTTTTTTTTTTTTTTTTAAATCATGGTCCTACTATGCGGTATCGCGTGTAGTCGTCAATCATCTCGATGGTCAACCACAGAACTCTACATAAATTTATTATCTCAGTATGTGTGTACCATAGAGCTGTCACTCTATGGTGTGTATGTAGCAAAGAGATTTTTCTCCTCCACTGGGGAAAATCTCTTTGGTACGTAGAAGAGAGTTCTGTGTGGTCAACATCTGTGGCGCCCTCAACGTGTATTTGCTTGTAGACTTACAGGCAAAAAACACCACTACTGCCAATATGCAATATTGATAAACGACGAGTGGCTGATTTTACCGAATTGTATTAATTAATCGATAATTATGGGTGGTGGAGACCTGGTAAGTTATGCGCCTTTTTATGACTCTTTATTTATTCGATTTTTGTTGCATCCAGATATCGCATTCGTTGTCGCAGGGTGCAGATATCATGACAAGCTGCCACGCCAAAGGTGCCTTACAAAAATGAAACTGCAACTGCTCAGTCCCAGACATTGAATTTTATGATAGTGAAAAGCTATGTGGAAAAGTTGTAGCTCTACTATTGACCACATACACTGCACTGGCAATGCACAGGCTTCATTTAGGATCGCCCTTTGCAATCCTTTTCTAATTAGGTGCTGTATTGTTTCCGAATACTAAAGTACACTGGTGCCATGCCTATTACTATGGTATAATAGTAGGCCTAGATCTATACCAGATACCATTGGATACAAATGAGTTGAATGAATGTTTATGATTCATGAATATGGATGAGTGCAATGCAATGCCCTGGACAGGCTAACTCGTAACTGCTAACTGCGACCATGACCAGCAGCCCCATACGCATAGCGTAATGGGGCTGCGCACTGTAGCATTCAGGATCATGACAGGGTAGTATCGCGGATAAATATCAACTTAAAATCGAAAAATTTCTTCAATTTGAAGACTTACCTGTAAAGTTGAAGTATTGTATTGACAACAGGCTTCGAGCAATGTTTGGTTTTGACCGAAAGATCGGTCTGTATCTGGTCGTCGGGGGAAATGTTCTGCGGAGACTGCGTCTGGCTTCACGGATCCCCTCCTTATACAGACCGAAGTCAATGATGCTGGCTCTTGTGTGGGTGCACTGCCAGCGGTTGCGCACAGATCAAAAGTTACGATAAACCAAATTTCAGACAGACTTTTTACATTCAAACAAGTTTGACATGACATGACACATTATGCAGCAATATTTGGTTTTGGGGTAAATTTCTCACATTGTGCAATCGAAATACAGTAACTAGGTTATAACGCAGAAATTTCATCCATATCGCAACATCGCCGTTCACTAGCTGTAATTTGCGATTTTGAATCTGTTAGCCAATCACATGCGAGGTACGTGTTTTAATAAAAAAAACACATAGAAACTACCTAGCATGTGATTGGCTAACGGATTCGTATGTTTCTGCAGTTTGAACGTGACGACACGACGAGCTGGTTGATGTGTGTTTTACATTGAAAATTCTACCAAAATGTTGGATTATTATTCATTAATCTGGTGAGTGTAGTGCATTCTTGAAATGTTGATTTTGCTATACAAGCTTAAATTTGCCGACCTAGGGCCGTGAATTTGACGCAATGGAGAAAGGTGAGGTACCTCACCCAATTTTCCATAGAGACAGTGGTCAAGACCATCCACACAGCGATGTGTAGACTTATCAACTTCCGTCTGTTTACGGAGGAGAGCGATAACGTCAAAAAAAAAATAAAAGACTCCTCCGGACAGACGAATCTTTCTCTCTACGTTTGGTTCTGCCAATAGTCCCTTTTTGTTCGAATTGATGATTTAATGTGACTCGGTCGAGAGGAACCTTGGAGAGTTACACTGAATTGACGGCCAGCGCATGCGCACACAGACATCTTATCCAGTCAATGGATTTGATTTGTGCGCATATGATGTGTGCGCATGCGCTGGCCGTCAATTCAGTGTAGCTCTCCCAGGTTCCTCTTGACCAAGTCACATTAAGTCATCAATTCAAATAGAAAGGGACTATTGGCAGAACCAAACATTGCCTGAAGCCTGTTGTCAATACTTCAACTTCACTGGCAAGTCTTCAAATTGAAGAAATTTTTCGATTTTAAGTTGATATTTATCCGCGATACAACCCTGTCATGATCCTGAATGCTGCAATGCGCAGCCCCATTACGCTATGCATATGGGGCTGCTGGTCGCAGTTATGGACAGGCAGACTCGGCTGAGTTTAATATGGATCAATAATTTCATCTATCTTTCACCGAATGAAATAGTCTGTCCATTGCACAAATGAAAAACATTAATTATTTGTTTTATATACAGTGAAACCCCGTTATAACGAGGTCCGTGGGACTGGCGATATTACCTCGTTATAACCGGTACCTCGTTATAACCGTACGCATCAAAAACAAAGAAAAAACATAAGCACGACATCATATACCCATCAATGAAACTTAAGAACATCCTTTGCGTTGTTATTACACTATTATCGATCATTATTATTGAGAGAATAAAGGGAAATTATTTGTGAATTAGAAGAAAAAGTAGGGGTTGAAATGAGTTATTTCTTTATTGTAATTCTTGTTTGTTAAGTTTTTCTATTAGCACCAGCGCAAATAGAGGAACATACAGGCGTTGTTTACCGTAACTTGCGAGGTATTTTTTACGCTGTTGGTGCACAGAGGGAATGCGATGATTTCATGAATCATTTCGGCTGTAATCTTGTACAATGTGTGATCGTTGCGCCCGAAGGGATTAAAAATGCGTTCTTTATCTTCTTCCGAAAATGTCTTCGCGTTTTGTTCATCCGTTCTTGAAAAATATGCGACAGAATTGAATGTGGAAGGTTGTAATCCTTTTACGCAAATCTGTACCTGGTAGACCATTCTGAAAGCAAGAAAAATCTTTATTGTGAAATGCAGTGTTAGAATTGTGATAATGAACAAATCTAGATTTATTCAAACTAATAAATGTATTTGATTCTTTTTCTGATTTAGGTTAACATGCGTCATTCAACCATTTTTACGCTACTGTCACCTGGCGAGATCACGATGATTTCAGAGTAACATGCGTTGTTTACCGTTAACTTGCGAGGTATTTTACGCTCTTGGTGCCCAGCGGGAATTCGATAATTTCATGAATCATTTCGGCTGTAATTTTATACAATGTATTATCGTTGCGCCTGAAGGGATTAAAATGCGTTCTTTATTTTCTTCCGAAAATCTCCTCGCGTTTTGTACATCCGTTCTTGAACTGTTAAATGCGTTTGTTTCTTTTTTCCGAACACCGATTAAGCAGGTTAACATGCGTTATTCATCTATTTTTACGCTACTGTCACCCAGCGAGATCGCGATGATTTCATTAATTATTTTGGCTTTAATCATACACACTCATATTTAAATTATCATTTGTTAAATGATAATGAACAAATCCAGATCTATTCAAATTAATAGATACGTTTGTTTCTTTTTCTGAACACCGAATAAGTATATTCAAGTATTTTTACGCTACTGTCATCCGGCGAGATCACGATGATTTCATGAATTATTTTGGCTTTAATCACACACACTCATATTTAAATTATCATTTGTTAAATTATAATGAACAAATCCAGATCTACTCAAAGTAATAAATGCGTTTGTTTCTTTTTCTGAACATCGATTGATTACGTTAACATCATGCGTTATTCAACTATTTTTACGCTACTGTCAGCCGGCGGCCCGGGATCGCGATGATTTCATTAATTATTTCGGCTTTAATCATCCACACTCATACTTGCTAACTAGCAAAAGAACTGGAAGTCGGAACTACAAATGGAAAGGATATAATGATGAGTTGCGCACGCATTCCAATTGTCCACTTTTGGCCACAAGTGTCGCTACATGGAAAGTTTTTGGATACGTTATCTTTTTTTTTTTTTCTCGATGCGCTGTGGTCTGACCTAACATCACGCACGTGTATCTCGCGAAAAAGAAAGCGAATGATCATTATGTTGATAATTTAGTAGGAACATCGGAAGGCATTCCTGTGTCTTATCGCAAACTGGAGAAAGACGTGGATTGCGTGAATTAAGTTTTCAATGTTTCGTTTGTCGCGTGTTTGAAAACGGCAATTTAGTCAAGAAATGGAACCTCGTTATATCCGATCAAATTGCTTATGTTTTTCTTTGTCATGATACACCGAAATTGTCCTCGTTATAACCGGAATCTCGTTATAACCGAACTCGTTATAACCGATTCGTTCTGCCATAGGTTTACACGCAAAGGAAAACGGGACCGACGCGATCACCTCGTTATAAGCGGTTCCTCGTTATAACCGAACTCGTTATAACGGGGTTTCACTGTAACGCCTAAAATAGATTCTTGTCATTCGATGTTTCATGAATTTAGAAACGAGAGAATGTGTGGGATCTGAGGGGGCATTGAGAGAGTGCTCAGCTCACTTATTTAAGCGCTTTACGCTAGCACGCTGCAAATGCAAGCGTTTTACATGCGTAGTGTGCCGGGCTCTCAGAGTGCTTGCAATGGAGCAAATTGTATGGATCCAAAATTGCATGGTAAATGGAGACACAATTGCACGGATGATGATGTCATAGTGAAATGGGCTGAATGATCAATGTCAAACAACCAATCAAATGACAAGGATCTACTTAGGCATTAGTAGTGTACATAAGTAAAAATATCACATGCTTCTTCTACCTATACAGAGGGTGAAGTATGATGCTGCATTCTGCCTCAAATTATAAATCGTACCCCCACACCAGTATCTTTGTCAATTAGTCCATTGAATTAGTGTAAGGGTACAGTGTTGCGCACTCTCTCGCCTGTCGTATAAACCACCTTTCATTTTCAAATTTCTCAATGTGACTGCCAAGGGCCTAATCACTGATGATGTATTGGATACGTAATCACGGGATGAATACAGAATATCAAATACATGATATGATCTATATTGAAAGTATTAATGTGGTTTACTTAAAATACAACTATTTGCCCTTTAAGAACTTCAATGGTGATTCATCTGGTAACGCATGAACATGTAGGTGGCCTACATATCTTAAATGTCTCTGAACTCCTGATTAAAGATATAGTGACAGACCTAAATGTTTAGATTGTATGAGCAACATTCTTTTATGTTTTATAAGATGATGAATTCAATTTGATATGGTGTGTGATGAAGCCTTCAAAACTGGCACAAACTGGATATTGTGGTATTGAAATACTGTAAAAGTGGATATTTTCGTGTGACTAATTTTTCGCGCTTGGCTGTGTCAGAAGACTTTCGTGTGTTTTTAATTCCGTGGAATCAAGACATCAAGTACTGGAACATATGGCACGCAAAATATTTGCGTGCTTTTATTTTCGCGCTTGCTTCTCGTTGGGCGAAATGCGCGAAAATTTCAACACCGCGAAAATTTCCACTTTAACAGTACAGTACAGTTGATATAATAAAAGATTAGTTTACTTCCCAATTTCCGTCTTTCACAAAATGCTGTAGAATGTGAAATGAAATCTGCAATCTTGTAAGAGTTGATGTGTTAAAATATTTTCATTTACAGTTGAACCTCTATTATCCGGCCTCCCTTTATCCGGATCTCTCTATTATACGGACGCAATCTCGCCGTGATTTAAAAAATTTTTTTTTTTAATTATAATTACGGGAGGAAAGGGAGATTCCCAACTCCATGAGAACTCTTACACAAACACACATGAATTACATATACTTGATACATTTCTTAATAATTGTTTAGGTAAATCATCCCAAGAATTTATAAAAGAAAATGATTTCATTCTTGCAAACACAAACCTCTATTTTGGGGTCTGTTACTGAGTGTAACAATGAAAAGATTGCAGTATACACATTACTACATGTGGTACTACAATGGGCTACATCAGTACATGTGTATGTATATGTACATGTATAAAGCATTGAGTCTCCCATATCCGGCCAAATCCCTTATCCGGATGAGCCCCGGTCCCGCCTTGTCCGGATACGAGAGGTTCAACTGTATTTCCAAATATCACTTTTTTTTTACAAAATATTATGAAACATATTCGAATGAAATCTAGAATCCTGTTTGACACATTACAAATTATTATATACAAATGAGAGATTGACGTTGTGTGTGTAATCTCAGATTCACAGAAGATCTGATATTGATGAAATTCAATTGAATTGAAATTGAATTCATGCACAACTGGGGGGAAAGTCTGCATTGAACCATCTGGTAGTAGCAGCTAAAATTTTCCCCCTTTCCATGCACTCTGCATTTCAGACCCCTGTCTGCACCTGTTTTCTTCACATAAATTTTCAACCCTTCATTTTTGTTGTCCATAGAACATGAAAAAATCATGGCATCCGCAGCGGATGGATAACATTGAGAAGGTTTGGAAGAGGGAGGAAGAAGCAAGGAAGGAAAAGAAAAAGATGATGGAGTTGAAAAGGCAGCTGCAGGAGGAGAGGGAGATGGAAGAAATGCAGAAAAGAGGAGAAGAGAGTGGAGTCTTGAAGTAAGTACTAGCTTCTTACATTTGTAAATAATGACAATGTATGTTCTGTAATATAAAAATTTCAGTGAAATCCTCTGTATTTGGCATATAAGAAATGTACAGTAAAAATTTAAAAATGTTGTATACACATGTGACAGGAAATGCACTAGCTTCTAATACATTTGTTTTTTCAATTTCAATTCAGTTGAATTTATTAATTTTATAAAATCACATTCAAACTATTTATAGCGATGTGTGAGTTACAGGAGATTTGACAAACTTTACGTTTTGTATCACTGATGTCTTCAACTTCAAGAGAGCACATGTAAACTTTCTGGCTGGTTTATTGATGACTCTATGTGAAATCTTGAATGCAGGAAAAAGAAAGACAGAGTTGACTGGATGTACAAAAACCCTCAGGATTCTGTCAACGAAGAAGATTATCTGTTGGGAAAGAAAGTTGATTCAGCTATCCTAGAGCATCAGGAGAAACAGGTTTGTCCAAGTTTAATCAGTGCCTCTTTTGTCTTTTCTATGTTAATGCCTTTATTTTCCATACCCATATCCAATATATCTATCAAGAACACTGGTGTTATGAGATGTTCTAGAATGCTTACTGAGTTAAAGTGTACCAATACCCTGAGTATTCTGTTTCCTATATTTTGTAGAATATACTTGAGACATGCCCTCTGCAAAATATTAATTTTTTGTCTCTCCGACTTTTGTCTATTGGGGCTTAAATGTACATTTTAAAGAGTATGAAAATGACTTGAAATAGACTAGTCAATCACACGATTCTTTCAATCGAACAATGGCGCTATTGATATTTTTTTTTCCAAAATACATCGTGAGCGATAGTGATATGCCATGCATGCGGGTGATCAGCTAACCAATCGATATGGAATTCTGATGTTATTCCTATACTTGTAAAAGTATGCGTATAGCTAGAACATGCACACATCAGTACGGGTGCTTACAGAGCAGAACTTAAAACGTGAGGAGCACAAGGGCCAAATTGTTGTAGAGATATGATCTGATTTATTGAAATACATGTATGTATACTTTCAGAGGCTATCACAAGTGAATTATAGCTGGGTTTGTTTGTTTGTTTGTTTTCTTTTGTGTGTGTGTATTCTAGCAGTACACAAATTTGATTTCCAGGGTATTGGTATACTTTAATGAAGTGATTATCAATGATCATTTTGTTTATGTCTTGCTTTTATGAATTCTACAAAGAATTCCAGGAATTTCATTCCACTTGCCCAATTAGCCATTTGGGCAGTGGCCCCATACTTTTATCAGTTTGTTGCCCTGCTATATGTATCTCATGCCAAACAGTGTATTTCAGTCAGTTGACCGTGGTAAATAGTCAAGTGGGTTCATAGCTCTATGACAGTGGAAAGACCAAACTAAACTTGACAGATCCTTGGATGAGTAATTTACTCAGCACCAATACCATTCTACCTTTCGTCCCCCCCAAAATAACAATGGGACCCTCCACAATGACAACTTTAAAAATGGTGAATCAATCCAAATACAATTTCAGGGTATGGAACTACATGTATAACTTATTACCCACATCTTACAGAAAACCCCATCCAATTTGCTTCAGTGGTCAAAGAGAAATGAGGTGTTTTGTAGAGCATGTCAGGAATCCCTTCCCTCAAAGTTCTGTCCATTGTCCAAGAGCATCCAAGTGCTAAACTTGGAAGAATCAAACCCATGACATGCATTATAACGACCCACATTTCTCAGTGATCACTTCACCAAATTGAATGGGGTTTTCTGTATAATATAGCTAAGATGTTATTTTTCAGAACCTTAAGTAGCATTTACACAGTTCAATTATAATTGGAAGTTATCGATGTGAAAATCTGATTGTAATTTTTGGGGGACATACTGTATTTTAAGTTTTTATACCACTGACAAACAAAGTTGGAAGGAGGTATGAGGAAACAGTGTTTGATATCAGTAACTATTCTAGCGCAGAGTTCTGAAAAGAATTGTGAAAGGAGAGGGAATAGCCCCTAACAGAATAATAATCATGAAAGACTTGAGGTGAAAACTGTGAGAAACAAAGAACTTTCCCAGTATTTGAGCAATTAAAGTAGAATTTAGCAAGGTTTGGTTAGCAAGTTACTGATACACAAGATTAGAAATCCAGGAGAATGAGGAGTTTGATACCTGAGTTCTTATTTGTTGTATTAGGCCCAAGAGGCAGCGACGGGAGGACCATGCATCACAGTTGACATGACGGCAAAAATTAGGGAGGATCCTCTTTTTGCAATCAAGTGAGTATTTTCTATCAATCAACGTCAAATGGGTTAATGATACTGGGGATGAGAACAAAGAGCAGGGTCATGTGTCATGAAGAATTCCAAGAAATTGAATGTGTCATCATTTTCATACTGGTTCACTGTGTATCATAATGTAGTAACCATCAAGAAATATATATGGCGTATATTCTTACAAGTAGAATGTGTTGCACATTGATCAAGAACCACATTGACAGAATGAAAAGAGTGCTATCCAATTTCAAGTGAAAAGTTGCCAATTTCCCACCGTGGAAACAAGGCACAAGGCATCACATGTGTTAGGGGAAGCAATGTTTTTGCACATTACTGATTTTGTAATTGTCGATCACCTCAGAAAATCTATTGAAATTTTTTGTCATAAATGCATAAGATTTTGTGCAAGTCGGAACTTTTAAGGCTTTAAAACTTTTCAACTGATGTTTTCAGAACCAAGAAATTTGCTATTCCTGACCTTTTGACATATCTAAAGCTGAACATTCATGTACATGTACTTTATTTTTCTTGTGTAGGCTTCACTTTTGTCAAAAAAGTGGGGATTATGGTGCAATTTTGTATACTTATCATTGATATCTTCCGTCTGTGGGGATTTGTGTTGATTGTAATGTTGTTCTTTCTGTTTGCCATAAAGGAAGCAAGAAATGACGCACAGGAAAGCACTCATGAATAATCCCATACGCATGAAGCAACTTCAGCAGATGGTGAGTCCCTACATGCTTTGTCCAGTCAGGTTGTTTTATTTGTGATTGTAGATAAATCCCCTCTTGTTTCACAAATTATAATTGAGAATCTATTTCAGCCGTCATCTCCATTCTGTTGTGGATGCAAGACATAAAGATAAGCATAAAAACAGGCATATAGTTATATTTTTTATTAGATAATCATGCGTGTATATCTGTCATTATGATCCTTGCGTAACAAACTGTATACAGGTAGAAATATAAGCTATGGTATTTAAATACAATGTACGTGCAAATGTGTGATGCTATTACATATTGTAACATGTCTTGATTCATCCTGCTTGTAGGAAATATCTGTATGGGTTACTAACTGTGAAACGACACCGTAAGTCGACATTCTTATGTCACAAATAACGTAATTCACTGAATTGCCTAAGTTGTGAATGCTAGCATAATATTATATTGTTACATGATACAGAATGAGTTCTTGATATTGATTTTCAAGTACAAATCTAACCACAAAGCTGAAGTCTTTTAAATGCTTGAAGGACCAACATGCATAACCCATTTTAGAGATGCATGTGTTGTTCTGATCATGGTACAGTTTTATTTTTATATGTATTGTTTCAGAGATATGTAATTATGTCTATCTTTTTTTTTTTCAGCTTAAGGCACAAGTTGAAGCAAAGGAAAAATCCAAGAAAAGTAAAAAACAGAAGAAGAGCAAAGATGGGAGGGAGAGGAAAGGAAAACACAAGAAATCCAGACGAGACTCAAGCCAGGATGAGAGTGACAGCTCTACAGATGAAGAACTTATGAGAGACAGAAGGAAGAAGAAGAAAATGTCAAAGAGGAGAGACTCAAGTGAGGATGAATCTTCAGACTCTGATGGAAGGAAAAGAAGGAAGCAGAAAAAGAGGAGCAAACAGAGAAGAGATACAAGTGAAAGTGACGACATGGATGTAGAGCAGAGGATAGGTAGAAGGAGAGAGAGAAGGTTTAATGCACAAAGAGGACACAGTGAAAGTGATGATGAAACAGAAAAGAGGAGCAAGGAAAGGAGAGCTTCCACTCACCGGAGAGATTCGAGTGGGGAAGAACCAAGGAAGAGGATTCCTGCAGGATATGGTTTGATAGTGAGTAGTACATACAGTTTAGCTGGCTTCCATTAAAGGCATAATTTACCATTTGCAGATGAAAGCATCAGTGCTTTAAAATAGTTCTAAAATGTGAGTTAGGGATAGAAACAACCACTGTCAAAATTTGAATCCGTATAATCGATGTTAAGTGTTGTTAAATACACGAAATGTGAACAATAGTTATAATAAAAGTGTTTCCAGACTAAACCGTATACAGTTACGGTTTAGTGAGAAAAACCCTGATATTTCCTTATATTTTAGGTTTTATTGCAAATATTTCATATGGTAGGATGTTTTATGATACAACAGACCTACACATATGCATCAAATGTGATATCTTGAACATTTTTGAAATCACTGCTCCCAAAGGTAAACTGGACCTTTAACCTGTTGGGGACGAGTCCCGAGTATACTCGGGCAAGTGTCTATGGAGAATGTGTTGTAGCAAAATCCACCCTTCCTCAATGGGTTAATGCTGATTCACTGTAAATATGTATGGTTAAAGGCAGAATTGAAGGCCGTTTTTTTCATCCACACCTTTGGATATGTGAGGTTTGTTTGTTTTTATTTTGCTTTTAGATCTCCCCCACTTATATTCTGTAATTGAATTTTAAGATATGACCATCAAATATAAACATACTCTCATTTTTTGGATTTGTGAATGTACAAATGTACCTCTTGTATGTTTTTACATAAATATGAGGCTGTTGAGGCACTAACTAGAGATCACACACATGACCTCCAATGATATGATACCTTGGATAGGCTGGTCAATAGCTTTAGTAGTTACATGTAAAGTAATCTCTGAAATATGGAAATGCCTTGTCCCAGTGCTGGTGACAAGGTGTCATGTAATCCACATTCCTTGTGTCACGTTACACGTCTGCACTTTTGTATCTGTCTGTTTCATTTTTTCCAGTTCACACTTCTCATATTAGTTTATCAGCTGATTTGCAGTAATTTCAAACTCTGGTTGGGAATCACAAACATGCATGCATTTCTAAGTTGATATGTTTTAAAACCATATTATTTTTTATCTCTACTCAGAGGGCAAAGAAGCATAGAAGTGATGAAGAACACACAAGAGACTCACACAGACATCAAGACAGAGAGAGAGACAGCAGGAGAGACAGAGACAGACACTCTGATAGACATGGTGATGGACACAGTGACAGACACGGTGACAAACATGGTGATAGACACAGGGAGGGTAGGCCAAGGCACAGGGAACAGAGGGAGAGGTCAAGAAGTAGGTCAAGGTCACCAGTCCACAGGTCTAGATCTGCTGAGAGATCTCCCCCAAGGAAGGAGTTCAAGAAGAAACCAAGGTGAGCCTGGGTGTGTGTATGTGTGTGTGTGTGGTGCACACACACATGTGCACAATTAAAGGTCCTTCTACAGTAACGTAGCTCACAGTGTAACTACAGTGCACTCCCATTGTAACAAACACAGAAAAAAATTCTTGATACAACAAAGTAAAAATTGTCATCTATATATATCTTCATGATTCTGTACTGTTTGGCTATGACGTAATTTTGATATGATGAAAGAAAACTGCTGATCCCAAGGACCCTGTTGTAATGGGAGTTGCCTGTACTCTGAACCCATTAATAGAGGATTCTAATATGAGCTGTGGATTTTCTACAAATTGTCCCCCCCCCCCCCCCGACAAATGAAATTTGTAAGATCACAACAAATTACAAATTGAAGAAAATCCACAGCTCAACCTTCACCTCTCTGCTTCAAATTCTCTTACTTTGATTCTAATATGCTTTTAAATATCATTATGCCAAACATGTTAGCACCAGGGCCCCATGCCTGTCCTTGGTGCAGCACATCAAATGTCATATGGGGGGGGGGGGGGGGGGGACCTATGTGAAACACATTAATAATAGACTATTAGGTGTCTGATAGAGGTGAGTACTGTAGATGTGGAGAAGAACACAATCTTATTCAGTAATTCATATCATAGAAAAGTTCAGTTATGCCAAGTTTAGATATTTTTGCAAAGCACATTTGTATGGTCTGTGTAAACTTCAGTTTGATTCAGTTCAATTCAATTCATTTCATCTCATTTTCTGAGAAAACAATACAACTGTATTGAGTTTTGAATTGAATTACAATATATTACAGAGAATTTGAATAAAGCTAAAAGGCCTTGTAAAGCAGGTTCCCTTCAATACAAGCTTAGAGCCAAGTGTAGTTCTACTTTTGAAAATGAATATAGGAATGTGAAGAAATTGGATGAGTTATTTCCTCCTCTACATGGTTACTGGTAGGAAACTTGATGCTGAGGAACTTGAGAAACGTCGAGCAGAGATGATGGAGAATGCAAAATGGAGAGATGAGCAAAGAATGGACAGAGTGAAGAAATATCGGGTGAATATACATGAACACAGTATAGTGTCGATGCTCGTCAGCCTCATGCTGCATGTTATATTAACATACACCTGTACTTGCTATTTTAGTCTCTTTTATTGTCAATATCTCACACCATGGTACACAAGAGGGTTCATGTTACTCTCATATTTTATTGTGAAAACTGAGTCATTGCAATGAGATCTTGCTGTTTGGATGACTTGGTTATTTCGCTGTGTACAGTTGAGCGTAGACTGATGATGCAACAGATTATGATCGTAACATACACATATCACTTCTATAGAAGGAAAGGGATATTGGCAGTTTGTGTCTGCATTCAGTCCCAAAATTGATAGCATGATGGTTCTTTACAATCAAAACCAGTGAATGTGAATACTTATTAGCTGTACATGATGCGTAATCAAGTTAAAAATCCAACCCTCTTGTTTGTTATTAATGAAATGAGGAGAGTAGATACTCCTACAGTTTTGTATATGCTAGCAGGTGGGACAATGTCCTTATGGGTATATGTGATGTGGGACCACTTCAAATATATGTCAGTAGCCACAATGCTTGACAAAAATAACTTGATTGAATGCACTAACACCCATCATCTCTCCTCACCAACAGGCAGAGGAGAATGTTGAGATGGAGATGGAGAAAAAGAAGGACAAGAATGCCAAATTTTTGGAGTAAGTTTCAACAGAGCATGTTTCTTACTGATGTGAACACAGAGTGTGTTTGTTACAAACACACATCACCCTAATGTGACTTTGATTGTGTCTTATATTCTCTAACTCCTAACTCAGTGTTAGGATGCTGGCCACAGAATATTGCTATGATGACTTTTCTCTTTGTTAGGATGTGTGTAGACAACAAGAAATATTAACAATTTCAGCGTACTTCCACGTCCTCATTGTGATTCTCAATATATACAGAAATATTTATTTTTCCTTCACTGGTGGTGTGATATGTGTTGTTTTCCTTTTTAGAAAAAAAGAGTTGAGTATGACTAAGTAAGCATGTGAGAACACATGCAATATTTTTTATTTCACGTCAACTTAATATCTGCATTCTATATCAGTCATGTATTCAAGTGCTTGCTGCAAGGTATACTGTGTGTAGATGTTTGCACAGATTTCATATTATTGTCTTACTCTGAGACTTGCTTGCTATGTGGTAGTCAAAACTGAGGTCTGGTAAGAGACTAGATTGATATGGCATTTGTAATGGAGCTGGGAAAACTCTTCTTGACACCACTCTTGCCTAGCAAGAATTATTCTTTTTAATATTTCTTTCAAACCCAATTTCAGTCTACATGTATTTGCAGATGTACTTGCTTTTGTATGTGTCATTATTCTTTTCACAAAGCATCTCCGTAAATCTGTTGCAAAACACTAATTTTGTGATCTTCCAAACATCACTCTCAAACTTCCCTTTACATGGTGTACATGTCTTGTTTCGTCATACCTACAGTACGATGAGGTTGCCTACAAACAGCTCTGTGGAGGATCGCATCAAGAGGAATGTGTTCAACATACAGAGAACCAATGCCGCTTTGGATAAGAATTTTGCTCGCAGATAGCATATGAATTATTTCTTGTAATTGTAATTTTGTTATCCTCTACACTACTAGAGAAAGTAGTAACTCAAAAGACCAGGTGAATGAGTAAAGGAGAAAGAAACATGTTTTTGACCACTTACTGTGCTCTATACTTTGCAAAAGCATTTATTTCATTTCACACAGTTTCAGGTGATATTCACTGCAAAGAATGCACTTCTTTGACTGTATTTTTTTTAGTCAAAATGCATCAGTAATGTATGAAAAATTGCTACAGACTTGGAACAGCTGGGGGTGGGGGGAGTCTCTAATGTTGTGTGATGGTCTCTATAACAAGTGAAAAATCAAGTACCCATTTTTTACTGCTTAATGCAATGCTACTTAGGCAAGACTGAAGAACATGTAACAAACTTTATAATGGACTGATAGAGAGTACAGGTCACCTCCAACTGGGTCAGTAAACTAATCACATGTAGAAGTTCCAATATTTATTTATTTTTTTTTGCATGAAATTCTCTTTAAAAGTCAACATTTACACATTAGCAAATTGCTCGTCAAATGATTTCGTAATACCAAGTAGGAATCCCGTATAGATTGCATCATGTAAATCAAAAGTTGCTTTCATTTTGCCATGAGTCAAATCAATTGGGAATGGAGAATAACCCTCAACCTTGGCGATATTCAAATTACATGTATGTGATGAAGTCAAGACTAACTTTCATATTTCTGTCAGAGAATTTGTTTTTGATGTCAGTAATTCTTATTTGAAGTTTGTGCAGAGCTGACTGTACTTTTTTAAAGCTCAACAATTGTTCACATACCCAATTTTTCAATAAGAAGAGATTGTAACTAAAAAGCTCTTTCAATTTTTTTCTTGAGAACCTGTTACAAGAGTGGATGTTGATGATTTGCTGTAAAATAATGGTGTGTTCAATCTACATGTAAAATACTGTACCAGTCTATATTTCCTGTTTTATTTATATATCTTTTTTTTTTTTTTTTTGGGGGGGGGGGGGGTCATAATAGTGTGACATGCTCTTCATGTTAAGCATCGTGATTGCACAGTCCAAAGAATCTGCCAAGCACTGTCTTCTCTCAGCTGGGTAGTCTTGGGATTGTACCATTACACTGCTTGACGCATGTAATGCCTGTCACATCATGATAAAGGGGAAAAATATACACAATAGTCCAGAATCTTGACTACTGAAATACATGTACCTGCTAACTGGGTGCTAAATGTAGTGTGCAGAATAGAGACTATACTGTATCTGAACGGTCAATAATGAACTTGAATGAATGTTCACATTCTGTCACTCACTAAGTGTTATATGATTGCATTACTATTCCCTCACTGATGTAACAATGCAGGTGTACCCATGCTTGCAATGGTATTACTTTGAAGAAATGCAGTGTATCCATTGGAGGCCAATGATCTCCAGTTTGTCTGCCTGACTTCATTGCATTAAATTTGTGTGACTTGCTTTTATCATGGTAAGCATATACAGGTATGATGTAAATAAATGATTGCCCTTTCAGTCAAATACTGTACATTGTATGTGATTTGTTCTTGCAAGATGCACTTTTATAAAATGTGTATCATCTTTGATCTTCCATTTGTTTGGTTACACATGTATTTTGTTGAGGAATCTCCATCAAAAGTTTTACATGTAACTTTGGATTTTTGACTTTTTTTTGATTGTTTGGGCATTTTTCTGGTGGATACTGCTGTCAAAAAAAAGAAGAAATTCATCAATGAATTGTAATGGTACAGTGGACTCCCGTTATAACGAAGTTCTCGGGACCAGCAGTTTTCTTTCGTTATGTCGAAATTCCGTTATAACCGAACAAATAAACAAGAAAAATATATGTAATTAGAGTGGATAATTTTTCAGCCGGAATTTTGACTTTGTTGTAAGCAAAATTTCGTTATAACCATGTTCATTATAACGGGAGTGCACTGTAAACAATTCCCATTGACAGGGCTGCAAACCTTGAGTGAGAGTTTGGAGCGAGACACTACAAGGGAGCAAAGGGACTGGGGGAGGGGGTGGAAGGGGGGTTGTTCTCCCCCCCCCCCATGACAGGGAGCTTTGACTATTTTACATTCTACATTGGTAATATAACAGTGCACTCCCATTCTGACAAACACAGTTAAAACGAAATTCCAGTTACAACAAAGTAAAAATTCAGGCTGCAAAATTATCCACTCTATGTATTTTTATTGTTTATTTGTACGGTTATAATGAAATTTCGATATAACGAAAGAAAACTGCTGGTCCAGAGGACTTCATTATATTGGGAGTCCACTGTAATGCATGCATAGGTACTTCTATTTTGGGGGTTTAGCTCGAGTATTTGTTTACCGGTATATGAGTGAGGCAGAATTGGGTGAATTGTGTGAGTCTCGTGCTGATTGTGTGAGAGTTGGCAGTTCTCCATTGAGTTATTTTGATTGGACATTACATGGAAACACAATGTGCTAAATGTACTACATGTACAAAACAGAGCTAGGGCAAATTAATTAATATATTAATCTTTATGTGTGTGTGTGTGTGTAGTTGAGCATGTCACCACATACAAGTTGCAGATCACAGCTAATCTAATAGCAAATGTTCAGTTTAGATGGTGAGTCCATACACAACAGGCCAGTTTTCACAATCTACCAACAATCGTCACAATCATCTGATCTTTCTTTGTTTCAAGAGTATTACACAATCGTACATCAGAGAATAATCTCATATGCACTCTAGTTATTTGGCTTGTTTGGTTCATGAACACCACCCTCTTATATTGTATCATATGAACATACACCTGCACAAAAATTGGTTCCAATCAGGAAAACACTAGTCACATTGGCTCAAAGCAGACATGCACACCTTGTGCGCAAGGGAGATTGTCGTTAACGCACTTCCCTGTGCATGACAGATTGTCGTTACAGTGCTTCCTTTCGCATTAGGGTGTGGGAGTGCACATAGGGTTAACAACATTCTGCCATGCGCAGGGAAGCATGTTAATGACAATCTGCCATGCCCACAATGACCTGTAGAAAACAAGAATACATTGAAATTAGATGGAGCCCTTGATGAAGTGTGATGCAAGTTCATGTTGCAAATTTTACATGATGATGCATGCACTTCTGACCCATGTGATCAAATTCTCATAAATTTTCAGTGAAAAGGACTGGATTTTTCCTTTTGACTTGTTCAGAATTCCACTAAGCAACTTTGACTCGCCCACAAACTTTTGTGTCTGTGAAAGCATCGAAAAATTTGGGACTTTTTATTGGTTGCTTTGAATAAGGATATTTTTTTGATCTTGTGACTTTGAATCATGTAGAGTTATATATGAGGTTTGACAAAATGCTATTTAACAATGGTACAAACAGATGGTCTGGTAAGGTATCTCTTTATTTACAATTTCAATGACATTTGGTAATTTAAATACTTCAGAAGTATTCATTGTCATGAAGTTTGAGAGAAATGATACAATGATGTAAACACCTAATTACTTTACAAACTATGTCTCCAATTCTTTAAGTGTACATGTTGTCTGTGACAAAATGCAAGCAAAACTGATGCATAAAGATGAGGATAATATACCCTGAAGTAGGAGTGTCCAAGACACATTTTACAATGTACAAAGGAGAAACAGAAATCCATGATGGTCAAAAATCCTACAACTCCCTATCTGAATCTATTCTGTCAATAAAATACAATTTAAACCAAATGAATGTCATCAAAGCCTCAGTATATGAATGGATTTCAGGATTCTGGTTGACAGCTCCTTGGTGAACCAAGTCTAAAAATATGAATTAGTTTGAACACAATTGCCTCCATCAGGAAAAAAAAAAATGGTGAAAATCATCTATCCATAACAACCCATTTCATAAGTAAACATACTGTATCACAGAGAATGTAAATAAGCTAATACATAATTGGTCTGTTCCTGTAGAAAATATGCAGACCTTCCCAAATTTTTAACTGAAAAATGGATGGTTTGGCTCAAAAGTAGGAAAGAAAGAACAGTTCCCATAGGAGTGTGTGGCAAAATTATCCAGAAAAGTAAGAAACAATATTGAAACTATAGCTATGAATGGTGAAAATTCAGATTCTTTCCTCCAAATTCAAAATAGTAAGGAGGTCTTAAAGACGTATATGTTTCAGTTACCAAATACTTAAGTTACCAGGTCCCATAATATGTGCCATCAGCTATTGTACTCAGTTGCTTTTCAAGCTATGCTATCATACACTTCTTGTTTAGAGATAAATGAAAAAATTTGATTCAGTACCACATCCTACTACCACCAGACGCAAGTGTATGTCACAAACTGAAATTAACACCCACGAATACACATTTATGATGTTTATTCATGGTCTCAGAAAATGAACTTGGTTCTAATATGGGGTCCTGAAGAGATTATATAAAGATATAAGTCAGTCATTCAGGCTGGACAAGGAAACCAAAGTTCTGCAAAAACAAGAAAAGGAAAAAAAAATACAAATGCAAAAGAACAAGGCCTGGTAGGAATCCTGATGAATACCCCTCCCCCAGACTAATAACACATTGAGTAGGGCAGCAATTGGTATACTCCATGATAGCTAAGGCAGTAAGCCATGTCCTTGGACCAAGTACCAGGGTTGATTTATCCTTGAGAGCTTAGGTCATACCAAATGCATACCGGTACTCTTGACAGAAAATTAATTCATTCCAAAAAACTTACATGTCTTATTGTCCTCTTAAAACAGCTTACATCTCACTACACTGTGCCTACTTGAATACTGCCCATCCTACTCACAGATTTCAAAATGATCGCATTACTGAACACAAAAAGCACAAGGCATTCTATAAGACATGCACACAGCAACAACAATATTCCAGCATTCAAAAAGTCCATTACACACAATGTATTGCATGTTGTAACCAATTTCAGGCCGAGAAATGTGCTTGGGTGCAATAAAATCAAAACTTTGTGCAAAAATTATATGATTATCAGTCTACTGCATATGAATAGGTAAGTGATGGAAGGTGTGAGGGGCTCAAATATATGCATATTTTTCTGACACTCCTGGCATCAAGTATCTCACAAACTTGCAATGTTTATGATGTGTTGCACATAACATAGAATTATACTCTACTTTTGACACCATATAATGCTTTTTTATGAGTTGTTGTGATACACACATGTATCTCAAATTATGGGTTTGCTCTTTTACAGCTGATATTAAGAGGTTCAGCATACACATTTCAAGAACACTGCATGTCTTCTAGGTCTCACCCAAATTCCCTTTCTATAAATCTATAAAATTGGAAAAGAAGAAAAAATGAATAGTTTGAGAAATCCACTTCTACATTGTTGTATGTGATGATCCCATGATATCACTCTCTGAAATATGAATCAAATTATTACATTATTCTTAAAGAGATGGAATGCTACTAGAACAAGATAACCCTGCACTCACTGATCCACTGAACTGTTTTCTCAGTCTTTCTAAGCCTTTACCCTCCTGTACTTGGGATACTGACATTTCCAAAGTCAATATTTCATTTTCTGTCATGTAATGAATATCAATGTGACCATAAAGAAGCATAAAATAAGGTCTACTTCACTCTATAACATATACATGTAGCAGCTATTTCATAACTCATAGGCAATGTATGGTGTGAATGTTCACCAACCCTTGAATTTGTTTGAGACTTCCATTGTACATGGATTCGCCATTTGGAGGAGAAGAAGAAAACAAAGCTTGGTTTGAATACTAGGAATATTTAAAGTAATCTCATTCTCTCTGTGGATACATACCTCATTTTTCCACTGCCAATATATATTTTTTTCCAATTTGAGATATGTATGTCAAACATACACGAAATATATCTCATCTGATATTCTTTAATTCAACATTAATCTAACATCTCGTATTGTAACTAAGAATTAAATGCAATGTCTGGATAATTTCTCTAACTTATCTCGGTCACATATAATTCATATTCTACACATTTTTCTTTCTACATAACTTTGTACAAACTTACTTCTTGTTATCATAGTGAATCAGTATAATAACATTATTTGTGACGTTAAGGCTCGTCAATGCACTGGCACTGAACATCTACTCTACCAGCATTATAAGCATGCAGTCAATTTACATTGAATTCAATGGCATTGTGTTTCAGGATTTAGAAGATTAACACAAACTGTACTGGATGCAAAATCCACCGATTGTCTTTCCTACTGAACAGAACATGGACACATTAATGGGAATAAAATGCATACTTGGGTATATAACTTACATTGGTGCACACCATTTAAGCATATTTTGACAGGGTTGATTTAAAAAGTTAATTCTTTATCAATTCCATATGTTTTGGGCACTTGTAGATGCATTTATAAAGCTTTGAAAGAATTTAATAATGTGCATAACTGATATCAGATTCACATTGACTGATTATGGTATATTGTTCAGTGTCTATGCCAGGTGTGCTGATACCTCCAACTGGAATGAAATAAACACAGATGAAGGTGTAGCTGCCCTTTGCCGAGAAAGAATTGCTTGTAGCATGCCATTTAGTAATCAACATAAAATTCCTATTGCCACACCAACTACTATATTGAATAAGTACATTTTCTAATTTGACATGAATAAAAAAAAAAGAGAAAAAAAAAGAGCAGAATTGTTCCTTGAAGAGAGTGGAACACAGTGGAGAGTGAACTCTTCATTTTCATTGAAGTTCATACTGAAACATCTCCAATGCACACAAATGTGAGCTTCATGTAGAAGAGCAAATTTCCTGTGAAGTAAAGTTCTCTGATCCACTTGGCGAGGAGGGCAAACCTATGATGTTGTTGCCGTGGATACAGGAGATGCCCCTATCCCTGTAGGCAGATTAGGGAGTGGTGTTGGTCCCGGTATTGAGATACCTCCCGGTAGCGAGACAGCTGGTGAAACACCCGACACTCCCCCAGCGGCTGGTGACACAATTGGGGCAGGGGAGGCTCCGACTCCTGTGGTTCCTTGTAGGGAGGCAGAGGAGCTATTGAAGGAGGGGATGTTGGAGAGATCGACTGGAGGCAAGGAGACGTTGAGGTTTGGTAGACCAGGCATGTTGGACAAACTCACTGGTGGTAACACTCCAGAGACTGCCATAAGAGGAATCATTACAACGTCAATTCAATTCATACATTTATAACATTCAATTCAGAATTTTATCAAAAGGCATGGCTATCGGTTTGGAGAAGATATCTCAGTCATTACAGTTTGGTCTTTCGTCACATGTTGACATACTTTACTCAGCCAGTTAACTTGTAGTCTAGTTGATTGCAAGCCATTGTTTTTCAGGAAATAATAATGAACTGCTTGAATTTTTAGTTTGAAAGATTGAACTCAAAAATGCTTCAAACAACAAATGATTCATTTCATGCTACAAATTTCCAGCATATGGCAACACAGCTATTAATTCAGTGTGTGGTTCCCTATTGCAACATGATACTAATCATCCAGCTCGTCTGCTGGTAGCCATGTGTGTCAATTACAGAAGAAATAAGTTTGCTGCTACAGTCTAGTAACAAAGTCCAGTGTTTCTCCTGATGGCTGGAAGTTCAATAGAAAACATATATGCACTGTAGCAAACTTTAGCATGAGATACAATGTACATGCAAACTGGATTACCATCACAGGAGACTATTCAATGCAATTCCCCAATAGGAACATAACTTACTTGGTCCTGAAATAGGAGGAGGCACCTTGGCAGCGCCAGTAGCCGGTGAAACACCTGGTGTCAAAGTGAGGGGTGCAGGAGTAGCACCACCCACCGACAAGGGAGTCTGGTGCAGGGGTGTGGTGCTGGCTGCTGTAGGTACCGTGGTGGAACCACCAAGGGAGACTGGAGAAGGTGAGGCAAGGGTGGACAGGTTGGGAGGGGCTAAGGGAGAAGCCACAGCAGGGTTGGTGTCTCCAAGGGTGTGTGATGCTGAGGACACAGGACCAGGAGGTGAGGCCACACCCGTAGTGGTAGTGGGAGTGGTACCAGGAGTGAGAGACATCCCCGCCATCCCACTTTGGATGCCTGCTACTGAGTTAGAGGGTGTTGAGGCCAAGGACACCTGGTGGGAAAATGATGATGGTGAATCACAATGCATAACTGTATTGACACTTGATGGAATAAAATATCTTTTTAGTGCACCACAAGTGTATAAAAACAGATCTCCATATTCTATGCAGTGTTTCATTTTGACAATTACCACTTGAGGCATAGACTACTTCAACAAATTCACCCCCCCCCCAAAAAAAAAAAGGGAAAAGAACGAAAGCAAACACATGAAAATGCACAATGCTAATAAGAACGAGGTAGATAGAGGTACCACATGGCACATAGCTGCACCATTTTTCAAATATTCATTTTGTGTTGTGAATACCAGACTTAACAAAGGTATGATTTTTAATACATTATGCAGTAAGACATATTTTCCAAGGAGTAAAATCTCGAACTTTAAAACCCACAAATATATACTCCTTTCCGTGACAGCCATTTAGTCGGAAGAAATTACAATAAAATATGCCACATAAAGAGGAGAAAAGTCAAACCTCAGAGAATCCATCAGGAGGTGGGGATGGGGCTGATGGAGCAGAGGGCTGGTCCCCTCCCGCTGCTGACTTGAGATGTCCAGGAATGTCCACCTGCTGACCCTCTGGGAAGGACCTTGTGGGTATCCGGTGGAGGTAACCATACCCTATGCCACAGCCCATACTGGAGGGGGATATAAACTGACTGATTAGTCATGTAACCATTATTCATTCATGAATAACATGATAATGTATACAGTGCACTGACTTGTCTGTTTGCATATCGTAAGCTGAGAACAGAAAAAGAACTAGAAAAGCACTTGTATAGTGCAGACCTCCACCAAGCGGCTCATTTTCACCGATTATGTACATATGCCGAAGATCATCCAATTTCCCAATATAGAAGCCTTATGTTTACGTCATCAGCTTCCAGCTACATGGCAAACCACAAATACGTGCAGCTTGAACTCCAAAGTTCATTGACCCTATCTGCCAAAAGACAACAAAAATCCTTCAAAATAGAAAACTTCCCGGATCACATCCAAATTTTAATAATTTTTTCTCTGTGTCAAAACCAACTTTTCTTGCAAGTTTCATTAAAATCTGTGCACACATTTTTGAGTCATTTTGAAAACAGACAAACAAAACAAACAAAGTAACACTGATGAAAACATATCCTGCTTCCTTGGCAGAGGTAATTAATGCTATACTAGTGGAAAAATGAGCAAAGAAAATGGGATTCCAATGGGATTCGAACCCGAGACCTTCGGAGTGCTAGCCCGTGGCGGTGCTCTACCGACTGAGCTATAGAAAGCCCTAGTACAGTGTTCATCCCAGAAACACGAAATTTTCAATGCTTGAATGGTCAGAAGCTACAGCAGTGTGTATGTGTGTGACACCCGTATGCACACACTTAAACCTGACACAAACCCGAAGGATTATTCAACTTGGGGATAAATGCGAGGGATCACCGAAGTGATGCAGCTTTTTGAGTATGTAACAAATGCAAACAGAAGGAAACTATAAATGCTATACTAAGTACACACTATTAGTGTCCTTATGTAACTTCAATAAAAAAAGTAGCACCTTTTACTACACAAATTAGGCAATAAAGATACCTGACACAGTACACAACTCTCTAACATTGCAACACACGTTCCCACTCCTCCAACACAAATGTAATTGTTAGTATACAGCAAGTCAATTCTCTCTCACCTTCCTTCACCTCCCCAGTTTCTATTTGGCGTGATGGTGACCTCCCGACAACCATCTGTCTCAACGTTGTACATGTACAACTTGAGTGGCCTGCCCTCATGTGATTCAATCAATGAGAATAAGTCTTCCGACTGCAGATGATGGAAAAAGTAAATGAGAGATGGCAGTATTAAAGGGAAATAAATTCAAAGAACTTCCTAGGCAAGACTGATATGGAAGGCATAACTCACTTCACAAATTCTTTAAGCATTCATTCATTTATTCATTCATTTATGAGGTCATGGTAAACATTAATTTAATACAAAAATGACAAGGGGGTCTGGCAAAGATTGTTTTAGACTAGAAAGAAGAAGTCATAAGGTTATTTTACGGTAATACATGTACTTACAATTGGTCACAGTAAAATAATTTTGATAAGAACTTTCCCATAGAATATAATGCTTACATTCAGATTACCTATAACAAACAATTTTTGTAAAAATGGTACATACATACGCACATGAAAAACTGTTGTACATAATTTTATATGAATTACTTTCATTCTTACCAATGCTGTTTAGGATAGCACATTCTTCAATTTCAAGAATTTATCCAGCTACCTACAAAGGTATCAGTGACAACAAAAAGGGGACCAAGAAGCCAAGGTGACTAGATATGATTAAATGCAAGTGATTTACAAACTCACCTCAAGGAGAACCGAGTCAGCACCAATGATATAGTCCGTATTTGTTCTGAAGCCTGCAATGGAAGCTGGAGAGTTTGGCTGTACATCCTGTCATGTAGATACAAACACACACAAAAAAATGGTTCCTCTCTGTCATATCCAGGGGCAGATCAAGGAATTCTGTAAAGGGGGGGGGGGGGGGGGGGGGGGGCACACACCCCATTTTTTTCTTTTTATTTCTTTTGTGTTAACAAAAAATAAGAGGGGGGGGGGTGCGCCCGGTGCGCCCCCACCTGGATCCGCCACTGATATCTGCAGGAATAAGTCATGTGACCACATTACTTGATGACAATATATGTATGTATCACAGTAAACGTAAAGGGTGGGAAAACTATTAGTGTTCTACAATATGTAATTGCTGGTAAATCCCTGAAAAGATGACACCATATAAGAAAGTAACCAAACCATTATATATCTCATCATGATGAAAATTCTAGACCTTCTGTTTAATGCCGTATACAACATATGAGAGTAACATTGCACCAGCCATGGAAGTACATGACACAAGTTACTGTGCTGACCATATATGTGTAAATCGAATGTAATCAACAAGCAATTACTGAAAGGTATCTCCTCTTTATTCTCTTGGATTTACCAAATGATGGATGGCAGTACAATGGCTATGTACAACTAACTTCTACAGAGAGCAAAATATAATCAATGAGCTACCATATTACCTTCTACAAGTTAGTCTATTGGAACAAGAAAATGGCTTGCTCTTTGGTGGCTTTCTACAGGTGTTGCACTTTCATCTCGAAATCACTCCTGCAACGTGTGTACTGAAATTTAATCAAATGACTATTTAAGTGCATAACACTGCAGATATGGGAGATTCAATCAAAACAATACGCATCATGATATGAGGGTGAGGAAAGGTGGGGTCTGTGCTTGTAACTAGAAATCTAGTGCATTGGATCCATGGGAACTTACCAGTACATGCCAGACATTCTCATTAGCACCCTCAAAGGAGCAGAATCTGATGCTGACTCCAAGCAATCCTTGTCCTCCCCATCGCTTGTTGGGTGTCAAGGTAACCTCACGCACACTCAGTGCCTTGCTGCTGTAGACTAGCATTTTGACTGGCTTCTCTTCATACTCCTGCAGCAGTCGCTTCAAGGTGTCATCATCTTTATCCTTTCATTGTGAAAAAAAAAACAACTTTCAGTGTGAAAAAAGTGCCATACTAAAATGCTTCCACTGGGAGGGGACTTCTGACCAAAAACTAGACTTAATACCGAAAATGTTTTTTTTTTTGTGTCCTTAAAAACAAAATTAATCAGTTGGTTAATAAATCAAAACACACAAACTTCTTTCTTTCTTTCTTTGAAGGAAGGAGGAAGGTAGAACAGCAGTGTTTTTTGCGCAAAGATTTACATTTTATTGTAGTTTCATAACTTTGCAATGATAATGGACATATATTTACAAGTTTGCTTCATCCCAAAGAGTAACTTACCAATCTTGTGTTGCCGATTGCAATAACAAAATCAAAGAAAGCTTCCAGTCCAGCCTTGTGTCCGGGTGAGTTTTCTTGTACCTTGAGTAATAAAGTAATAGAAACAAAACCGTGAACCGTGAATTAACTTCGGTATACACAATGCTGTCACAAACAGCCGTGCTTTACACAGCGTCTAGTCAGGCTAAGGTTGGATGAGCATTTTTCCTGTGTTCTTTATGTTAGGACTTACTGTGTCCCTCAGTATTTACTCAGGATTTACTCAGGATCTCATCCGGACATCACTGTACAGCATCGTCGTCCAGAGATGGTGCTGCTATTGTGCAACTTGGCTATACCAATTTGTTTAATGCTGTTTTTTTTTGTTTTTTGTTTTTTTTTTGCATAGATATTTGATTTTTGCATAGATATTTGATTTTCTACATACATTATGGGAAGATTATTTCAGTTGGCTATGGTTGGAGGCAGATAGCTACACAGGTATGCTTGAGTTCAGCATTGTAGTGGGATGAATCTGTTGTCATCTCCTCTTGCTTGACTGGCTTCTTTGACATAAGGAGGGATATATACTGCACTTTTTGATGAGTTGCTTTATATTAAAAGTAGTATCAAACTGCGATCAACCAAAATGCTTCCATTCAGGCTGCTAAAGGTTTGCATTTAGGGAATCTCTGAAGTGGTGGTAGTTTGGCATTAAAATAAGAATTATAAATTGATTTACTTTAATAATACAAAGAGATGCAGATCAATCATTTTTGTAATAACTTACCACAGGTAAAATTTGGTTCCTGAAAGAGTGCTTTACTGTTCAAATTGATGATTTTTCTTTATTTAGTCAATTTATTACAACATATAATGATATACCGCCATGAAATTATTAAACTTCAATTGCATGAAATAAGTGATATGGAACTTATGTGTATGCGCTAGCTGATCCATCACCTGTGCATTATACAGCATCAAAGACATAACCCTGAGGTGCTCTATTGTGATTTGCAGAAGATGCTGAACACAGAAAAACGTCTTTTCAACTAAAATTCAAGACCATGGGAACAGTCTGGATAAGTGCAATTTTACCATGAGGTATGGTTGGGGCACCACCTATCGGCAGGGCACCTTCCCATTGGCACCCAGCGTATCATGGCTGTTTGCGTATAGAACGAAAAGGTACGCGCGGGATTAAGTGTCATTAGCTATAAAGACAATAAAAACGAAGAAACGAAAATCAAACTCAAACAAACCAAGCTAAAAATTACACATCCGCTCAGTAACGACGCATGGCTGTGAAATTCACGTGTATTACCTATATGCGGTGAAATTCACGTGTATTACCTATGCTGTGAAATTCACATGTATACCTATGGAGGGGAGGGGGTGCCGATCGCAAGGTACCCTTTTTAGCTGCGCGAAGAAAACGGAACGCACGCACTAAAATTGCGCTATTTTAAAACGGAGATTCATAATCAACGAGACGGTCACGACATTCAAAACTGCAGTATTTATGGCATATTTGAGGTCAGAATTAGGCGAATTTGTGTTATATTTTTAGAATAAACAAGCTACAGATCCTTAGGGTGACGATAGGTGGTACCCCCAACCCTACAATGTATAAGTTGGATGTTAAGTTTACACTTAATCTGTATGGTATAAATGTCAGCCTGTCGCTCGTGAAATGGGCACTTTGGCGTCTGAATTTATATTGTTTCTTAGTTAGCTACAGGTATGCAAATAACCCACTATTGATTCAGGGCGATCCCACTGTGTAGACAGTGGAGCTGGTTGATGGAGCACCCCGGGGGGTTATGAAAGTGGGCAAGTCAACTAGACTAGCTATGTTGTTTTCTTTGGCGTGGTGCATAAGAGTGCTTTACCGTCTGAATTGACAGCCAGCGCATGCGCACAAATTTCAAGTCCACTGACTGGATAAGATGTCTTTGTGCGCATGCGATATGCGCTGGCCGTCAATTCAGTGTACCCGGCACGTGTAGCTAGCTCTCCCAGGTTTCTCTCGACCGAGTCACTAAGTCATCAATTCAAACAGAAAGGGACTATTAACAGAACCAAACGTTGCACGATCCCCGTTTTCAATACTTCAACTTCACTGGTAAGTCTTCAAATTGAAGAAATTTTTCGATTCTAAGTTGATATTTGTCCGCGATACTACCCAGTCATGATCCTGAATGCTACAGTCCGCAGCCCCATACGCTATGCGAATGGGGCTGGTCGGGTCGCAGTAAGCTTACTTTAGCATGTTGTTAATTTCGAGTTGAGTCTAGCCAAAGGAAAATCACGACAATTAGTCGAATAGAACGTAATTTGCGCACCGAGCTGGCGACGGACTAGACTCCAGATCTACTGGCCTTGCCCTTTCATATTCATAATGGTGCTAACTAATTCATTCGTAAATTCATATCATGCATGCATACGACAGGAAACCGTTAAATGATACACAAATATGAATTGATGGGACTACAGTACGATGTCCAACTCTTACCCTCAGAACATGATATCCCTCGGTACCACCTCCTGGCACCTCAACACTATTTGTTCCACCCATGTTGCACTCTTTGCGCTTTAAATGCAGTTATGAAACTATAATGTGTTACTTTCGATTAGAACGTTGTCTGATCCATATGCCGACATGAGGTGAAAAGTCGGTAAAGCCTGCGGTTTCTGTTCGACGTCGTTACCGACAGCGGTGATAATTTACGTGGCAAAGATGCAATGCAACATGGGACGGGCCGAGGTACCACTGTACTGAATTGCAGGTCGTGTCACACAAACGCTCATTTCTTGGCTCGCCGTTCTGTTTACACAGCATCTGGATAGTACGTAGGCATACTTATGATTTTGATCCTGGAGAAAAAACAACAATACAACTGCCTTCTTTACAATATTATCATGACAGTACAGTGTAGGCATCTTCATGCCTACAACAATAAACAACCTTACCTTGTTTACAAATTTTCTTTTCACTTCTGTCTTCTCACACTGTCAAAGCTCTCCATTTCAGGCCAGTGCAGCTGGGGTCAGTGGTCACCAGTGAAAAATTCGAAAATATAGCCCCTTTTTCCGATACTACCTTGTGGTATATACGGCTACATGTATGCCCCTATTTAGTTAAAAACATAATATAGGGCCTACAGTACGTATAAAAAAAAGTACATGTATTCCGACTTTCAGGCATTATTCTTTAAAAAAAGAAAAATAAACAAACAGAATTAAAAAAAAAAATCATAGCTAGTATGGAAAGAAAGTGCAACTTTTCTTCTTATTGATACCAAATTCAAATGTCAGATCACACTCTGAGGGCCCCTGGAAAGCAGTTGAAAAACTGAGGGTATGACCCTGTTTAAATATGATGGAATAAATTGATAGGCCTAATACTCTGATGAGAGAATTGTTCTTGAATAAGACAATACAAAAACGCACTTTTTCCACTTTCAAGATCTTGCACAAAGACACTCAACCCGAGTTCATGCATGCTGTCACCAGAGGAGGTCTTTTCAGTGAATTTTACATGTCTGGGATATATGTGAGGCATCTGTTGAATTATTCATTTTTCTTTTTTAATCAAATGAATTATTAATCACCAAGATGCCTTTAAGGCGTTTACATTGATACAAAACTAGTGATTGTTACTGAAGTGACTGTATACATGACCACTCTGAAATGCAGTTTTTATCATGTTGTGAATGGGTATATTAAAGTGTATGGACATTAGGGCCTATGCAAAAATCACAAAATGGTTCAGCTTAGAGTTTAGAGTTTAGAGCTTAGAGTTTTTGTTGTCGGCGTTTCATGAATTTGGGAGTCTGCAACAGACTCGTGTGGCTTTCAGGGAACTCTTTCCCGATCGAGAACCGCCATCGCTAAAGACAATCTTAGAGGCATGGTATACCAGCCTGAATCGCAACAAGGCAATCCTGGGAGAACGCGCTCTGGAAGATCTGAACAGAACATTGAAGCAGTCAAGGCAGTAGCTCTAGCAGCATCCAAGAGGAACAAGTTCAAGGAGAAATGGTTACCTTCAGCATGCAGTTTTCAATCGCGTCACAAGACTGGACTTATACATAGGCCTATCAGTCTTACAGGGTACACATTAGACAACTGACTGAACGTGATTTCCCTAGAAGTTGAATTCTCCAGATGTATGGTTGATAGCCCGCGAGAATGGAGATGCAAATTTCAGGCCAATCTTGTGATTGGGGATGAGGCCGGCTGAGTTGGAATGGATGGCAAGGTGGACTCACAAAAATGCAGTTGAATCAATGCCCCTGCAGGACACACCAAGAGGTCCGAGAACCCAGATCAAAACGGTCTGTGTGGGTTGGTTGGCTTTTGTGGGAGTGACCAGGTTATCGGACCCTTTTTCTTCCATGGAACATGAATGGTAACAATCATGTAGGGTCCTTCCTTGATAATCATGCTCAATGAAGACGTGGTAGATACCGCAAATGGAGGAACACTTTGAGCAACAGGCTCAGGATTACAGTGCACCAGCTCACGTTTTGTCGCGGCGGTCCGCATGAATCGTCTTGGAGAGACTGGAGTACTTGTTGCCCTCAACCATGACACTGAATTGCCTTCGAGATCACGCCAGATCTCACACCTTAAGTGATCCTTGTAATCTCCAGGAGCTGCAAAGACGCATTCGAGACGAAGTATAGAGCTGCCTTACGCTTCAACCAATTTGGTGAGGAGATCATTCAAGACATAGTCCGTCGCTGCGAGCTAGCTGTCTTGAAAGGGCAGGTGGTCATGTTGAAATTAGTTATGGACCATAAAAGATAAGAGCTAGGAAACCCTCAACACAAAACCTGCTGTCTAAATGGCGAGCCGGGTGTGTGTAATGTTTGAATTAAAATTGTATGCAACAGTAATGAAGGATGGCAGTTGATTGGACTTCAACGCAAGTGTAATATGCGTATTTGTAAAGTATGGAAATCTTTAATTATATTATTCATTGATACGAATAGATGAATAGATACGGATTCTGTGTCAGACGAATGTTAATGATTATCGTTGGTGATTGTACTAATTGCTCGTTTATCTATTTTTACGTTATGACAAAAAGTTGACATTTGTTTTGCTGCAATTTCCCCAAACGATGTCGCAATAATATGCAATGTGAGACTAGACTGAATAAAGATAATAAAGAGAGATCTTTCAGGAAGAAGACTTTTTAGTTTTAGAGTATCCGGGTGTTTCTAAATACATATGTCCATGCATTAGATAATAATGTTGGATTTTAGATTGCAATCAACGGTATCAATGTAAGTCTCAGAAATTTTTGTGCAGTATTTCATGTATATGTATATATCATTATCATATATATAATTCATTATCATATCACAAATTCTGGCTGTTTGTTTGCTGTTCTTAAGTAAATATGACTGCTTTGTTGATGTTGACTGATATAGTTTGGGGTGAACCATTAGATACTTTAATTAACTCATGATTTAGCAGAGTACAATAGTAAGAATTTACGTATTAATTCCCGAAGACGAACTACCATCCGGTATATAGAGCCATATTTTATATAAATAATACCGAGACACTTCCCGGGACCCGAAGACATACGTTATCCCCATCAGCTCCAGTAGAAATGACACAATCTACCATCCCTATTAAAGCAAAGCAAGAAAGTACAAAGCTTATGATTATCATCTCACATTAAATAAAACCACCGATCAAGGTAGCAATGGTACAATGTTATTATTACCTTCCCTAAAAACGAACAAATAAAGAAATGTGCATATGACAGTAACAGCTCCAAAACAAAAGCTATAACCAGTCATTATGGTAGCAATTAAATGGCGCAATCTTATTTCTATACACCGACTGTCAACAAAGCTGTCCGCGTGAAAGGGTACAGCTGGAATGGTTCTGATTAAATTTTGGTATACTGCGGATCTGGATTGATGACAGTACAATGGTGTGGTACTCCGTCTCTCCTTGAACACTCAACGACGCATGGGGATCTGTTCTGAGAGGTGTGTGAAGATAGCGACCTACAGACAGTAATGTTACCATTGTGCATACCTCAGAACAGAAATAAGAGCGATGATGTATAATGGTGGCCTACCTGATGGAGTATAAACTCAGATGCAAGAAAAGGAATAATTAAAAGAGGTATTTTTTCCCCAGACTGTATTACATACATAAAGTTCCTTCAGTGGTCGACATGATACAGTTTAGAAATTTTCGGTTTGCATTGATTCGCTATCGATTTTAAAAGTATACATTCGTAAAGAAATAATATAACCATGTGTCCTATTGATTATTTCTCTATATCAAAAAATAAGAACAAGAAGCAAAGTCCTAATCTTGTCTTTTTTCTCTTGTTTGTTTACTTGCTAGTATGTTTGTCTATCTGTGCCCATAAACGATACCGAACAGAGCTACTATACACTGTTTTGACTAAATTGTAGCTTGAAATCTTAAGTTTGATATTTTTGTTTTAAACAATTTTCACTAATACACGTTTTACTGTCGCACTTTCCAGCCTCTCCCTCTCTCCCCTCTTATCACACGCGCGCCACGCACTTTTCATGCCTTCTTTGTTCGAATTTCATATTCACAAAGGAAACAAATACACAAAAACACAGAGTAGCACTAAGTTAGTATTCTACTCAATAATGCTGCTTGAAATATGCCCCCCAAAAATCATACTTATTTATACAATGAATTAAAAAAAAACAACTTCAACGATGTGTCAGTCAGCTGATTATCACCCAAATTCTGACCTAAACTCATTTCGCTCAAATATCAGTCAGGCACCATGGACGGTAATTAATGCCCTATATCATGATAATACCCCACATTATTCAAAGCAATATCCCTCGTGAAATATCATATTTCCAAATACAGTGTACCGTCAATACTGAAAGTGATGCAACAGGTTTTCATAAATTTTGGTCAAATGAGATACCTTTCTGATTCCAAATTCATTCACTGACTTTTAACATTATAATTCATCTATCAGTTTCCAACAAACCAATGAACGGAATTCCAAACTCTTTACCATCCCCCCCCCCCACACACACACATAAATTATACTCAGTCACATGCATACAAATAAGCAAACAAACACACTCTATAATTATCAACACATACATACTCGTATTATGATAATCACTTATACGTTCATCAAGGCATGAATATCATACACATCATTCTGTTGTTGTGAGTATATTATACACACAACCACACACATCCGCATACAATCATGTACGAACACAACACGTGTCATGTCTGCTCATGCAATATCTTCACTAATGCTATAAGCACACGTTATATGGCAAATAATTCTCTTACTTTTATTCACCATTCTTCACACTTGGCATCAAAAAAAAGTATAACATATATGCTTTGTCGAAAAATTAAATAAACTTTCAATTGAATTAAATTGAATTTTACTTTACTCATTTTCCTTTCTTCTCCACTCGCTTACCTTTGTCGATTCAGACAAGTTAGCCAAAAAAAAAAAAAAAAAAAAAAAAAGTTCCAGTATTACCGGAAAAAATGTGGTTGCCTGAGAAGGTTTTGGTAGAAATGACTGTTTTGTAGTTTTCTGGAATAATACACGAGAGCTAACACAAGGGAGGTTGGTATAGGAATAAGATTGTTTTATTGCATAAGAATGACTGTTTGGGGTAATGATGGCGTCGCCCGCCTCTTGTTATTTCGCTTGACATCACTAACTAGCTGAAAATAGCTAACTAACTACACATCATTCTGTACAGTGCTTCTTTCTTCTTCTTCTTCTTCTTCTCCTCCTCCTTCTCCCTCCCCTTCTTCTTCTTCTTTAGGACAAAAGAACAATCATATGAATTCATGAATATGTATGATTTTATTTGGAACGACAAAGCTTGAAAACATCCATAGCGCCCTCTAACGACCAAATCACGGCTTTTTGTATTTGGCTGGACTAAAGTAGCAGTCATAACAACCTTGTAATGTTGATGTCTTCGGGTTTACTTTTATATAACCCAAATGGAGTAATCAAGTTCAGTTATGCGATTGCATTCCTATCCATCTCTCTGTATGTATGTATATATATATATATATATATATATATATATATATATATATATATATATATATATATATATATATATATATCATATCATTATATGTCACTCTCTCTCCATTAGTCAGTTTTTTGTGCATACAAACCCTTTCACAGCAATGGACCTCTTCTCCAACCATGTCTCAATTCTTTTTGTACATGTAGCAATTCAAATATAATACAGTCAGTGCTTCATATTAACTCTAGTGCAAAAACAACTTTTCAGTGATGTTTAATCTAACGATCAAAATTGATAACAAAACACTTTTGTTTTCAAATGCTAATTAGTGCTAGAATGCTAGAACATAAGCTTAAGTTTTACCTTATGTTGATGATGGTGACAAAATATAACTGGAACAATGTTGAATGTTACCATTTGCAAAGAATAAACCATATCTATCTAATTACAAAAGTAATATTTCAACATTTCCAAAAACAGTTAATGATGCTGATAATGATATTGGAATGGTTCTATAGAAACGAGTACTTATGTCACAATACGTTTATGTGTCAAATATGCACAGAATCCCTTCCCACGATGTAGCTGAAGATTTTGGTAATGGTGATCTGATGATCGTATTGGACTTAAAACTCATCGTTTTTTTCTTTGCTACAAATTCATGTATGATGACGGATGCACCAATTTTCAAGACCAATGGTAAGCAACTGTAGGAAAAAATGCAAATCTTTCAGGGACCAATACAAAAACACCCTCACACTTAAATAATTACAGTTTCCCATTCCAAACGAGTTAAGGAGTCCCTTAAAGTGTTGTGTGCATGGCGGGGGGGGGGGGGACACTAGAACACTAAATATATTCACACACACGCACACACACACTCTCTCTCTCTCTTTATGATCATGATGCAGTTTATGTATATCCACGACTTGCCAACCACCCTTGAGATGCATTCTGTGACACAACCAAATCACTTAAAATAAGTTAATGATAATACATTATAATTGTAGCATATCAAGAGTAATATCAAATGTGTACCTGCGTAAGTTCACCTGTCGATTATCGGGTATCCTTTATGTGATATGTCGATATCGGTCGATATGTTGATATTCCTTGTGATATGTCGATATCGGGTATCGTATATAATTATATCGAATCCATTCAAACGAGCCTCTCTACGCGTGTACAGTAATAGTAAAATGGTCTTGTGAAATCCAGAAAGAATGTTCATTTTGTTTTCAATTTGTCAATACTTTAAAGGTTAAAACAGAGCAACATAATGGTGAAGATAACAGGTCCTTACGCCGCATAATCAGAGAAGTTTATGTATACATTATTTAAAGACGGCATTCTAACTTGACCAAGACCCTGTAAACGGAGCATTAAATTGCACGCAGTTGCAATTAGTATAGTACGTTTTACATTCTGCTGGTAATTATTGTGTTACAGTCTTATGATAAAACATTGCATCTCTTTCAACACGAGGCTGCTTGTCGGTGATGAGTCAGGCGACCTGCTCTTCGTCTGGCGCCATTTTCGCGCCTAATGTCGTGTCAGTTTCGGCACTGGGTGTTACGTTGCTCAGGTGTTTCTTTTCGTGCAGACGCATGTGCGCACTTTGGATGAAGGTGGCGTTGCAAAACCTGCAGTTGTATGGACGAACACGTGAATGAGTACGTTCATGAATGCGAAGATGACTGCTCTGCATAAACGCCTTGTCACATAGGTGACACTTGTAAGGTCGCAATCCCGTATGGATTCTCTCATGCATGTGAAGGTGACTGCTTTGCCGAAAGGATTTCGAACAGAAGCGGCAAGAGAAGGGGCGAACTTGTGTGTGAATCAATTCGTGTTGCCGCAAATGACTACTCTGGGTAAAGCGTTTCCCGCAAAGCGAACAGGCGTATGGACGGTCTTGATTGTGCAGACGCATGTGAACATGAAGATTGTCCAGCTTGGAAAACACCTTGCCGCAAAGACCGCACTTGTGGTCGAGTATCTGGACATTACTATTATGGGTGCGAGTATGTTTGTCCAGGCTAGAGAGTTCCCTGAAGACATCCCCGCACACAAGGCAGAGGTGGGCGGTCTTGTTACTCACCGGCTGCCCGGACACACCCATGCGATTCCTTGCGAAAGAATGCACATTATAATCCGGTCTTGGACCGACTGCCTGGATGCCTCTTCCTATAGACTCTAGATCTCCAGTGACGGACACCATACCACCTCGAGAATTGTGCCTCTTGACATGCTCCAACATTAGCCTTTCGCTGATGAACCCTTGGTGACACACCGGACATTCGTGAACTCCTCCCATCTGTTGATTTTGTCTCTGTCTCAAATTCTTCTCGTGGACTTCAACGTGACGCAGCAAAGCGTCAACATTCTCGAACGCTTCTCCGCACTCAATGCACGAAATATTCCCCATGTCCCTTGACCTTGTCCCTCCTTGGGTGTCCGAGGACTCTCCTTCTTCGGAGCCTTGGTAGACGTCGTCATATGTGTACTGGTCGGCCTCGTGTCCCTGAACATGCTTCAGCAACAAATCGATGTTTGCAAATGTCACACCACACTCCACACAACAGCAGTTTTCCTCCATCGTAGCTTTTTGCCTGTCGTCTGCGGAGAAATCACCTCCTCGAGCACTGCTACCCTTGGACTGATAGCAGAACACCTGAGGAGCAACACACTCCGTTATGGTCCCCACTGTCGAAGGTTTCGTTTCATGCTGTGAGGAATGTCCGTTCATTTTGTCCAAAGTGTCAGCCGGCGAAGAGTCATCTTCTTGAGCTATCTCGCACATCTCTTCAGCTCCGCCATCACAAGAGTTAGAGCTTTGGTCACGTGGTGATGAACTCTCTTCACAATTTCTTGAGGTAGTCATAGATTGGATGTCAGTCTCGTCACCAGCAGAAGACTCCAGTCCGCCTCCAAACCCACAACCCTCTTTACTAAGATCATCCATTGGTCCAAGTTTTCGTCAGTGCAGGTTGATGGTCGCCTCAGCTTTATATTACGATGATCTTTGTATTCAATATCTGAAAAAAAAAAAGAGACAAGCAATGACAACAATGATACTTTGTCCTCCACCATTTTTTAACCAGGAAAATAACCCGGGAAAGGAAACATTTTTGTATACCTTAGCTGTTAAGCGCTGAGCCACATTTTACGAATGGGTGCATCTAAACTGTTTAGTCAGTTCTTATTATATCATTATTAATAACTTTCAGTCACACACTGTCAAAAAGATTCCTTTCAATGATATACTTTATCGATCTAAGAACACGTGGTATTGTTCGTTATTCTAGAGGGTCTTTAATCCGAAAAAGAAATAAAGATCGTTACTCCGAAGGTTCGTTAATCCGAAGCACACAGTTCGGTATTCCAGATGTTCGTTAATTCGGACATTTTGTGGCGTTATTCTGAAGGTTCATAATTTCGAAAGTGGAATAAGGTTCGTAATTCCGAAGGCTCTTTCATTCAAAATGAAAAGAAAGGGGGATCTTTGATCCGAAAATGAGGAGGAGCATGCGTACGCACGAACCTTCGGATCAAATATACGAACGTCATTTCGTTTGGATTTTAACAATCTCTCGAATTAACAAACTCTTTTTTTTTTTCTTTTTCGGATAAATGAACCTTGGTAATAACGAGCCTTATTTCATTTTCAGATTAAAAACCTTCGGAATAACGAACTGTACATAACTGCGTATGTGCTTTGTTTGTTTGTTTGTTTGTGTGTGAGTGTGTGTGTGTGCTCACAACGTTATAAGAAACTGGTATGACATTGACCACGGACAATGTTCAGACTAGAAGTGTAAGTCACGTGGACTGCATTTTTTCGTCTAAGATATAATATGCATTAAACATGATGTATTCAAATTCCATTTATATCCAAATGACGATGAAAGATGACTTCATGATTAAGAAAGTGCCGTATGAATTACTTCCAATGCAGAAAACTTCACGATCCTATTGGATGTTCTTGAGTATCTCACTCAGGTCGAGTCATCAGCTCTTATAACGAAAAAAGCGAAAACGGTGATTTCACTCACCACCATTCTAATCTAACCAACATTATGTGTTGGAACTTCCAGTGGTTAACAGCTGAAAATGCACATGCTGACTGTATTCAAACCCAATTCCGTTGTACGTTTATATCGATTTCAATAATGTTATACATGTATCTCTCACTCAGTGCAAATACATGTAACTGCATAACACGCTAACGATAGAAATGGCATATAGTCTCACCAACACACACACCACGACAGGTGACAACCGTTCCCTTACCGTAGCGTATCCAGAATTAAATTAAAGGGAGGGAGGGGAGGAGGAGAAGGAGGAGGAGGGGGAGCTCGCGCGTCGTAGAAGTGCGAAATGACTGCGCATCCAGTCAAATTTGATACTGCTTATTTTTAACGATCATAGCCTTCGTGCATATACCTGCTAGGATACTTGAGTGGCAACTTGTACATCATAAACTTCACTGTGTTGCATGAAAATCTTATTTTGACTTATATACTTAAAACGCACTTGATGCCCTCGTGTAGATCATGCAGTCGACTCGCATTCAGTGGATTTGCATGGAGCACAGCCTTTGACAGCTATAGGGGACGTGTGAACAGAACCGGGGGAGGGGGCTAGGGGGTTGCAGCCCCACATTTTCTTTTTTGGCTCGTTAAGAAAAAAAGATACAACGTACGCCAATGGTTTGCAAAAGGTTCCGTTCTCCGATTCTTTTTCAAGCTGGTGAGGGATATACAATTGACCTTGACACCCAGCATCCTAGCAGCCCCGCAGCCCCTCCCGAAAAAAAACTTTCCGCGGCCTCTGTTTGGTGTGCCCCGCGCCCCATTTCAAATAATCAACTGCTGTAATTATGTAAGTAACCACGGCAAAAACAATCAGTTGACTATCATCTCAGCGGTTTCTATGGAATTTTAGGGCCCCCGCTAGGGCCCGAGTTTCATCTAATACCATCTCCCCTCCTCCCGGTATAGAATTGCTTCACTGAGCGTGTGTGTAGCAAAAACATCAGTAAGTTGTGCACTGTAACCGTATTATCACAATATACAATTGTAATATCTGACCTTTACACGCTTGCAACATAATTCCATGAAAGACGACTCTCTTTTTGTCGATGTAAAGAGTCTACTTTCGTGTTTTTACTCTGGTTTTGATAGCTGTTGAGAGCAAAATAATTGATTGAACCCAGCAGAAAGCTTTCTGAACGAAAGAAGACAGAACAGTTGAAATTAATATACTCACTCAAATGCGACCAACAGACTCGCGAATGGTAGAAGTTGTTCTCGAACTGCAAACAAAAGAGGGTAGCCGGAGAAGAAAGGTCATTAAATCCACTGAAAATGAACCCATAAGCTAGGAATTATTCCTGTCGGGCTCAAGATAGAATCAAGTTTCTCTTGGTAGATGACTGCCTTTTCGATCAACCTAAGTAACTCATAGATGAATATCGCGGTAGGTTATTTCAATCGTTACAAATCGCCGCATGTATACTTGATCGCGAATAAGACAAAATGCGATGGCTCTGGAATAAAGAAGAGGTCTGTTAATGTATTGAACGAGTAGCCCAACAGACTAACATTGCGAAATCATAATGTTGAGAACGACGTTAAACACACGTTGTGAGAACGAAGACTCGAGGCATAATGAGTTATACACACAACGCTGTGTGCACTGTACAATATACATAGCTTCTATGGTACTCTCGTACATTATACCACGACCGTAAACCGCGATTGGGTGATTTGACGACGGCGTCGGCTATTTATAGCCCCACAGATGATAGCGATGATAATGATGATGATAATAATGGCCTGACTCATTGGCCTACTCGGCGCCGTGCTGTCGGCAACCAAGCTCGCGAGGCCAGCCAGTGAGTTTCGCTCACTTAAAGGCGCTGTGACATGTAGTATTGGAAAAGGCAATTTTACTGAATATCTCTATATTATATCGACTAAATAAACCTTCGTGTCATTTTGTAATCCGATACTTAATGGAACGAGTTTTCTTAGGAGACGATATTATTATTGTATCACGCACTGGCGTTGCATTTCACTATTGTGTTGAACCAAGCTTGTATGTTTATAACGTTAATTTTAGACCGAAGAGAACCAAGCTATATCAAGAATTTAAATGCATTCAATTCTCCCTGTTGAGCAGTTTGTAATTCAAGTGACTATTTCGATTGGCTGATACGTGAGTCCGAAGTAATACATTATAGAAGGATAGTAAATTAAATATGTGTTCATAACAATCATTGTCTTTTGCAGACTTGTTATCTAATGTCACGTAGAACAGTCCGAGATACAGAGATGAGATAAAAATGTAGACATATTATTTGTCGGTCGAAGTCTACATTGATTGCACACCCACATCTTGAGCATTGATAATGTCGCGTAATGACATTAATTGGCTGGTATTGCTGTATGCTCTGCAATCGGAATCCACATAAATATAGCGCTGTTTGATAAGCCTACATTGATTTGATAAACGTTTATAATATAAACTCAGTATATATCTTCATTCCTTCGCTTTTCATGTCCGGCCTATCGTCTACGCAGTCATAATTATTTGTGCATGATGTAGAGTAGACTCTGACTGCACGAATAGTAAGGGAAATGACTATATAGATAACCGGGTGGCGACCTTTAAAAATAATGACGATGATGATGATGACTGTGCCATGTCGTTATGACGATCGCCTTGTCACGCGATGATTGATGATAATGGCGGAGGTTGCTAAGCAACTGCCTGATCGCCTGCTCCGACGCTACGATAATGGATCATTAGGTTTCGATCAGGGGGGTTCGAGGGGTAGGCAGCTCGCCGCACCGCCCGTTTAGAATCGAATGATTCGCGTCAGAGCTTAGAATGAACTTTGGGCAGTTTCCTCTGCAAGTGCTATACCAGAAGTCCGATTTGGAAGCAAGGCGTATAGTTAGTATTAGAATTACTAAGAGTGATTTACCTATAGCCTCCTCATGCCCGCACATTTTCTCTCTTTAAGGTTGCATTTGCTCGAAAGAAACAATGAGCGGTATATTACTTGACGCTTCCTACACGACTGGATGATAAGAAATCCAAGCAAGTGACCCTTTAACTCGTGTGAGATTCTCCGCACAATATTATTTAAGCAATGCGACTAGAAGAAATTCCTAAAACTAGCTTGGAAATGCTGTTATGCAGGAATCGTTTATACTGATGTCTACAGAAACAAAAAGCAGCTGCTGATGACGAAAAGTCGCACGAATCGACAGATATATACCTATAGAATTTAAGTGTAGGCCTATATAGGCGTCTCTGATTTTCTGTCGTATATTAAAAAAATATAAACTTATTGTACAAGTACGGTTAGAATATAGCTCAAAAACCCTTAATCACTTGCAATATCCCTTTTTTCTCTTCTATTTCAGTTATCCCTTTCTCTATCCCTCGTACAAGTTTTGTTATATTATAGTCCCAGCGCGAAATCCATTATTGTTCGTGTGAGCTAGAGGCTAAAGATATTCTTTTCTGCCATTATTGCTCCTTCATTTTCAATAAGAATTTTGCATTTTTAAAATACATTCCGAGGCCGTCATCCGAGTCAAGCACACTGCTTATTGCAATGGCTTATTGACCTTGGTCTCCTGCACTCACGTCTCGAAATATTGGATTTATTTCATGACTGATATACCTGTATGTCTATGTAATGAGTAAGTTATAGAATAATCACTTGTTTATTTTATTTTTGTCTTATTATACAAGTAGTTAAATTGTTGTTGATCCCTTACATTTACTCATTATTAGTACAACTAGTGGACAAACAGTTATTATAAAACAAAGTTAACTGAGCAGAATTTCAATCCACTTGCCAATAAAATTTATTGTTACTCACATGAAAGACGCATGCGATAACCCCGCCTTGTATGTAACGTGTCTGTTCGTAGCTATTTTTTTTTTTTTTTTTGGGCAATGTAGCAGTAAAACAGGGAAATGGGAAGAGTCTCTTCCCACTTCCCTGAGTAAAGTATGCTATTTGAGTATACATGTTATTTTCGCTGAATGACATCCGAGACTACCGACGTATGGTTACCATACGGCACTGATTATATCGGCTGAATGGCGCCCCCTTCTCACACAGTAAAAGTGATGTCGTGTGTGAAGTGAACGTCTAGTTCTACATCTACAGCCAATCGGAAAACATGCAAGGAAAGTACCCCCTTCTTTATATTTTTTTGAAGGGGGGGGGGGGGTGGGAGGTGCGCCAAGTAAAATTGCTCTCTCTCTCTCCCTCTCTCCCTCTCTCTCTCTCTCTCTCTCTCTGTCTCTCTTCCTCTTCTATCCTGATTTGTCCCTGAAAGAAAATTTCCTTCTGCTAATTTTGCTTCCCTCTGCCACGACCCGTATTTCAAAGGCACAAAGTTGGTAAATCTTTCAATACCGAAATTAATCCCTTTCCTATAATACTATGTCCGTAAAATATTTCCAACATGCAAAAATGACTTTTATCTATTCATGTATGCTTTGAGTTATACGCGTCTTATAATAACATAATATTGTGTTTTTAGACTTCTTTATTTTTCCCTGAAAGTAATTTTCTTTTACTTATATTCTCTTTAGCCCATAATACCTGAAAGACACAAAGTTGACACGTGCAAGGTAATGGGATATTTTTGCCCGCACTTGTGTGCCCGGCAGGAGCGGCGAAGACGGGACGCTCGCTCCCTTTTTGCCCCGCTAGAGAGTAGTCTGAAAAAAAAAATTAAACAAAAGAAAGAAAGAAATGTGCTTCTTGAGACCGAAGTGTACGTTCTGAGGGAATTAAATAATGACAGCTTTTCCCATTTCCTTTCATTAACAGCGATCATAAAAGAGGAACAATGATATAAGAGTAACCTTTCTCTGATACCCCCGCCCCTCTCTCTCTCAATCTCTCCCTCCTCCCCCCCCCCCCTCCTTTTCAGGACTATGTAAAGGGAGCCCCAAACGAAAATTAATGCTTGTTTATACAGTTTCACGCACTATTTCACACAAAGGCAAATGAAGGACTAAAAACGTCACTGTGTGCTCTTTAGAAAACGAGCAGATGTTTAAATTGTCCATTTTGTACCAATACTTACAATACACCATAATATTGTTGAATTAGTCAAAACCGGTCATTGGCGCACCGTATGAAGCAATTACACACTATTGGTTGTCTTGCATGACATTCTGCAATATTGTATTTGCGCTCACAAAGGCGAATGACGATGCTGCAAACATATCTATGCCATGCCACCTTTCCCTCTCCTGCCGTGATTTCGCCTATAGGGGCATGCAGCACTATTGAAAAATATAGTGTTCTGATGGGGCTTTTGTGTGAGAAGACGAAAGTGCAAGACTACGTTAACAATAATAATTGTCTTTATTATCCAAGGTAGCCTCTTCACTGTTGCCACTGCTCTACCAGAGGGCCCTGCCATTATCATTACTCTATATAGCGTTGCCAGGTACCCATTTATACACCTGGGTCGAGAGGGACATGGTGGGTAAAAAAATATATTGTCCAAGGACGTAAGCACTGGGCCGGAATCGAACTTGGGTCCTCCGATCGGGAGTTGGGAGTCGTATCCACTATACCACAACGCCCCCACGTTCACTTGCATCGAAAAACTAAATTGTTGTATCGTACAATCCTGACAACATTCACGTACATAAAAGTATGCAGATATCGATACAAATGTTTTTCACGCGACTTGGGGTTTTACTAGATTTACATTCAGCATTGCCAAGCTATCCAATTTAAAGTTTACTGTTAATCATTATACGAAATGTCATTTTGTCAGAATAATGTGACCCAATAGAGACATTGCTTGAAAGAAAAGTACAACTTTATGCCGATTTTTTATTTTTTATTTTTTATTTTTTAAACAGGGAATGGGAATAACAATGTTGCTTTTACCTAAGAAATTATCGCGATTTCGATACACAAATAATTAAACAATCTTTCTATACCGCTGGAGGGGGAATACCCAGTTGTGGAACACCATGGATTCCATGCCGTCTGTATACCACGCCCCCACCCTGCTCATACATTTATTTATTTATTTATTTTTCTATCGTTGTAGATTTCGAAACCAATCGCTTGTCAGGAAGAAGACAATTGAAATCGCAATAATCAACAATTCTTTGCACGGCTGTGATTAGCGAATCCTCCCCCTCCATAGAATGCTTAAAGCGATAAGAACGTCCTCCCCTCCCATCCGGTCTCTCTCTCTCTCTCTCTCTCTCTCTGTTTCAGATGTTCACATTACCCACAGGTATACTCAACTATGTTCAATTTAAAAGTTGAGTAGTTTGAATGTGCAAAGTATATACGTTTAACAAAATTAATGTTCAGATAATCCTTTATTTGACAAAGACACATGATGGCGAGACGATTTTCTCACCAGCGAGTGGGGTTTAGTGTTTAACGACAATCTGCAGCCTCTGTTGTATGTATTTAGGTAGCAACCATAGAGATAATACTAAAGAACATAATATCTCTATATGATAGCAACCTATGAGGGTCCATTAATAATGCTGGAAAATCGTTGTTTATAGAGTATTTCACGGGTACGTCTGTATTACTCAAATCGCTTTGATCGGGGATGCCCAACGCTTGTTGTAAGAACATGTACCATTTTCAAGAAAGGGTAAATGAGGGTCTTTAGATGGCAACTCTATTTCATTAAAACATTTTAAAAAATGCCTTGTAACACTCCATGATACATAATATAAATGCGATCCATTTTCAATAGTTTTGAAGCGATCAAAACGGTAATTATCTCACTGTCAAACTCACTCGTCATGTCACTCTGCAATAATTCTTCTTTTGTGCTCACAAGACAGGATGGGTTAGAGATGCAAAAAAGTAAATTTGCGGCCGTAAACATTGTGCTATCATTCTGATATGATCAATAATTAAAAATTTGGAAATTTGCGTTTAATCGTATACTTTTTCCTTTCTCTTAGTCATAATCAATGCATGCTTGGTACCATCAGATTGTCAGAAACATGTTTTAATTCTCTTTAATGATACCCTACTTGTTATGATTATGCCATTGTGAAAAGGGCAGTATCAAGTCTAACTGAACATTTATTTTGAAAAATGAACACCAGTGATCAAGAGTCAATAAACAGCATGTTCTTAGTCTGGATTTATGTTTTATGTTTTCAGCTGGTCAGCAATGAATGCTATTTTGAATATAGAATCCTGAATTTAACATACACTGTACATGTAAGATTATAGTGCTGCCATGCCAGGCAATGTTGATAGCTTATTTTGTATTTGGTTGTTCATCACCCACCACGCGTAGGCAATGTTCAAAAGGCCAGCACCACAGGGCA